>NC_136791.1:36162582-36525082 GCF_951216825.1 Electrona antarctica
CTGTCCTTTTGGACCAATGCTGTGCTTGACTGTACCCTGTACTGTTTGCATTTTTTTGTCTAATAAAATTATCAATCAATCAATCAAAATCTGGATGAATATAGGAGCTAAATATGAGGCATTGTGATCTATATGCAATATTATGAACATGAATATGTCAATATATGAGAGCTATATGCTCTATAATCTGTCATATTTATCTACATATATGCACATATATGGACCTGAATGTGGCATATATGTTGCTTTCCGTGTGGGAAGGTTTCAGCCTCCAGGAAGAAACCCTAAATACAACATCATTGCACAGACATGAAGTACTGTCACCTCATAAACACATGAAAAACTAGAAAAATCACGGCACTCCATCTTTAAGAATCCATGTAGAACCACCTGTTAACCTGAGGCAAAAGGTTTTCAACTGGTGGACTGTAACGTAAAAGTGGGTTGAGATATTTGTTGGCAGGCAATCAAAGTAAATCTGGAAATTGTCTTATTATTTGAAACATTGTGTCCTGACTTATGATGAGCAGCAATGACATGAAAATGTCATTAGTAAACATTTATAGCCTGCTCCTACCTTGAGTGTATTCAACCTCTCTTTTTCTCTCTCTCTCTCTCTCTCTCTCTCTCTCTCTCTCTCTCTCTTACACACATTCTAAGGAGTAAGGACAAAGGAGTGTTTGCAGTGAAGCAAGACATACAGGAGCTGAGCAACCAGCGTCTGCCGTAATTACTGTGTGCTGCTCTGATATGAAAGCATAATTAGTGAGGGTGCGGAGGTGCCTCCATATTAATTGCTGTGCTTCTCTGCAATGTGCCTGTCAGGCGAGCTGTGGACACAGATGCACAGAGGCAGGTTGGAGGATGGGCAGGAACAGTGGGGAGCACACAGAGTAAAGTCCTCAGTTTTAATTTATCTCTGAGAGTGTAAAAATTGACCCATTTAATTACGCTCTCAGAGTTTGCTGGGTGAGATCAAGGAAACTATGCTGATGCAGAGGGGGTGGAGAGGTGGGAGGAGGAGAGGGTGAAAGTGAAGGATGTAATGGGTAAGGGAGAAGGAGATAGTGGAAGGAGGTGAAGGGACACAAGATGAGCAGGTGCGTGGGATGAAAGGGGTAGGTTCCCTACCCTCAATTGTAGCCCATGTAAAATCCTCAGAGTTCGTTTAACTTTGACAGTGTGACATTTTTATAGACAGTTAGAGTTAAATTAATGCTGAGGGTTCTTTGCTGTGTGAAGTGATAGCAGATGCACGCCATGACGATGTGAAACGCTGTGTTGAGTAGGAGAATCTTGGCTGTATTCTGGACAAGTTTAGGTCACTGGCTATAATCTCCTTAATTCTTACACATGCATGCATGCACACACGCAAGCATTCTCAGACAGACACACACACACACACACAGACAGACAATAAATACCCTTATTTCATATAAACAGACACACAGTCTAGAGAGATCGAAACAGAGAGGGTTGGCAGGGTCATGTTTCAGTTTTGCAAGGGGAAAAAAGCTAGGCCTACTCATTAGCAGAGACAATGGTCCCTTTTCCTGTTTGTCTCACTCCCTTCTCATCACATGACCCTGCATTATTTAGCTCGAGCAGAGCACATCTCCCGTAGTGGCTGCCCGTATTTATGTAGGGTTCAGCATTAGCCTCATTGGAGAGTTACCGTACTGAATCTCAGTGTTTTCATTTTTGAACTCCACTACTCCACTACCCCTAAAGTATTTTGTTTTCTTCTACATTTTATCCCACGATTTTGCAACCCATTTTGTCACCCAGTGTCAATTATGTAATGTAATCCTGGGCGCTACTCTCTCTGCCAACCTGGGGAGAGCAACGGACTGACCTGTTCTATGCATGACGAGTCCAATCTTTTCACCTGACAGGGGGGAGTTTCCCCGGTTGAACGTAGCGCGTGGTATAGGAAGTAGGAACACATTATTCCAAACAGTTCCTTTCCCCTCCATCAGGCACTCCGGCTGGCCAGGGTGAGGCAGTTTAGAGACCATGATTACTGCATGTTATTTTGTGATGGTACCTATAGGGGACATGGGGAGAACATGCAATCTCCACACAGAAAAGCCCTTTTGTCAACCCCACCCAGGGTATGGGCACTGATTGCCCGGTCACGCGGAGGAGAGAACATGCCCCCAGCACCCACAGTGTCCCTAGTCCCTAGCATGGGTAGCATTGCTTTTCGGGTTCATGATCCGGTCGGGAGCGGTTGATATCGTTACGTCATGTTGTAGTCATTGTTTTGTCATTAGTCATTAGTCATTAGGCCGGAACCCTCTAAACCAGAACATCCTTTCCCTCAAACTGGAAGAATAATACCTTCCCAATAAAAGCCTTGATGCGGCGTAGTGCGAGTCACGCTTTTATTGGGAAGGTATTATTCTTCTGTTAGTTATAAAATCTGTATCGAGACATTAATGAAAATACGTAACAACATTTTGAACTATATTTGAATTGCTGTGGAAATCAACATCATCATCTCATGACCCCAGAGCCATTTTGGAAACCATGGTTTATGCAGGATCTCATTGCTGTGTGTTGAAGTGTGATGTGTCTGCCTGCTGGCTACACTGTGATGCTGAGTGGTTTGGATGGGACTGGATCAGTCATGATGTCGTATACTACAAATGTACCCTGGGAAAACCGACATGCACTGAAATAAAAGATACTGTATGTACTGCATCACTGCATGCACTGTGTGTGTGTGTGTGTGTGTGTGTGTGTGTGTGTGTGTGCGTGCGTGCGTGCGTGCGTGCGTGCGTGCGTGCGTGCGTGCGTGCACGCACGCGTGCGCGTGTGTATGCGGGCAATCCCACACATAAAGTGGACATCAGATTTTACAATGATGTGACAATAAGAGTGTTCAAACTTTGATGCCCACCCCCCACCTTCTCTCTGTCTATCCCTCTCCCTCTGTCTTGGTTTCTCTCGTTTATATTTTCACATTGTTCGTACATCTTGTGCTCGTTTGGCATCGAAAGTGTTTGTTGTGCATAAGGCACTTTCCAGGGAGCTCCGGGGTGCACGTTACATATATATAAAGACAAGAGGAGGAGGGGGAGGAGGAGGAAGCAGAATCCCCAGGGAGATACATGTAGCTGGAGTGACCAGCCAGTTTGAAGTAAAAGCATAATTCTTTTTGCACAAATTTACTTCTGAAGCAGGACATGCCAGTGGCAGTGCAGATGACGAAAAGGTTTCTACACAGTAACACACCTGTTCATTTAACTTGTACTACAGTAAGTGTACAAATGTAAACAAAATTATACATTTAGTGTTTTAAGTACTAGTCCTTAGCCGTTCGAAGATATGAACATCAAATTATGTACAGAGTTTGGGTAATGCTATTTAATAGATCATATACATGTATTTTGAGGTCTACTATAAGTTTGGGGTTGGGGGAGGGAATTGTTGTTAAGGGATGAGTTTTATGGGAAGTCATGGGCACAAAATGTAATTATTATAATGCTATTACTTCATGTTGTCATGATATCTGAATCCTAATAATATCAAGAAATAAATTGTAGGCCTACACTCAAATGGATACATTAAATGAACACTGAGGATTTTACTGTGCATCACTCCGATGCTGTAAAATACTTCAATAGGAAAATGTAATGCATGATAAGTAATTATTCTGCGGCTAAATCTATTGGGTGTTGATTAGTTTGATGACATGGCGTATAATTATACAATGGCATATAATAACACAATGATTTAACAATGCCATAGCCAAAACCAAAGCCATGTTTTGTGATCCAAAGATGAGGGTTGACCAGAATATCTTAGCTGCAAAGCGGTGAGGGCTTTTGAGATTCTTTTACTCAGAGATTTTGAGGCCCAAATGCTGGAGGCATGCATGGTTGAAACCAACAAATGTGATTCCTGAGAAGAGTCACTGGATGCCACACAATCCCACAGCAGCTCCAAGGGACCTGTCAGATGCTATAAATCACAAGCATGCACGTACATATGCATGCTTGCTCAAGCACACAGACACGCACACGCACACGCACACACGCACACACACACACACACACACACACACACACACACACACACACACACACACACACACACACACACACACACACACACACACACACACACAGAGAGAGATTACACACGCACGCATGCTTGTGTGTGTCTGAAGAGATAAAAAAGTGTGGCTGTGTGTGGTATGATTTGTAGGTGGTCAAGGTATGGCAGAACATGAGGGAAATGCCTGAGGTGACCATGGAAGGAATTGTTCCAGGTAAGTTTTGGCTTTGTTCGGGGCCCAAAGTGTGTGAACCTGTGTAATGGATGTTTTCGAGATCCCACCTAGAACCTGGAGAGGATAGAAGAAGAAACAAGAGTGGGAGGGAGGGAGGCATAATGACACTGTTTAACATGCCATATTGCATTGTCCATATCTGTAATGGCTTCTTGTCTGTACAAGTAATGGGCTTGGCTAAAATATTCATGTTTCAGGATGTTCAATATTCAGGATGGACACACATTTGAATTTTAAAAGGTCCTGGGAAATGGCATGGGCACAATAGACAGAAAACAATGGTTACCATTTTAAATCTGTGCATTGCCACGCGTGCATGCTCGTGTTTGCATGTGTGTGAATGTGAAAACAGGTGGACAAGAACAAGAGAATGGAGGAGAGTGATGTTGTGCCAGAGTAATATTATTACATTATATTACTTTTCTAGTCTAGTTCTACAGGCCCTGCCTATAGGGACATGCATGCATTTATGCTGACAACAAATAAATACACATGGCCACACCTGCACGCACGCAAGCACGCACGCACACACGCACGCACGCACGCACGCACGCATGCAGTACAGCCAGTCAGCTTGTTCAAACTGTCTGTGTGTTGGTTGGTCAAACTTCTCTTTTGCCTTTATACTCATTCATCTGCCGTTCTGTGTGTCTTCTCTCTCTTCATGGTCCATTAATCTTTCTGTTGTTAAAAGAACAAGGCATTCTTCTGTAGACGTGAGCCCACTTTTTTGAAGAGGGCTTTTAATTTACACACTCTACAAGGTCTCACTTTTGGCTTCCTTTCCCCTCTCCCGTCCACCTCTGCGCTGTGCTCAACCTCACCATCCATGCCCAGCCAGGGACCCCACACCCCTCCATGGAGCTGAGGGTCTGCCATGGGGTCATCCGGTGGGTTCCTGGATGCCACAGCTGTCTGGTTGTATTCTGCCAGCCTGGTCAGCAAATGTTTGACCACCTCTGGCCTCGTCTCCACCAAGTTGGATCTCTCGTAGGGGTCAGAGGTGAGGTTGAACAGCCAGACTGACTTCCCCCACTGCCCCCGTTGTTTCTCTAACGCCTGCAACCTCTCCGGACGTCCGGGCAGCATCTGCGGGGGCACCCAGTCTCCATCACCAACATGGCCTGTGAGGAGCTTCCATTCCCCGACCCGGATAGCCGCCTTCACTGCCGTGTTCCAGATCCCAAAGCCATCGGGGTCAGGCTCCCCGGTTCGCCAGGAGTTCGAATCAATGTTGAAGAGGATTTCCGTGCGAGGGCTGGGGAGCCCCTGGCTGATGGCCGCCCACACGTCATGGCCGTCGAGGCCACGCTGAGGCTCCTGGACACCAGCCAGCCCCAGCAGGGTAGGGTACCAGTCAGAGATGTGGATCAGTGCCCTGCTGATGACACTCCTCCTCTCAAGGAGGGGACTGTGGACAAATCCGACAGCTCGCACTCCCCCTTCCCAGTAGGTCCCCTTGCCCCCTCGCAAGGGCCAGTTGCTGCCTCCAGACAGCGTCTGTCCCCCATTGTCAGATGAGTATACCAGCACAGAGTTCTGGTAGAGGCCCCTGGTGTGGAGCTCCTGGACCACTTCTCCAACCCCTTGGTCCAGACAGCTTAGCATGGCGGCGTAGTGACGCCTCGGACGGTTGTCCAGAGATTCGTAGCGTTGCAGGAAGTGGTCAGGTGCCTGCAGGGGTGTATGGACGGCCTGGAAGGACAGGTATAAGAAGAGCGGTTTGCTGGGGTCATGGCTCCTCAGGATCTGTTTCACCCTGTGTGGAGAAAGAGGTGACAGTGGGAAGTTAATTTGCACATCAGATAAACATATAGTAAAAGTTAATTGAACCCTGATAGTGTACAAATGGAGCCGTAAAAGGGTGCATGTTTGGTCCGAAATACTAACAGTCCAACAGGCATTAGTCCGACACCCTAGCACCCTTACCCTAACCGACAACGCATGTCTGGAGCCACGGGTGAGTTTTAACCCGCCACGCATGCATGTGTCTTAACCGGCAACGCATGTCGGGAGCCACTAGTTTTTGTTATGTCCATTACTTATTAACAATGATAATGATTAGCCAGCATTGAATAGGGTAAGTTCAGTAACATTTCATCAAATGCAAACAAATGTGTATGGGGAAAATGATGGCTGAAGCTGTGAAGAAACAGTAAAGAAAAGTACTTACTTTTAGAGTCCAATTGGGTTATACAGACAATGGTATACTGGTGGTATATGGTCCTTTAACCTTCCTTCAGGTGTTATTGGTATGACTGTAGCTTACCTTTCTACGTAGAGCAGAGTAGAGTAGTTGCCACTCATCTCCCAGGCAGGCCTTTCTCCATCATGTAGGTCAAAGCCACAGGCCTCTGCTCCGTCACAGCTCTGGTAGGAGAAGTGGTCTCCGCTGCCGGTCAGCGTACCAAGGAAACTGTGGAAACCACGGCCCGTAGGGAGGCAGCCCGGTCGACAGAAGCCTAGGTGCCACTTGCCCACCATGTGGGTTGCGTAGCCAGCTTGTGCCAGACGTTCGGGAAGGGTGGGCGTGTCTGGGGGCAGGCACAGCGGTTGGCGTGGGCGGATGATGGAGTGCTGGAGGCCCATGTGAATCTGGTAGCTAGCTCAGTGCAGGGCAGTGGGTGTAGGGAGAGGAAGGGTTTTACTCAGTGGTTTCAAGAATCGTGTGACAGAAATACAGTGATCTTTAGCAGAAGCTGCAACACATACGTTTGTACTGTACCGTAAAAGTGCCACAATTAAGTTTATAGCTGTCTTTAAAAACAAAGAAATGTATTAAAAATTTAAGTATCCATTGATGTGACTATATAGGTATTATGTTTATGAATCTAATACATTCAGAGGTATTTCTAAATGTAAATAAAATATACAATGAATGAATTGCTTATTATTTTGTATCCCGCCATATCCACATATAGGGCCTACATATTACTGTAGACCTTTGAAAATAAATGACCTTATTCTGCGTAATTCAAACCATTGAATGGGAGGTCAGTTTGAGTTATTATACTGATGTCACTGTAGGTTGATGGAAAACATCAGTGGTGTAAAGTAACTACAGTACATGTACTAAAGTACTACTTAAAGCGATAGTTCAGATTTTTTTAACTTAAGTTGTATGAAATACTTGCCATTAATATAGTGGTTGCAACTGTATTAATTGATTGCCCGAGTCCTGTGGTGGGAGTTCTGCTCTGGTTTTGGTGAAATATCAAGTACTTCAAGTCATTTTGTGGGGGGCACTGGGGGCCACGCAGTAAAAGTAAATGAATCCACAAAACTAACGTCATTTGTATTGTTGACCTATTTCTAAAATATTAGTGCAACTTCCGTTCTTTTTTTACCCCTCTATCACACAGAACTATGTTTTTTGTGTCCATATCACTACGCCCAAAACATAGTTCCATGTGATAGAGGGGTCAAAGTTGAACGAAAGTCACGCTAATATTTTAGAAATAGGTCAACAATACAAATTACGTTCGTTTTGTGGATTCATTTACTTTTACTGCGTGGCCCCAGTGCCCTCCACAAAATGACCGGAACTACTTAATATTGACCAAAACCAGAGCAGAACTCCCACCATGGGACTCGGGCAATCAATTAATACAGTTGCAACCACTATATTAATGGCAAGTATTTCATACAACTTAAGTTAAAAAAATCTGAACTATCCCTTTAAGTAAAAAAAAAAGTGAGTTATGTTTTACTTTCTTCAGTATTTACAATTTACAATATACTACCCCACTATATCTCAGAGGAAAACAATCTCGACTACAATTATTATTACTACTTTATTATTATTACAAAACACACTAACCACTTCAGTGCTTTGAAAATAGCATTAGCCGTATATTAGGTTATTTTCATTTTTCTTTTAACCATTTGGAACTTTGTTAAATGGGACATTCTGCACAATGAGTACTTTTACTTTGGGTAATTTAAGTATATTGTGATGCCTAATATACAGAACTTCTATTTGTACTCAAATATTTGTCTATTTGAGTACATCATCTACATTGCAGTATTGAGACTTTTACGTAACCCATTTTGGGCGGGAACCCCTTTTGGTGTTAGCATTATGTTATACTTTAGCTATTGAAAAATAGCAGATCTACAAGCTCATAGCGCGCCACTGAGTGGCGCGCTACGAGCTTGTAGGTCTGCTATTTTTGAAAAATCGTAAAAATGTGGCGCGAATCTTTGAATATATATTCTTTCAAAGTGAATGTTTTTAACTCAGGCCTAACTTAAAGTAAAACATGTGAGTACTCCTTCCATCACTGCTGCAAAACACTCACCGTCCAGTCATGAGTTGACTGCGAGAGGGTGAGCAGATAGGCTGGACGTAATAGTTCTCCAGTTTGACCCCCTCTCCTGCCAACTGGTCCAACACAGGGGTGTGGATGTCAGAGCCATGGTAGCCAACATCCCCAAAGCCCTGGTCATCCACCAAGATGAAGATGAGGTGTGGTGGGGGCCTCGGCTCTGGGGGACGCCCAGGGCCAGAGCCGTCACCTGCAGATGCGCGCAGGCAGCCGAAGCAACACAAGAGGAGGATCGGTGGGTAGGTACAGTGGAGAACTCCCCTCATCTCTGGCACCGATGAGAAGCACTTGCCTATATATATACTTCGATATACTGTCTACGTTCTGGGTAAAGCTCCTCTGCTTTGTGCTGCACGGCCAGCGTGTCTGGAAGTGGTGTGGGTAGTGGTCTTTTTCTCAGCTATTTCTTGGCTGTGTGAGAATGGCGTTGAACCGGTGCCAACCTCTGTGGTGGGCGGAGAAACGTTGTTGTCACTGAGATGGGCAAGAAGCTGGTATAGTGATGTGATGTGATGTGTGTGTGTGTGTGTGTGTGTGTGTGTGTGTGTGTGTGTGTGTGTGTGTGTGTGTGTGTGTGTGTGTGTGTGTGTGTGTGTGAGAGAGAGAGAGAGAGAGAGAGAGAGAGAGAGAGAGAGAGAGAGAGAGAGAGCGAGAGAGAGAGTACATCGTAGTACTCTGCCACATTCCTTTCCCCTACAGACGCCTGGAATGTGTGGGAAGAGGTGGGCGACTGGAACACACAACGCACACACGCACACACACACACACACACAGACAGACAGACAGACAGACAGACAGACAGACAGACAGAACTAGTATAGAGTCCACCCAATATATATTCCTATAGTGTGTGGTGTGTGTGTGTGTGTGTGTGTGTGGTGTGTGTGTGTGTGTGTGTGTGTGTGTGTGTGTGTGTGTGTGTGTGTGTGTGTGTGTGTGTGTGTGTGTGCGCGCGTGCATGCACTCTCTGGATGCCACTCCCTGGACGCCAACGATGAACCTCTGCCCCAAACTTTCCAGAACGGCCTGTTATAGCGCCACCAGGAGGCCGACTTTTGAAAAACACATTTTTAGCTAGAGGCGGGATCAAGGCATACACAGTGCTGCCTTGATCCCGCCTCTAGCTGCCACTGATTGGCCAGGCCGTTTTGTGGCCGGGCATCAAGTCTGCCTGAGAGTTCCCAGATGGGAGCAGGAGGGGGGAACCCAGTGTACTCTCTGCTGCCCCATCTGGCAGATACACACTATCTCCATAGTCATGTGTTCAAGACTGATCTGTCCGAAATTTTGGCTAACATTGGCTTTCAAAGTTTGCAGGATTGGCCCGTTTTGCCAATCAAAAAGCCTCAAATCATGAATGCAGCGTGCAATTTACGTGAAGTCTTTCACAGACTTTCCTACTAGGCTGAGGAATATATCCCACCCTTTTCACTTCTGCCTGTTATAGCGCTACCAACAGGTGGATTTTTGCGAAACACATTTTTGGAACAAAAGGCCTCAAATCATCCAATTGCCATCCATGGCGTAAGAATAAATGGCACCCTTTTCACATTGGCCTATTATAGCGCCACCAGGAGGCCACATCCTGACCTGCCCTGGTGGAGACCTGTGCCCCTCGGGGCACTTTATCTAGTTCCAAGGGCCTTGAAAGCTCAGAACGTCAATACGTCTGCATTAGACTTCATTAACCATGGGAATATTGATTGTCTTATTTACATTTACAGTTACATTTTAGTATTCAAGGATGGAGGAGAGAGATGTACATAGTGGACACAGTAAAAGGACAGGAGAGAGAGAGAGAGAGAGAGAGAGAGAGAGAGAGAGAGAGAGAGAGAGAGAGAGAGAAAGGGGGTGTGAGAGAGAGAGATTGAGAGAGAGAGAGAAGCTGTGCCTACCATACTAATGCATTTGTTGCATCAATATTAAAAACATATTTAATTTCCACAAAGATGACAGTATTTGTATTATTTCATAATGGAAACCAAACACTACTAGCCACAAGGCTTTTAGAACTTGATCCATCTCAATTAAAAGAGGCAGACGAGTACAATTAGAACCGATACGGAGGCAGTGTGACAAGCCAGCTGGGCTGAGGGTGAGCATCGAGAGTGGCTATCGATCCAGCGGCATAGCATCCACATCACAACTGTCCCCTTCCCATAAGGCCAAGGGGAAATCCATGCCTCGGAAAGGAGTCCATTTCCCACATTAGAGTGGGTATAAGCAAACTCATGTTGCTTTCGACCCCTGTGGGACATTTTACTGGCTTTTTCCTCACGGTTGAGTGTGGTACAAAAGAAGCAGGTGAAGTGGAGGTGGTGAGAGCCTGAGCTGTGTGTGTGTGTGTGTGTGTGTGTGTGTGTGTGTGTGTGTGTGTGTGTGTGCAGTGTGTGTGTGTGTGTGTGTGTGTGTGTGTGTGTGTGTGTGTGTGTGTGTGTGTGTGTGTGTGTGCAGTGTGTGTGTTTGGGGGGGGTGCTAGGTTGTCTGGGTTGCAGTATAGGGAAGATAACAGGGTTATCCACATTGAACCCTATATCACCCGTATTGATAACAGGGTTATCCACATTGAACCCTATATATCACCCGTATTGATAACAGGGTTATCCACATTGAACCCTATATCACCCGTATTGATAACAGGGTTATCCACATTGAACCCTATATCACCCATATTGATAACAGGGTTATCCACATTGAACCCTATATCACCCGTATTGATAACAGGGTTATCCACATTGAACCCTATATCACCCGTATTGATAACAGGGTTATCCACATTGAACCCTATATCACCCGTATTGATAACAGGGTTATCCACATTGAACCCTATATATCACCCGTATTGATAACAGGGTTATCCACATTGAACCCTATATCACCCGTATTGATAACAGGGTTATCCACATTGAACCCTATATCACCCATATTGATAACAGGGTTATCCACATTGAACCCTATATCACCCGTATTGATAACAGGGTTATCCACATTGAACCCTATATCACCCGTATTGATAACAGGGTTATCCACATTGAACCCTATATCACCCATATTGATAACAGGGTTATCCACATTGAACCCTATATCACCCGTATTGATAACAGGGTTATCCACATTGAACCCTATATCACCCGTATTGATAACAGGGTTATCCACATTGAACCCTATATCACCCGTATTGATAACAGGGTTATCCACATTGAACCCTATATCACCCGTATTGATAACAGGGTTATCCACATTGAACCCTATATCACCCGTATTGATAACAGGGTTATCCAGATTGAACCCTATATCACCCGTATTGATAACAGGGTTATCCACATTGAACCCTATATCACCCGTATTGATAACAGGGTTATCCACATTGAACCCTATATCACCCGTATTGATAACAGGGTTATCCACATTGAACCCTATATCACCCGTATTGATAACAGGGTTATCCACATTGAACCCTATATCACCCGTATTGCAATCTGAGAATCCCATCGTCAAATATTCGGGAAAACAGCGGCCCGAGGAAACAGTCTGTCTTGAGAGACTACCCGTATTGTGCTCGTCATAATAGGCAAACATTTGGCAAAAATAGGCAAACATTCCGCAAAAAGGTGAAAGTTTGGTGAAAATAGTAGTTCTACTGCTATTGACACAGATCTACTGTATTTGATGTACACAAGTCATGGTGGGCAAAACAAGTGACACTGGAAACTTGACTTTTACTGAAAAGTGGGGTAGGTGAGTGAGATAGAGAGATGAAGATCATAATTGACAGAGGTATGGAGAGAGCTGGGATATATGATGATTGAGTATAAGTTGCATAGAAAGAGCAGTCACTTTGTCTTGCTGTCAGTGTGTATTGCTTGCTGACTATACTCTTGGAACACATTAGAATGTGTGTATATGAATCAAAGGTCATGGAGTCAGACTTCAGCATCTCCTGCTGAAGATTAGTATGCTCACTATGTACTCCATCTTTCTGTACCAGTAGGCAAGTGGATCAGAATGTCATATGTCAAAAGAGGCATTATAGTGCTCCGCACAACTAATGGCTCATGCACATGTGTGTGTGTATGACCTGTGTGATCTGTATGATCTATGTGTGTGTGTGTGTGTGTGTGTGTGTGTGTGTGTGTGTGTGTGTGTGCGTGTGTGTGTGTGTGTTTGTTCGTGCGTGCGTGCGTGTACGTGTGTGTGTTTTCTCCAGGTTCTCCATGACAGAGCCAGTCCACTAACCTCCAAGATAACAGCAGTAGTATAGAGTAGAGTAGAGTAGAGAGGTACTGCAGGTGTGATTTATTCATGATGACGGCTAAGTGACTCACTCGATCTGGCGCGTCTCTGCTAGACTAGAGGATGTGTGTGTGTGTGTGTGTGTGTGTGTGTGTGTGTGTGTGTGTGTGTGTGTGTGTGTGTGTGTGTGTGTGTGTGTCCGTGTCCGGGTCTAGCACAATGTCATGCAAATAAATGGGAGGCAGCAGCTGTGTGTGACGGCACCACCGTCAGGATTAAAGGAATAATTGCAGACTGAAAAAAGAAAGAGCATGCTGTGCAGTGCGTGCGTGCATTTGTGCGTCCATGTGTGTGGTGGGGGTTGGTGGGACTATGTATGTTACTTCAGATTAAAATAACCCATTGGAGGAGAATAATGTTGTCCAAAAATAACATTCAATGTCCAAAAATGGGTAAGAAAAACATCAGCCACCATGTGGGCTGTCTGAAAACATTTATTCAGAATTAGTTGACATTGGAGACAAAGACCATGCACAAACAAAGTCCCCGTTTAATCACTATACTTTGACATAGAGTACCACAGACGAATAACAGTCTAAGTCCACACTATTGATCCATAATATATAAATGATAGATAAGGGTTCAGGACAACGAGGCCTTTTCGTGGAGGTGTCAGTCTGAAATTTGGACTTAGACTGTTTTTCGTCTGTGATACTAGTAAGATGAGTGCTGGTGCTTTGGCATGGGGGGGTCAGATCAACATATGGAATTAATTCTGTACTGGCCATATATGGAGCGTGTCTTGAGTGTACAGGGTTTGATGAGGTCAGATCAACATATCGAATGTCAGCAGGTCAGCTCCATATATGGAGATCTAAGGGTGGCAGCGGGGGCAGTGTCTTGAGTGTACAGGGTTTGATGAGGTCCCAGGTAGGGCCGGGCCTTAATTTTCGGGCATGTTGAGAACTCTAGTTTTCGCCCGCTGCCGGGCGCAGCTGCACTAATGTAGTGTAAGTGTAGTGTAATGAATGTACAGGTATCAGTCAAAAGGGAGACATCGAAGAGGAAGGACGGGTGGGGAAGGATCAGCATATGGAATGTAACTTATGTTAGAACAGGTTGGCTCCATATATCTAAGGGTTTGAGGTCAGATGTAGAGTTGCTGGCTTCATATGTGCAGTATGGCTATATCCAGCGTTTGATGAGGTCAGTTTCTTCATATATGGAGTATTTTAAGGTCAGCAATATTCTTGTAGGTTAGTTTTGAGTTTGGGTATAGGGAGTCGAGAACATGGGGTCAACCCTATTCCCTATATTCCCAAGGTTCTATGTTATGCGGGACTCCCATACTGAGTACTGAGAAACTACTTTCTGGCATTGACAGCTCATCCAAACTAAACAGAAAAGGATTGCATTAAACTATACGTTAAACTCACTTTGCCACTCACTTTATGCATGCGCATACACTCAATAGTGACAAAATAACATTATTACCTTCTGTTGCGTTTAACAAAAAATAAGTCAAAATAGCTGCTATAGTTTGGGCGCATTTGTGTGCCTGAGTGCATGTGTTTGTGCCCTCAAAGTTTGCAGTGAGTAATATGTGACTCACAGATGACAGAAGGCCTGGGTCGTGATGAGGCTATCTGGCCTGCTGCCATGTCAGTGCCACCAAGCAGCTGGTGTAGGTACATAAAGGAGGCACCACACTAGTATCAGATAATCAACTATTTTACTATTACTACCGTATGGTTGGTAAAGGACTTTCACAATCAATACGGCAATGCCTATACTGTTGTATAAAACAAATCAATATTCAGAAGAATACATCGTGCTGATGGATTTGCATACTTATCGGATTTACCTAATAAGGATGCATCATTGAAACAAAACTATGTGTATAACATAAGAATATATATGTACTTATGCAGGAATGTAAAGATTTCAAACACCATTAAACATATTAATAAACATAATCATGTTTTCTTCAAACACATGTATAAAACATTTGTGTGTTGCCTCTTCTCAAAGTTCACTTTCATGCTTCATGATCCTCATTAGTAAGGCGGTCTCATTTTCACCTCATCTGAGCTAGGGGGCCAGCCTGGCACCGACCGCTTGGCACTGCCTGGCGTGCTGGCACTGCCTGGCCTGCTGGCACTGCCTGCCCTGCTGGCACTGTCACTGCAGGGTAAAGTGCTGCTGCTCCTCCCCTGAACACTTCTGTCTGTCACTTTCTTCTTAGCTTGGGAAGTAAATTTTGTGAAGTGAAAAACACAGAGTCCATTATAAAACAACAGAGAGCAGGCAAGTTTATACGGTCACGGCCACACAGCCAACTCAAGGTACAGCCACGGAGCCGACTTGGGGACCCAACGCAGCTCCTCCAAGGAAAACAAACAAATTAACGGAGCTGAACGTGAATCCCCCCCACCGCCCACCCCTTTTTTTCCCTCACTGTATATGTTTCTTTTCCCTTTTTACCTCCATTATGATGAATTCCTGTTCTGTTCTTTGTCTATATAGAAGTGTCTATTTGTACGTCTCTAAATGTTTTTGATGAATTAAACATGGTGGACCCTATTGGAAACAAGTGTAATGCTTACACAATAACTGCCGCCATTAATTAATCCCTCGATTGCGTATTGCCATGGTTTAATCACGCGTGACACTTACTTTGAAGAGCCAAATATCCGTATCGCATTTTACTATGAAACCATTCCGTGTGTGTTGACGAAGCTGGTGCTCGTTCTCTCGGTCGGTGGTGGAAAAAGTGGACCGCGAGTATCACAGCGCCTGCTACAGGCCGTTGAAAACGCTTGTCTGGGACAAAGCGTCCTCTGCAATGTCGCTTCTGTGAGATAAAGCCGTCTGAAAACAGAGCCGGCAATGTTAGTGGATGCGCGCGCATTTTCAAAATGGCCGCGCCCATTGTGTCAGAAGCATAACAAAGCTAACGGACGGTAGATTTCGATACGATCGTATTAAAACATGCATTAATGAATACATCGCTGTTAAAACGCCTTTTCCGTTTGTGGCAGGCTACAAGATTCTACGTGTTAATATTCCCATGTTCCTGGCAGGTAAACGATTAATTGGGTCGTCCACTCACAGTTAACAGCCTTTGTATTGAGTTTGTGCTTGAAATGTACTGTAATTCTGCAAACTGTTAATAAATATTTCAATCAATCAATCAATCAATCTTATACTGTACCGCGTCATGTCATGAAAAGTGACTTGAAATAGGACAATGACAGACCTTCCAGGCAGGAAGGGACATCATCACACCAGGTATACAGATTTCCTGTAGCAACTCAATCAGCAGTGGTATAGACAGAGACTTATACACATGAATAGGAAAATGAACCTTTGAATTAGAATCTCTGAGTCAGACCTATATCTTGAAGAGTAAAGCTGTGATATAGCCTAGGGGAGAGATGTGAAGTTCAAATCAATTTGGTTTATTCATGAGAATCCTGAAGAATATAGACAGAAAAGAGACAGTTTACATACAGTCAGGAAATCACGCCCCTCAAGGCAAGGGAGGGAGAGAGTGCTTGGTACATCATTATAGAGAAAAGAGGCCTGTGTTCTGAATGCATCTTTCCGTACCAGGCACCTGGGCAGCACAAGGTTGCAATAATATGATCTCATCTCAAGTTGATTAACACAGTTTCGGTTTAAGGTCATACTGACACAGTTAAGGTTTGGAAATTCACATAAGATAATGAACTATCTTTAATGACAAGACAAACACTTTAAACATAGAAATGATTAAAATAGATAGAAGCACACCATAACATTCTATTCATCACTCCTGTTCAAATATTACTTGCTGTATTAAAGTTTAGAATCCCCCCCCAAAAAATAAATAAATATATATATATATATATATATATATATATATATACTGTATATATAATATATCCTAAATGCGCCACGTCTCTGTGTGTGTGCGTATGTGTACGGTTGTAATGCACGTAACTCGAGAACCGTTTGCCCCACCGACTTCGACATACGTGTTCCACACCCCCGCAGGGAGTGCAGTGCCCGGTATCGAGTCGGTCGGACCCACAGTTCTCCAGAACCACCACAAAAGGCTCTGGTCAGGCTCTGCCAGTGGACCTAATGAGCCCAAGTCCCCTCACCTGTGCAATTTCCAGCCTCTGCCTCAGCCAATTGATTGCCATGGCAACCCCACATTTTACGGGCACCGATGTAGAGGCTCCAACAGGCACCGCTCTAGTATATATTAATAAAGGTGAAAATGTCAGATCTACTCATTGGGAGCTTATAGAACGGCTATTAGTAATCAATATCAGCGCATCAAACAATGAAATATTTAAAGATTTGAATGAATAAGTGCTTTTAACTATACATACTAAATGTAGGTAAACAAAAATGTTCCCAAACTCAACTCATGGCCATATACTTGTGTTGCAAGTGTTGCAATTAGCCTGCATCATGCATCCTTAGACACAATAAATTGATAAAGGACGCAATCATATCACCCTCCGGAGATCACATTTACATTTTGGCTTTAATGCCTGGTCCTTATCCACGGCATAAATCTGTGTAATTTTTTTTTATCCACAGATGTAACTACATTGAAACCCTATTTAGATCACTTGTAGGCCTAACTTGACGATTAATAGTCCAGACATTGGAAGGTGGTCTTTAATTATGGACATGCTTCAAGTCCACAAAGTGTCAATTTTTGCTATAATGCTGTGGCTCACTTGGCTGAAGCCCGCGAATGTAGTTGGCCGACATTAAACGGCATATAAATCAAGATAAAACAACAAAATATCCAAGAACGAACCGGTTTGCCTTTTTCTATGGTTTCAATACGGATGATTGATAAATCACTCATACCATCACTGTAGTCAGAAGAATAGAGCTCAAATGTGCACTTTGAAGCCATTTTATCAATGTATCCAAAGCCAAGTATATGAGTGTGTGTGGAGAATATTTGCCATTCAGCTTCTACAGAAAAGACATTAACATCAGTGAAGGTGAAATGAACTCCCAAATGTCCTCTGTAGGTGTCAGCTATTAAAGCTATAGCGTGAAGCATGAGAACTTCCTCGCAGGGAGCGACCCTGGGACTATGTCACACCCTGCAGGTGAGGCAGATACTCATAGAGATGAATAGATGTAGACATGCAGCCACAGTAACTGGGTGGAGCTGGGCAACAGTTCTCCCTCTGGTCAGGCCTAGCTGACTAACCTGGCTGGTAACACTGTGTGCGTGCGTGCGTGCGTGCGTGCGTGCGTGCGTGTTCGTAGCTGCAGTGTGAACACAACAAGTGAATGAAACAAACAGAATGCATTAAATAAAAACTTAAGACAATGTGCAAAAACAAAAGCATTATTCTTTATCATTTCTTGTTCAGAAATATAACCTTGAGTAAAATTGAACACTATGTTGCATTAAAACTGCAACTACAATTTGTTTAAAAAGTGACATGAGCAAATGTATCTCATCTTTCCTCTCTTCCAAGCCCACTAATAATAAGTGACTAGACAGTGTGGGCTGAGCTATTGACGTGTGGCACAGGATGCTCCATGTAAAAAAAGGATGTCAAAATCCATGAACTCTTCCAAGTTGGTACACTTCTGCAGCGGACAACGTGGCCAACATTATAGCCTTACATACACATTTAAAAAAATCAAAATAAAACAAAAGTTACCACCTATTCGCAAAGGGGATTTGGAAGTCTGAACAAATTTGCTTCTTGGTTAAAGTAGGGTGGAGCTAGTGTGGCAAAGTTTTGAGTCTCGTTCCTGGAGAACAATATGGGCCTGATCTCTTGATGTCTGACATGGAATGTAATGGAATTACAAGTTGGTGTGATATTGTGGTGGACGTATTGTGGCAAACATGACCCAGATCACAGCCTAAAATAAAAATAAAGAGTTTAAAAAATACCCAGCAATTCCCAAAGGAGATGAGCATTTTGAATTCTGAATGAAACGACTACTGTACTGTAGGTGAAAGTGTTACAAAAGGATAAAAATGTTACATAAAGTTACAATAAAGAATAGTGGCAATACTATCTGTAGCTGTCCCAAGAGATGGAACCAACCCACTAATAAAATAATAAAAACACAAGATGCTCCATGTAAAAACTGATAACGTCATCCATTCCTGAGCTGTCGTACAGTATGTTGTTGCAGCGAACATTACCTGAAATATAACCCAGGTGTTATAGCCTAAAATAAAGTTTAAGTTTTTAATGTCACAAAATATGTTTTCAAAAAATCTAAAAGTCTCTTTACCCTAAGGTGATGAACATTTTCTAGGTGAAAGTATGAAAGCTAACTGGTGCATTTATATGAATACGAGACTGCTCGCCCCTTTACCAACTCGCCCCGGGCGTACAGCCGACGGAACAGCGCGCCCTGGTATTCATAAAGTAATCTAAGTAAATTATGCTTAAACGGTTAAACCTATTATTCCTAACCTCAACCTCAGTAAAACGATGCCTAAACCTAACCCTATTCCTAAACTTAACCCCAGTAAAACTATGCCTAACCCTAAACTTATTTCTAACCTTATTCTCAGTAACACAAAATGAAGAATACAAGAACCGCCGCTCCGAGCTGTCGGCGTGAGGTCGGCGGAAAAAAGCTGGGGCGAGTTGGCAAAGGGGCGAGATGACCTGTTACCATTTATATAGCGCCTTTATCGAAGGTGCTTTACAGAGATTGTGCATTACATTCACCCATACATACACATTCACACACAGATGTCGGAGGAAACCATGCAAGGATCCACCGCACATCAGGAGCAATTAGGAGTTCGGAGTCTTGTACACTTCGACACTAACTCTGGGGGAGCCCAGGTTCGAGCTGGGAACCTTGCGGTTCCCATCCGGTCACTCCGGACGTAAAATATACACTATGACATAAATTGTCCATTCATTGTCAATGGGAAATTAATGTTTGTGTAGGACAAAGTTGAAGCTGCAGGTCCTTGATTACTCAGTGGTTAGTTTGTCAGTGGAAAAATAAAGTTATACAAAAATATCATGAAACGCAACAATAAAAGTAACAATTAAAATCACACACTAAATAACTATGAAACTCAGAGCAAAATAAATAAGGGAGAATCAATCAATCAATTTCAACTAAATATGCAAAAGTATAAAACTCACAAACCAAAACGCATCTAAGACACATCTAAAATTCCACCGGCTCACATGTGGAGGACATGTGATGTGTGTAGTTGGAACCTGATGGACTGCGCGACAACTCTTGAAGCAGCCACTGCTTTCTATAGTGTGGTTGCCCAGACTATTGTAATTGCCTCTTTGACTTTTGATCCCTGGGTCATGAGATTTGAATTTATTCCTCAGGTGCGCTAGCAACACTGGATGTCTCACTCTCACCCTCTGGCGGCTGATCCTGGGGATCAGACGCTTCCTCCGAGTCCTGGGGTATGTCTGGGGTTAAACCTAAACCTAAATCTGTGCCTGGCTTCTTGCTTTTGCCTTTCTTTTCCACAGGTTTGCTAACAATCGGCTTTGGCCTTGGCTTCAGCTTTTTCTGAACGGGGAGATATAGTTTAAACTCATCTGGAAGCTCAGCGTCTGTGTACAGCCTGTCTGAGAAATATACCCTCCTCACACGACAGTTAGCATGGATCTGTACGCTTAGCGTTTCAACATAGTGGGTACCGTAGGTCGCCCGGGTGAAATCTATCAGATTGAACTGAATCTGATTCCAGCCATCATCCAGCTCCATGGGCATGGTGCAGAGGAACGGTGTCACCCGCATCATAGACTGGTAGTTGCTTGCCCGAATCCGGCGCTTTGTATTTTTATGGTCCATTACCTGGAATTCAAAGCTGAAATACTTATTGAGGTTCTTGACGACAAAGATCAAAAAGGGAAGTTTGATGCCCAGCGTCTTTGTGGGGTCTCCAGGACATGTTATATATGTAGTACTGACATTGGTCCCCTCTACCTCCACGACAAGTGAATGGAGGTCATCGTCTACGACTCTTTTGACGTGACCGTAACTGGTCTTTTTAGCCCAAAACTGAAGAGGATCGCTGCCAACACCATATAAGATGGACAATAACCCGTTTTGAAATGTGGGCCTATACATTTTTTTCTATGTACTTAGTATGACACTAGGGATTTGCTGTCAGAGTTCAGAAGTGCAGATATCGATACGTTTGTTGGGAACTGCAAGTGGTCAATATATAGGCCTGGGCGTGACGTAACACAAATATAGCATAAACTCTTCCCAAAAATGGACTCCCAGTCAGCCTACAATGCAGACGCAGCACCAGTGGTGGGAAAGGCACTACATTTCTTTACAAAAGTATCATACTGCATTGTAGACCTACTCTGTTAGTAGAAGTCCCATATTAATAGCATTGTAAGAAAGGAACCCAGCAAGAGCCTTCAGCCTACATACTGCGTATGACGTGATGAAGATATGTACCAATGCCAGGGTATAACTGGCTCTCAATGGTGACGTAATAAAGATATGTTTCAGTGTCGGGTGGATTAAAGGAAATGCCTCTATGTATATATGTATATGTAATTTGTAAGTTAATTAGCAGTATACTGTGGTTACTTGGGTCGTTTGATGCGCATGTCCCGTAGCAGCATATGACGTGATGAAGATATGTACCAATGCCAGGGTATAACTGGCTCTCGATGGTGACGTAATAATGATATGTTTCAGTGTCGGGTGGATTAAAGGTAATGCCCCTATGTATACATGTATGTAATCTGACACCAATGCCATATCAAGCACAAATGAATCATTACGTCATACGCTGCCACGGGACATACGCATCGGAGCACCGGACAAAAAACATTACTTGCACGCTCTGCTTGCGCAAGTAAATATTACCATTACTCATTGTATTTTCTTATACAACATATTACCATTGTAACATCACACACCAACGGCCAAGAAGTGCATCACCCTAGCCTGGGCACCATTTAATTTAGGTATATGATCCTGTCGGGAGCGGATGATAGTCGACAGGCAGGAACAACAGGCGGCAACATCCTTTTCCCTCAAACCGATTTTTCTCAATAAAAGCTACAGGCTACAAGAGCTTTTATTGTTTGAGGGAAAGGGAAGTTGCCGCCTGTTGTTCCTGCCTGTCGCCTACAAAACAATACTACAACATGACGTAACGATATCATCCGCTCCCGACAGGATCATACAGACTTTTGAAACAGAGACCAGGCTTTCCTCCGAGGTGGTGGAAAGCCTGGTGAGGCGAGGTTAGCATCACCCCAAGCCAGGATTGAACCCATGACCCACAGTTCACCAGTCTGGGCAACAACCTCCTTCACCAAAGGTAGCTCCCTCAGAAGGGGGAGTTATGGCCATATATCACAATACTACAATATCATTATGCTTACAATATTAAGAATTATGACAATTTCATTATGAAGTTTTAAGTTAAGCGTAGTGGTTAAATGTAAACTATATTTTTGGGGTAGTTAATCATTCCACACTATTGTATTTTATCTCTTTTATTACAGCAGCAGTATTTATTTTAGAAGCTTAAGTCCTAGTATCAGTAAGTCTGTGGAATAGTTTAGTAAAGATACTGTACAGTATCTTTATCAGGGGCAGTAATGCAACTATTAAGGATGCAAACTGCCATAATACCGCACAAAGAAGAATGTTCAGTAAATCTGTGTTCCACCGAATGGGTCTAGTGAGAAAAATTATGATCCTGGCTCGCTAAATCCGCCCATTCTAAGCCTCGCTTGGCTTTAGTGGAACGGAATAAACCATATGTACAGACCAGGATTTAACAAACCTGGTTTTGGCTTAAATCCTGGATTAGTTAATCCAATTACGTTTCGTAAAATAGGCCCCTGGGCATAGGAGGCGCTAGCGCCCCTCAAAAAGTATAAAGAAATTCAAATATAACAAAAGTTACCACCAATTCGCAAAGGAGATGAAGGAGATTTGGAAATCTGAGCTTCTTGGTTAAAGTAGGGTGGAGCTAGTGTGTAAATTTAAAAAATCACACCCGTGTGAACTGAGTGGTGCAGTGACGTCACACACTAACCATAGCAACCGTGCTCATCTGTACGTGGCCCCACGTACAGGTACACACATACACAGATACAGACAAAGCTGGTTGTTGGAGTGGTTTGCACCACTCAAAAATAAAGTAGACAAGTACTCTGTTCCTGGAGAAAAATGTGGGCTTGATCTCTTGATGTCTGACATGGAATGACTCTTACAAGTTGGTGTGATGTTGTGGTGGACATATTGTGGCAAACATGACCCAGATCACAGCCTAAAGTAAAAATCACACCTGTGTGAAGTGAGGGGCACTCTTATCATTATACATCATCATACATCATCTCATGAACAACTGAATTTATGTGATTGGTTAGCCGATTTGCTCGTCTACATATGACATACATTTTCCCTTCATTGTCAATGGTATTTAATGTTTGTGTTGTCACAAATTTACGTCATATTTGACAGACATATGACCTAATTTCTCCTTTCATTGTCAAACAACTAGGTGAAAGTATGGCAAAAAAGGATAAAAATATGTCAAAAAAAGTTACAATAAATAATAGTGGCAATAATATCTGTGACACTCCCAAGAGATGGAACCAACCCACTAATAAAATAATAGTTATAGCTAGACAGTTGGTGTTCCTGGACAAGCTTGTTTAACACACGATGCTCCATGTAAAAACTGATAACGTCATCCATTCCTGAGCTGTCATATGTCGTGTTGTTGCGGCGATGCCTGAAATATAATCCAGGCGTTAAAATAAAAAGTTTAAATGTTTATGTTGCAAAATATGTGTTTTCAAAAGTCTATTTCCCCTAAGGTAATGAACATCTTCTAGCTGAAAGTATGACAGAGCTAAATTGTGCTAAGATTTTGAGGAGAAATAAATAATAAATAGTGAACATAACAATTGGGCTCAAGAGATTGAGCCCACAACATAAAATAAATAGCAATACAAATAACAATACAAATTAAAATATGTAGACCTGTTCTTCAGCCTTGGGGAGAAGTTGAAGATCTAGAGGTGGTGCAATGTTGCTACCTGGTATGTTGTCCTGGCCCCTGGTCTACCTCATGATGATCAGAGGTGTGGCAGTCTCCATGTGTGTGTGTGGCACCAGCTAAAAACACCAAAAGGGGTAATACTTAAATTAACAATAAAAATACAATTAGATAATTGGGTTAAAGTGCAGAAAACCAAATAGCCGACCACGCCACCTTTTAAAGAGGTCTGGTCCTCTACTAAAATCATAAAATATAAACAAGGCAACACAGGTTCGTAGGACAACTTAATTAAAACTAATACAACGGGCCTGGGCCGTGGCTCAGCGGTCCAGGCACCTTGGCTGGTAATCCAGTCTGGCAGTGTGCCGCGGGTTCGACTCCCGATCTCGACGGCCTTTACTGCATGTCACCCCCCATCTCTCTCCCCATTTCCTGTCAGCCTACTGTCTGTCCCTCCATAAAAAATATAAAATAAAGGCGAATGCCACAAAAAAAAAACATTTAAAAAAAAAACTAATACAACGGCTTCTAAAATGACAATACACAATAAAACTGCCTACCTAATTGTATTAAAAAAGAATGGCCACTAAACTAATAATAAAAACAAATGAATGAAACAAGCAGTGTAAAGAACGGGGACGGGGGGGGCAGCAACGGCTGAACGACGCCACCTTACACCAGCTCCGGGGGGTGGAAGACGAGGAAGACGCCATTCACAGATTCCAGACAAGTGAAGTTCCTATCCCGCTAGCACAAGCTCCAGGGACCACGAGTATTGGTGTCGATTGAAGACCTACCGGCGAGCCAGAGCGTTGTGGTGATTTCTCCTTGGTCAGTGGTCGCCATCCTATCTCAACCGTTGTGGTAGACTACCGGCTGTCCACGCTGCAGTACCCCATCTCTGCTCGTCTCTCGTTTCAGTGTCTCCTCTCGTCCCCGTCTGTTCCCACGACCAGGGCAACCACACAGACTACAGTAATTGTCACACTTAGTTTTATTTCTCTAGAGTCATCTGACCTGCTTCATCTGCTGCTTTTGGAATCTTCCATTCTCTGCCTTCTTGACTTTTGATCCCTGGGTCATGAGGCTTGAATTTATTCCTCAGTTTCACCTTCCTCGGGTGCGCTAGCGACACTGGATGTCTCACTCTCACCCTCTGGCGGCTGATCCTGGGGATCAGATGCTGCCTCTGAGTCCTCTGCCTCCAAATCCTGGGGTATGTTTAGGGTTAAACCTAAACCTAAATCTGTGCCTGGCGTCTTTGCCTCAGATTTTCTTTTGCCTTTCTTCTCCACAGGTTTGCTAACAATCGGCTTTGGCCTTGGCTTCAGCTTTTTCCGAACGGGGAGATATAGTTTAAACTCATCTGGAAGCTCAGCTTCTGTGTACAGCCTGTCTGAGAAATATACCCTCCTCAAACGACAGTTAGCATGGATCTGTACGCTTAGCGTTTCAACATAATTGGTACCGTAGGTCGCCCGGGTGTAGTCTATCAGATTTAACTGAATCTGATTCCAGCCATCATCCAGCTGCATGGGCATGGTACAGAGGAACGGCGTCACCCGCATCATGGTCTGGTAATTGCTCGCCCGAATCCGGCGCTTTGTATTTTTATGGTCTATTATCTGCACTTCAAAGCTGAAATACTTATTGAGGTTCTTGACGACTAAGATCAGAAAGGGAAGTTTGATGCCCAGCGTCTTTGTGGGGTCTCCAGGACATGTTATATATGTGGTACTGACATTGGTCCCCTCTACCTCCACGACAAGTGAATGGATGTCATCGTCTACGATTCTTTTGACGTGACCGTAACTGGTCTTTTTAGCCCAATACTGAAGAGGATTGCTGCCAACACTATATAAGATGGACAATAACCCATTTTGAAATGTGGGCTTATACATTTTTCTTCTATGTGCTTAGTATTGTGCTAAGCATTTGCCATTATAGTTCAGAAGTTCTGGTATTGATACGTTTGTTGGGATCTGCAGGATTCATTATATAGGCCTGGGCGTGACGTAACACAAATATACTCCACCTTTAGAAACATTGAGGAAAACAACAATGCTTCCAGTTGAGTCGCTGTAGGTTGGTTGTAGGTTGTAGGACTAATGACTGCCTTTTGTCCAATGTATTATCAATGTATTGTGTGATCTGTTTGTAAATGTGAATATGTGTTGTTTTTGAGGGGCGCCATTACATCACCATTACATCACCATTACATCACCATTACATCACCATTACATCACCTAATCAACATGAGTTAGACTTTAATATATTAGTGCCCCTCACTTCACACAGGTGTGATTTTTTTGTATCATGATGACTGCTTGGCACAAAACACATTTCCGCAAGGCCAAATCAAGTATTTATCTACAGTATCTATTGGTCGTTGCCAGAGCCTGTCTCCCTTTCCAGCTAAACAAACAGAAGGCATTGCAGACTGCAGTGGCTGAGGAGAAGACCGCCAATAAGTCAGAATGTCTGCTTAGTCTCACTGTGCCCAGGGAAAAAAACATTTGCTGCCTTTTAAGGGAAGTACAGGGGTCAAAAATTACTATGCAACAGCATGGCTCAAGTCATTGACTTGTTTTCCCTCATGCTTCCATATGTGTTATGAAACCTCCATATGCTTTCTATTGTGTGGTGTAGGTTTCTGTGGTAGTTAAAGGGTGTGGTAAAGATTTCCTGATTTTCTCTCAATGCAGGAAGGGGAGGAAGTTGAGTGTTTTTTCCTGTAGACATGTATGGGAGAGTTCTTAATATCTCTGTTCAGTAACTGTGAAGTCAACTTGGGGAAAAGGAGAGCAAAGGGTTAAAATCTGGACACTCATTGACACTGACACTCAGCTGATTGTCACTCAATCACTCACCAATTGCCTGACTAATCAGCGTCAGTGGATTCACTAGTCTCGTGTAGCCAGACAACTATTCCACAATCTTCGAATGCTATATAGAGTCTGGAACTACAGCTCCCGAAATCCGAGTAAGGAAGCTGCCATTTCCCACTGGAACCACTAGACAAGTTGCACCATATATGTCCTATGACTCCTATCCTATTCCCACTGGAACCATTGGACAAGTTGCACCATGTCCTATTTCCCACTGGCTCGGGGTCCATCTTAGAAATAAATGATAGCTAAGATGTTTAAGCTCATGCTCATGAATGTTTGCAGTAAGACACACATCTAATACCTGGGTCGTTGAAAGGGACCAGCCAATAAGCTGAAGGCTCTTAACTGGGTTCCCTTAACTGGACTCCCGTTAGTTCGACTTTAGCCTCCTCTATGTCATCATGTCTCATATTGCCTGTGCCCACTGAGCATTTTTTGGTCTAATAGACGTCTAATATTCGTCTAAAGGGCCGTCTAAAAATGCGATAAAAAACGTCTAAAAATGAAAGTTTTTTAGACGTCTATATATAGACGGTCTATATACAGTATATACGTTTAAACAACCGCTAATCAACGTCTAATCTAAGAATAGACTAAAAAATGTTAGACGGTTTTTATCCCATTTTTAGACGCACGTCTAATAGCCGGCTATTGCTCAGTGGGTGGTGTCGTGTCAATGACAAAACAAAACACAAGCCTGGGAAAGGCCCATAAGTCTGGGAAAGCAAGAGAGTGGAAGTCAGACTGTCTCTACATTTTTTGCTAAAATGTCTGCATACATCTGTCATCTATGGCAGTGGTTCCCAAAGTGGGGTCCGGGGACCCCCAGGGGTACTTGAGGGAGTTCCAGGGGGGACCCCAACTAAATGATAGTTTGGAACCAAATGGACCCTTATGGGTCTGTAACTCAGAGAGTGTACAAATGGAACCAAATGGTTCCATTTGGTTCCATTCGTACACTCTCAGAGTTAAATTAACAGTGGTTTTACAATATAAATTGGGGTACCAGAGATAGAAATGCCATTAAATGGGGGTCCGTAGCATAATGCATATCAAACTAGGGGTGAAAATGGTTGAAAATCACTGCTAGAGCCGTAAAAATCTTCTGTTATGGGGGTCCTTGGCACACCTTTTCAAATGGGGGGTACGCAGGCTAATTAGTGTCAATTTGGGGGTCCTTGACATGAAAAAGTGTGGGAACCACTGATCTATGGCCATTGGAACTGCCTAATCTTTATTGTAATGTGTTGTTTTTGTGGATGAAAAGTAGCTCAAATTAAAGAAATCTTACCGTAGGAAGCTCTTGTCACCAACAGCCACTCTGATATCCTCCAGTACCTCCGCTAGATTAGCCGCTGTATGGAGGTAGCCATGACTGGCCAAAATGGCATCCTTATTGATACCCCCAATTGGGTCCTGTTTGCTGGTCTGATCAAATGAGCCACCATGGATACATTTACCTGAGAGAGGGAGAAAAGCTCTGCAAGATTAGGCACTACTGTGTTATAAGTATATTTTGATACTTTTGTACTTTAACTCTAGTAAAAGTTTAATATGGGACTTCTACTAACAGAGTATACCTACATTGCAGTATGATACTTTTACTTAGGTTAAGAATAAGAACTGTAGTTCTTTTTCCACCACTGGCGCTGCGTCTGCATTGTAGGCTGACTGGGAGTCCATATTTGGGAAAGAATTTATGCATTTGTGTTACGTCACACCCAGGCCTATATAATTACATCCTGCAGTTCCCAATAAACCTATCGATACCAGCAATTCTGAACTCTAACAGCAAATGCTTAGCACAATACTAGGCACATAGAAAGAAATGTATAGGCCCACATTTCAAAGTGGGTTATTGTCCATCTTATATAGTGTAGGCAGCAATCCTCTTCAATTTTGGGCTAAAAAGACCAGTTATGGTCACGTCAAAAGAATTGTAGACGATGACATCCGTTCACTTGTCGTGGAGGTAGTGGGGACCAATGTCAGTACCACATATATAACATGTCCTGGAGACCCCACAAAGAGGCTGGGCATCAAACTTCCCTATCTGATCTTTGTCGTCAAGAACCTCAATAAGTATTTCAGCTTTGAAATCCAGATAATGGACCATAGAAATGTACGCCGCCGGTTTCGGGCGAGCAACTACCAGACCATGTCACGGGTGACGCCGTTCCTCTGTACCATGCCCATGGAGCTGGATGACGGCTGGAATCAGATTCAGTTCAATCTGATAGACTTCACCCAGAAGTCCTACGGTACCAACTACGCTGAAACGCTAAGCGTACAGATCCATGCTAACTGTCGTGTGAGGAGGGTGTATTTCTCAGACAGGCTGTACACAGAAGCTGAGCTTCCAGATGAGTTTAAACTATATCTCCCCCTTGAGAAAAAGCTGAAGCCAAGGCCAAAGCCGATTATTAGCAAACCTGTGGAGAAGAAGGGCAAAAAGAAATCTGAGGCAAAGACGCCAGGCACAGATTTAGGTTTCGGTTTAACCCTAAACATACCCCAGGACTCAGAGGCAGAGGACTCGGATGGAGAGTCTGATCCCCACGATCAGCCGCCATTGGATCAGCTGCAAGGGGGTGAGAGTGAGACAGAATCTGAGGAATAAGTTCAAGCGCCTCATGCCCCAGGGATCAAAAGTCAAGAAGGCAGAGAATGGAAGACTCCAAAAGCATCAGAAGCAGGTCAGATGACTCACACCCGTGTGAAGTGAGGGGCACTTCAATGTTTGTGTTTATGTAATTTTGTGTGTTTACACAAACCCTCAAAACTGGCCATTCATTGTCAATGACATTCAATGTTTGTGTTGGGACAAAAACTCAAAACCGGCTGTTCATTATCAATGGCATTCAATGTTTGTGTTAGGACAATGTTTGTTTACACACACATTTTTATAAAGGTACTTTCAGACGTGCATCGGTTAAGGCAGACGTCGCCAGAATCAACGGCAGGTCTGCTACAGGTCTGCTCATGAGGGACGCGACAACGCAAGCGTAAAAAGCTCAACAGAATCCAGGTCTAGTCGGTCGCGGGCGTGTACACGAAACGATCACGCGCGTGACAATTTCATGGGACTGCGCCCTCATAAATACGCTTAGGTTGTCGCCCCTCGACTTCTCTGCGCGTACAGAAAGATAACGCAGGTCTCAAAATGAATTACTAGGCTGCTCATCTGAAAGGACCTTGAAGCTACTTTCAGACAGGCATCGATTAACGCAGACAACGCAGACATTGTCGCCTGTATCAACGACAAGTCTGCTCAAGAGGGGGCGCGACAACGCAAGTGTAAAGAAAAGCTCAACTCAATCCAAGTCTAGTTAGTCGTTAGACAATTTATCCCTCCTTCATGGAACTTTGACAGATCGTCGAACACAAAAGCTGTCGTTGTCTTTCCACCACAACGAGGTCTACGAGGTTACATGTGTTTGGTCCGACGATTCATTGATCCGATACCCCTAACCCCTAACCTAACCATAACCGCAAGCACGGGAGCAGGCGCTAGTCCGAGGTGCGGACGCATGTCGAACCAATGCTCCGTCAGACCATAGTATGCCTCCCGGTCTACGAGGCGGTCCAGGCGGTCCACCACCTCCAGGCCTATTGTACTTCTTGGCGAAGCGTATGTTCTTCTTCAACTTTAGGGTCCACCTAGGGAGGAGAGGAACTGAGTGACTCGGTGAGCAGTTCAGAACACAAAAATTAAACGCCATTAAGACAATATGACGTAAATGACATGTTATGACGTAAATTTTCCCTTCATTGTCAATGCGTTTACAAAACAAACATTGAACTAAAGACAAACATTAAACCTGTATATATAGGCGGGGCTATCGCCCCTCAAAAAAGAAAAAGTTAAAAAAGAAGAAAGTTAAAAAAACAAAAAAGACCTGGAGGTTGGTCTGGTGGTCCTCAGTGTTTGACTTAATATCTATGGCTACGCAGTGATTTTAGTCTGACCATGCCAGGCTAGGAATGGGCATTGGGCATGTACATCTGTCATCTCCTGACCTATACACTGGTTCACAAGAGTAAAATTCTTGGCTTTATTATACTCTCTTCTACAGTGTAACAACAATAGAGCACCGAAGTCTGAAGTCAATATCGGTAGAGGGCGCAAATCCACGGGTTCATGTACTTTTTATTTGCATTGTAATCCCCATAGGGGGATTTTAGATCGCCTCATATAAGTACTGTTTGAAAAATAAACATGTCGTCTCGGCCGCTTCACTCATATGGATATGAAGAATCAAATCGACTGAGAGAAAACGCTATTGTTACTGCTACTGAATTAGTTACATTTTCGCTAGAAGCAGACTGTATCATATATGAGTGACTGACTGTTGCAAAGGATACAGAGACACCTCCCTGACAATAACGCTGAGACAGCTTGTTTATTTTTGGACCACAATGCTTATATGAAACGATTTTAAGATGACCCCATGTTATTCTCCATACTTCTGTGAACCAGGGGAATCGAGGGGATGAGCGAGTGACGTCAGGACAGAAAATGTCTGCATACATCTGTCATACTATGTGTAAATGTATTTGTGGAAAAAAGTAGGGATGCACCGAAAGGGAAATTCTTGGCCGAAACCGAATACCGAATATAGGAAACAGTTGGCCGAATACCGAATAGCCTAATACATCTTTGTTGTAAAGCTACCTGATTATGGCAAAAGACATGATTATGGCAACTTAAATAATAAACACAAAAATTCCAGACAATGGAGACCTACACCACCGATGCCGATACGATGCCGATGTTTTGGACCGATGTTTAGTAATCAATTAAAATAATAAAAAATACATTGTAAATACTTCTAAACTTCAAAATAAGTTTTTTTTAATTCAAGTTAACAATAGAATACATTGAATACATTTAAATAAAATGTTTTGGCACATAAGGCATTTTTTTTCAAAATGAAATGCACCCCTATATATGCCCTCCTATATTCAGCTATTAGTGTAGATTTCCGTCCTACAAAAATATTTAATTCTCATTGACAATTTTATGTCATAGTATCTGAGCAAATAGACATGTTACATCATAATCACCATTACATCACCTAATCAACATGAGTTAGACTTTAATATATTAGCGCCCCTCACTTCACACAGGTGTGATTTTTTTTTTGTATGTAGGATAGGCGTCAAATAATAGAGCAGTCATACTATTAATATTGTTTGTTGTGGCTGAAATACACAAGGCTGAAATACACAGCATATCTCTAAATAGCAAATAATGTACAAATGCCTTTTGTATACATTTAAATTCAATGAGGGGTTTTTGTGGTTTAACCTGTAAACCTTATAGAAATGGTAACCTGTTAATACTATGGTTAATTGGTTAATTATTACTTGCGCAAGCAGAGAGCGCAAGTACTAGTTTCGCCAGACGATGCGTATGCACCGTCCCAGCAAATGACGTAATGACTACTGACTACTGAGCTAGCTATATCAGATATACCCTGACGTAATTTGCTGGGACGGTGCATACGCACCAAGAGTAACCACAGTATACCTCTAATCAACTTACAAATTACATATACATATACATAGGAACATTACCTCTAATCTTCCCGACACTAAAACATATCGTCATTACGTCACCATCAAAAACCAATTACATTCTGGCATTGAATGGTCTTTAATCCACATCTTTATTACGTCATCATTGAGAGCTAGTGATCATTGAAAGCTACCTATACCAGTTATACCCTGACGTAATTTGCTGGGACGGTGCATACGCATGAAGAGTAACCACAGTATACTGCTAATCAACTTACAAATTACATATACATAGGAACATTACCTCTAATCTTCCCGACACTAAAACATATCGTCATTACGTCACCATCAAAAACCAATTACATTCTGGCATTGGGTCCTTTAATCCACATCTTTATTACGTCATCATTGAGAGCTAGTGATCATTGAAAGCTACCTATACCAGTTATACCCTGACGTAATTTGCTGGGACGGTGCATACGCATGAAGAGTAACCACAGTATACTGCTAATCAACTTACAAATTACATATACATAGGAACATTACCTCTAATCTTCCCGACACTAAAACATATCGTCATTACGTCACCATCAAAAACCAATTACATTCTGGCATTGGGTCCTTTAATCCACATCTTTATTACGTCATCATTGAGAGCTAGTGATCATTGAGAGCTAGTTATACCCTGACGTAATTTGCTGGGACGGTGCATACGCACCAAGAGTAACCACAGTATACCTCTAATCAACTTACAAATTACATATACATATACATAGGAACATTACCTCTAATCTTCCCGACACTAAAACATATCGTCATTACGTCACCATCAAAAACCAATTACATTCTGGCATTGGGTCCTTTAATCCACATCTTTATTACGTCATCATTGAGAGCTAGTGATCATTGAGAGCTACCTATACCAGTTATACCCTGACGTAATTTGCTGGGACGGTGCATACCCACCAAGAGTAACCACAGTATACCTCTAATCAACTTACAAATTACATATACATATACATAGGAACATTACCTCTAATCTTCCCGACACTAAAACATATCGTCATTACGTCACCATCAAAAACCAATTACATTCTTGCATTGAATGGTCCTTTAATCCACATCTTTATTACGTCATCATTGAGAGCTAGTGATCATTGAAAGCTACCTATACCAGTTATACCCTGACGTAATTTGCTGGGACGGTGCATACGCATCAAGAGTAACCACAGTATACCGCTAATCAACTTACAAATGACATATACATATACATAGGAACATTACCTCTAATCTTCCCGACACTAAAACATATCGTCATTACGTCACCATCAAAAAACAATTACATTCTGGCATTGGGTCCTTTAATCTTCCCGACACTAAAATATATCGTCATTACGTTACCATCAAAAACCAATTACATTCTGGCATTGGGTCCTTTAATCCACATCTTTATTACGTCATCATTGAGAGCTAGTGATCATTGAAAGCTACCTATACCAGTTATACCCTGACGGTCGACAGTACTTGCGCGCTCTGCTTGCGCACTAGTAGGCTATTTATGGCCTACTTGTGTGCAACAAGCAAGTAGGCACTCGACAGAGTGCAGTTCTAGTTATTATTATTATGTACCCCTAAAGTCAGTGATGTAAATAGGTTTTCAATGTTAAAAATAAATAATAATAATATTTATATTATAATCTGTAGTATTAGCACACCTCAATGTTGAGGATGTAAAATATAATAGTTGTCCCTGCTCCCTGTAGTCCCTCACTATAAGGAAGGATTAGCCTGCCCCACACAGTGACAGTCACACACAGGCTCACAGCTGTCATTAATTAATGGTCTTGTCGTCTTCATTGCCTATGCGGTCAAGTTTTAGGGTGAAATGTACAGGCCATAGAGTGGGTACAGGCTCACCGTCTAATTTAGCTGCTGCTGCCACGTGCCTGCTGGCAACCAATATGCACATGACTTCCAATCAATTTGGAACAAGGACACTCACCATAGAGTATATATATAAGACACTCACTCACACAAGGATTATAGTTTTGCTGGTCAATTTGAGACAACGGTTAGTAAGACAATCGAGGAGTAAGGAGTTTGCGCGCGCGCTCTCTCTCTCTCCCCCCCCCCCCCCCTCTCTCTCTCTCTCTCTCTCACTCTGTAGTGTAGAGAGGTGTGTCGTGTGTGTGCGTTTGTGTGTGTGTGTGTGTGTGGGGGGGGGGGGGGGGGGGGTAGTTGCGCTGCGCACCCGACAGAGTGATATACTTCTCCAGTACAGCGGTGCAGAACCGAGAGAGTGATATGTGCAGGATGGACTGTAGGATCGGTCGGGCTCTAGTTTTGACTATTCGGTGATATTTTTTCGGCCTATTTGAGCCGAAACCGAATAGGCCGAAAATGCATTTTTAGCCATTTTCGGCCGAATATTTTCGGTGTCCGAATTTTCGGTGCATCCCTGGAAAAAAGAGACCCCATGGTTGTACGGCTGATGGCTGTATGCGTATGATGTTTTATTGCTGACAGTCAAACGGTTCTTGAGCTACGCCTGTTCAAAGTTTGCATTTTCAATGTAGTGCTATAGCTCCATCCTTTGGCCATTGGTCGTGGCCCTCTATACCTAGTGGCGAAACTACCTGGCAGTGGGCCCCGGTGCAAATATTTTGTGTGGGCCCCTAAAATATAATAATAATACTAATAATGTGCTGGGGGGGGGGGGGGGGGGGGGGGCGATGCGATGCATGCGATGCAATGTGAAATGATGCAAATCAATTTGCATGTTTCACTTTCAATCATTCTGTATCTGTGTATCTGTAGGACTGCAGGGCTGCAGCCTGCAGGCTATCAGAAATTACTTTGGACAGATGGAAAAAACTTTAGTTAAACTTGCAGAGTGACATTACTTTACCTGGGTTACATCTTCTGATAGTGCTGACATGACATAATAATCCCATCTAGTGTTTCATTAGCACGACCAAACGTGACAGAATAGGCTACAGCTGAGCTATGTTGTGCTGCTGACAGGCAGCGCATGAACACAAACACACACGTTGAAACAAGGTGGTAAAAATACCAAGAAGGAGTAGAGAGTGATGTCACTGTTATGCAACACGGAAGTAGTATGAACTTGAAGCTGTTTATAAACCAGCAGTCAGTGACATCACTGACGAATCCTTGGTGTTACTCTTCCTGCGACCGATAGCCCCTGAAACCAGGTTTTCACCGTCGTCCTGACTCTTTTTTTTCTCTTTTTCTTCCCCTTCATGGGCCCCTTGGGGGCGCTGGGCCCGGTGCATCGCACCGGTTGCGCTGTCGATATTTACGCCACGGTGAGGCTCTACCATATTGCCAAATTTCACAAAAGCCGACTGCACGGTTAAGCCAGAACTGCAATATTTGGCGGTAGAAGAAGAAGATATTGATTGATTGATTGAAATATGTATTAACAGTTTGCAGAATTACAGTACATTTCAAGCACAAACTCAATACAAAGGCTGTTAACTGTGAGTGGACGACCCAATTAAGCATTACACTTGTTTCCAATAGGGTCCACCATGTTCAATTCATCAAAAACATTTAGAGACGTACAAATAGACACTTCTATATAGACAAAGAACAGAACAGGAATTCATCATAATGGAGGTAAAAAGGGAAAAGAAACATATACAGTGAGGGGAAAAAAAGGGGTGGGCGGTGGGGGGGATTCACGTTCAGCTCCGTTCATTTGTTTGTTTTCCTTGGAGGAGCTGCGTTGGGTCCCCAAGTCGGCTCCGTGGCCGTACCTTGAGTTGGCTGTGTGGCCGTGACCGTCTCTTGTGTTGTCCTTGCGTTGGGTCCCCAAGTCGGCTCAGTGGCCATACCTTGAGTTGGCTGTGTGGCCGCGACCGTCTCTTGTGTTGTCCTTGCGTCCGTGTTTGAGGGATTTCGATTTTACAGGGGCCAGTTTCGAATTGCAGCCATCCGTAGGTGCCCTTTGAGAGCGGTTTTGAAGGAGTCAAGGGATAAAGAACAAGAAGAAGAAGAAAAAAACATACAAATACAATGAGTGACCACTGACCATAGGCCCTTTGGGCTTGACCCTTCAAAAAACATACAAATACAATGAGTGACCACTGACCATAGGCCCTTTGGGCTTGACCCTTCAAAAAACATACAAATACAATAAGGGACCATAGGCCCTTCGGGATTTTTCCTTAATTATTAGAATAATAATAAAAAGCTTGCTTGTATTTAGGCTATCCTGAACCACTAGAGGGGGTAGCAGACACAACTAATATATTGTTGATACTGTAGTAGGGCAGGCTACTTTATGTTATATAATCAAATACTCCCTGGTTTTCCTAAATGGAATAAAACTCCAAAGCTAATATGATCTAAATTGGTCATAGATTGTCTTCTGGGGTTGAAAAAAGTATATATTTTTTAATCTTTTGTGTCTAGAATATCACCAGCATTTTCTCTGAGCATCCGAGTGGATCCTGACTGCCATGAGTTATGAGGACAGCTGCAGATCTGGGCTGCAGCAGCTATCATTGGAAGTTACCTAAACACTACAGCGTTGATAATTGTGTTTCCTATATAAGACGGGGAGAGGAAAGTAACTAATTACGAGTACTGTTATTACTGTAAATCAGAGGCGAAATTTGCATAGGGTTGGAGGGTTATGTAAACCCACAGGGCCCCTGAACTGGCGAGGATTTTTCCCAACTTTTATTATTTATTTATTTTAAGTCTACGGCTATTATGTATTTTTTGTCATTTCCATTTTCCAATAGTAAATATTACGTGCCCTGTCCTCAGAGGCGGTTATTTGCGCTACGTACATTGCAGCCCGTTCCGTAATCTGTAGCATTTGATTTCCCCCCCAATAGTGTTGAGTGCTGGGATGCTGTTATTTAGCATACCCAATAGTAACACTAACAGAATCCAACATCTCAATTATTTGGGGTTTCAACTATATACTGATTTATTAAAGGACCAAGCAGTCCTGAAAGGACTTGTAGTACCATTGAGGCCGATTTAGCGTGGAGGTTCTTCCTTGGCCTGCTAGGAGTGGGCGCACGCACGCACGCACGCACGCACGCACACACACACACACACACACACACACACACACACACACACACACACACACACATACTAATAATGTGTGATAATAGGGGTATCCCCGTCTCTCTGGCTGTTTAGTAAAAACAGAAAAGGGAGTAAACAGCATTCTGGCTGGCACATTACAGTATTGAACGGTTATTTATTGTAATTATATTAAATGTAACACTTTTCATACATAAGAATGCAACTCAAAGAGCTATGCAGTACATAAAGAAAAGGAACAGATTAAAACAGAAACAAAAACATGCTTGAGCAAAATACTGTACAAAAGTTCAAAAGAATAACAAAGGAGCAATGAATTAAAAACAAAAACAAACTAGTTGTTAAGTACAAATTGAAGATATGGGGTTTTAACTGGTGCTTAAAGATTGTTGATTGTACTTGCCTCCCTAATTCTTTGAGATCATGTATTCCACAGAGGGGAATATGATGAATCTACAGGGTATGTTTTTATCCCAAAAGGATGTGCAGCTCTTGCCCGATTAATTGTGAATTTTGATTATGATTTAATTATGATGTCTATATCATAACCTCAAGCTAAATGTTGCTACAAAGCTGGGAAACTGGCCATGGTTATTTGGATTTGCCTTACAATACAAATTCAGTGTTCCAGATTTAGTGCATGCAGGATGTGTGAGCAAACTCATGGCAAAAGGCTTTCAGACTGGCACGCAGTTAATCTGGCAGTTGGACATAAGAATGTGTGTACAGATTGAGGCATGTCTGGGGGGCATTGGGGTAAACCACTGTGGTCAGCCTAATAATAACACATATTGTAGTTTTGTCAATGACATTCCAAAACATTCAATTCCTGACACCAGTGCAGGTCTCTTACAAACCAGCCATACTGGCAGATTAGCAGAAACCAGCACTAGTACTCTAGGCCAGGGCCATACTGTAGGTCAGGCATGTTTAGCTCTAGAGTAGGTACCCTCACAAAAACATGCAGTAATCCTGGTCTCTAAACTACCTCCCCCTGATGGAGGGGAAAATCCCCCCTGTCAGGTGAAAAGAAGCAGCTTGGACTCCTCATACATAGAAGGAGGCATGAGGTCAGTCCGCTGCAGAGGAAGTGTAGCGCCCAGGATTACATTAGATAATTGGCACTGGGAGAATAAACTGGGTTGCAAAAATTGTGGGATAAAAATTATAATAATAATAATAATAAAAAGCTGTGAATCAACAACAACATAACAGTGGGTAGTCCTTTAAGAATAAGCCAATTTCCATGAGGTCCATGCATTAATACCCGTTGGGATGGACTGGACTGTAACCCAATAATAAACTAGAAAAAGTGCCCTTCTGGGCACAGGTCTCCACCAGGAGGATAGGACTGTGTGAGATGTTTGGCAAAATGTTTAGGAGTAATATAAACATGTTTGCCTTTGATGGCAATTGGATGATTTGAGGCATTTTGTTCCAAAAATTTGTTTTGCAAAAATCAACCTGTTGGTGGCGCTATAACAGGCCAATGTGAAAAGGGTGGGATATATTCCTCAGCCTAGTAAGAAAATGTGTGAAAGATTTCACGTAAATTGCATGCTGCGTTCATGATTTGAGGCTTTTGTTCAAAACGGGGCAATCTTGCAAACTGTGAAAGCCAATTATAGCCAATTAGGATGGAATATGAAATATCGGACAGATCCGACTTGAGCACATGACCATAGAGATACTGTGTAACGATTTGTGAGATTTTTGGACAGAATCTGGAGGAATAATATCAAAAAATGTGTTTAACAAAAGTCGGCCTCCTGGTGGCGCTATAAAAGGCAGATGCGGAAAATGCAGGTCAAAGGTTTGTCCTTGGCCTCTAGGGAGTGTGCATGCAACGTTTCACGCAGATCGGTGCAGTTTTAGGTAAAAAATGTGAAAAGCTGCCTCATGGTGGCGCTATAACAGGCCGTTCTGGAAAATGCGGGGCAGAGGTTCATCGTTGGCATCCAGGGAGTGTGTGTGCAAAGTTTGGCATCGACCGGGTTAACGGTGCCAGAGATTAGCTGGTAACGGACGGACGGAAGGACGGACGGACGGACACACACACACACACACACACACACACACACACACACACACACACACACACACACACACACGGACGGAGTGCAAAACATACTCTCTCCCCATGCCTTCGGCCTGGTGGAGACAATAATAATAAATATGACCATCATATAAACCTGCCATGATCCCATTCACAGCACACGTGAAGTCACTAACCTCCACACTGTAAGGGTGTGGACTGTGCAGATGAGCTGGCAGAACAGTGGAGGTGCTGCGTTCTATTTGTGGAGGAGTCTCTCAAACATGCCATGGCACAGGTCTGACGGACAGGACAAGTGTTCTGTTAGACCCTCCCCTCACTCACATGAGGGCCAGGCAGCCTGCATTCTTCAGGGTAAGCAGACCCCCCCCCCCATAGCTGTGCGTGCGTGCGTGCGTGCGTGCGTGCGTGCGTGCGTGCGTGCGTGCGTGTGCGTGCAGACATGAGTGTGGGCCTTGGTGCTGGAGCGAGGCAGAGAGAGAGTCAGCGTGTAGACAGTGTAGACAGTGTGGACATAGAAGCGGCTAGAGCTCTCCGAGGGAGCCCTGACCGCTCATCATGGGGCCAAAGCACTGATGGCCTCTCAGGCAGAAAACTAAACAAACCCAGAAAGGAACGAAGAAAAATATAAGAAAAGAACAGAAAAAAAATCCACAACAATGGTGGCAGAGGAGGTAATAATTACATTGTCGGGTGGAGCACCATGGGGCTTTCGTCTCCAGGGAGGCATGGAGCACCTGAAACCACTCCAGGTGGCAAAGGTAAGATGCAGTCTGTAGATAGCAGAGAAAGACATGGTACTGTGCCCAAAGGGATGTTTTGTGGTTTGATGTGAGACATCATGGATGTGAGAAATGTCGTAGATTGAACAGAGCACCAGAAGGTGAAACATCAGCGGTGATAGGCTATATATATTAAGCCATTATTTAAGGAGCTGCAAACAAAGTGGAAATGGAATATTTGCTGGCTCTGGCTGCTATCGCAGTTTGGTACAGGGCCTGAGGATGAGTCATCAACTTCTAGATATTCCATTGCATTGCTGCCATTTGAGCTAAGAAGCTCAAATCACTCCAGCTATTTAAGCCAAGGGTTTTCCCTGGAAGTGTGGCTAGGGTGGTAACAACAGAGTTGATGTTACACATTAATTTAATGAAGATCTCATTGAAAAATGATTTATAAGAGCCCCATGGTACATGACTGCATTGCATCATCAATAATACAATTATTCACATTTACATTATTATTAGTATTATTATTATTATTATTATTATATATAATTATTGCTCTGTCATGTCTCCCATGAAATCAATACAATCTTCTCCGCAGTATTAAATCACAGGGAATTCCACATTGTAAAGGAAATGCTTTATAACAAGTTTAAATGTGTGATCTGTGTGCATGCATGCATGGGTCACACAGAAACCAAGCCACATTTGACACCTTGACATGCAGACCAACATTTGAATCTTGACCTCCATTGGGAGAAACCAGAATACCGAAATAAGAATCTGCATTGGCTAAGGAACACATTTAGAAATAACCTCATGTATAAACGGTTACGGTACTAAAACACTTAAAGGGATATTTCACTTTCAAAAACGTTTGGACATTTCATCGTCTACTCAGGCTTATGTAAACACCTCAGTTTTTAAGTTGCTCGATTCAATATTTAGATATTTGATATTAATCATCATCATAATAACCTTCCTATAGCCTACAAACCCATTGTAACTTCTAACTCCATTTTAACCATGATAGATTCATCGAAAATGGTGACTGATGTTGTCCTACTAATACGTGAGGGGGCCGTGCTTTTTCATTTGCTGTTTTCATTTATTTTTAAATATAGTTTTTGATGTTTTTGTCTCCTCGGCCCCGCAGCAACTCCTCCTCGGTCCTCCTCCTTTTCCAAAAACTATATTTAAAAATAAATGAAAACAGCAAATGAAAAAGCACGGCCCCCTCACGTATTAGTAGGACAACATCAGTCACCAGAAAAAAGGACGGGTGTTTTCGATTAATTTATCATGGTTAAAATGGAGTTAGAAGTTACAATGGGTTTGTATAGGAAAGAGGCGGGGCAGATTAAATTAATATCAAATATCTAAATACTGAATCGAGCAACTTAAGAACTGTCTGGTGTGTTTACATGAGCCTGAGTAGACGATGAAATGACCAAACGTTTTTTTTAAAGTGAAATATCCCTTTAAACCCCCATATATGGTTGAGAAGAGTCCCTTCCCCACAATATCAGAAAACTGAGAATACACTAGCACACTAGCAGCGTTTTCTGATATTGTGGGGAAAGCTTTCGCTGAATATAGCGGTGTTAGCTTGTCGATCTGCTATTTTCTATGAAAGCTTTCCCCACAATACGGATGCTGGAGTTTCATTTTTTGAGTGGCACTCCAAGGAACAGCAATGTCCCTATGAGACTATGGGACTATGGGACTATGGGACTATGTCCCAATGTTTAGAGTACCAGTAGGGGCAAAAGTGGCGCTGTTGTGCCAGAAACAGAGAGAGAGAGATAGTGTTGCACTGTTGCCTGCTAATTACAGAGAGAGAGAGAGAGAGAGAGAGAGAGAGAGAGAGAGAGAGGCAGGGGGAGAGGGTAGTTGCACCACTCAGTTCACACGGGTGTGATTTTTAAACTAATGTTTAGGAAGTGGTATTTATTATATTACAAAAATAACAATAGAACTTCGTAACTTTGAAGCATGCAACTATTTTACTATAAATACTCAACTATAAATGTATGACGTGTATGATGTATGTGTGCAGACCTAAAATACAGTATAAGGCATGTATATAGCAGTGGTGGCCATTTTCTGGTTCCATCGATCCACACCCCATTCATTTTTCCCATAGAGATTTCCAAAAATATTTATATGAATTATTTTAGAATCAAGCCATCCAGGATCCTGGTGAATCATGACCATAAAACATTTAAGTCTGTGAAAGAAATGATTGAAAACCGCAAAATGAAGAGTATTTATTAAATATAGTATATTATATAATTAAATATTACATTTTATTTTCTCACAGAATCATAATGTTTATTATTGTCATGATTCACCAGGATCCAGGATGGCTTGATTCTAGGCTTAAAATAATAGCCTGAATATTTTTTGGAAATCTCTATGGGAAAAATGAATGGTGTCTGAATCGATGGAACCAGAAAATGGCCGCCACATGCTATGCCCTATAGGCTACGCCTTGGAAACATACTATTACTATTATCACTTCAATGTCTACTTACAAAACAATTATGCAAAACAATGCTGTCGTCATTTGATCAATGATAAAAAACAAATGGCACGTGATTGCAACCAATGTGCATTAATTGAGTAAAACCTGGGGTTTGCAGTGTACATGAAACAGATGAGAACAATGTTTCTCATACTATTCATACTTCTTCACTCTATTCTGTATCCAAGAGTCAAGACTACATTTGGAACTTCCTATAGGATAAGTCAGTGGTTCTCAACCTTTCCATGCCATGGCCCCCCAGAATAATCATATATTGAACTGGGGACCCGCGCACCCTGACAAGCACTTGGAATTGTAGGAGTTGAGGCACAACATTTAGTTTGACTCGGTTCCACAGAGAAATATTGTGAAAAATAGCAGATCTACAAGTTCACACCATGTAGGTCGGCTATTTTCACAGTTTATGTCTCTTATATTTGACAATTTGGCCAATTTCTGATTAGTTTGTTGATTACTTTTGGTAATTTATTCTTTTCTGTTCTTTTTTTTGGTCTTAAGTATTAAAAATGTCTTAAAAGTCCTTAAATTGTCACTTCACTGTACCCACCCAAAATCATGTGGGTACCCCCTGGTGGTCCTGACCCACAGGTTGAGAAGGCCTGCACTGAGTGTTGACTGAGCAAAAGGGCCTTTGCAGGGGGCTATTCTTGGTTGAAGAGCGAATGGTCACCGGGTCAGCCAAGGTGTGTGTTACAGCGCAGTATACTCAAAACTTTACCTCAAACACTATTTTTGCAGATGTGTTTTATAGATCAATATCCTATGTTTCAAAGAGAAGCTCAGAAAAATTTCCTCCAATTTCATGAACAAAGCAAACCAAGATTATGGTATAGTAGGCCTAGCTACAATTTACTGACATCGTGCACATACTGCATTAGTCAACTACATTCTTCCCTTTCAAAATGACCTCAGGGCAGATTAATTTCATGGTGGATAAATGGCCTGCAGGTACTAAAATCTCCACTTACTTTGGCTCATTTTGGACTGGTTTAAAATAAGAAACTATGCCCCCTTAATAATGCTGTTATAACACAATACCCCCTTATACAGTGAAGTATGTTTATAACCTCCTTGGAATAGTTGTTGTTGGTGAAATTTGTTGACCAGAATTCCATAACATAAGAGAGTCAGACTTGACAGCAAATCACATTTATGACTGTGGACAGCTGTCTGCCTGCCCTCATCAATGGAGAGCTGTCTGGGCTTAATAACTAGTCCATATGTCATTTCCACCCACCGTCCATCCGGGCTATGGGACTGCAACCACAACTACAGATCCCAAGCATGCTAATACACTGCTTAAATTTGGGAAAAGTGAGAAATTGGCATCGTCATTATCTTCATTTGCGAATGGTCAATGAACCAGTAACCTGACAAACCAACCTCGCCTGAAACACCTGAAACAATAAGTTACCCATGTGGCTGACAACCTCCACACTCTAGTCTAGACCCTAGTCTGGAATCCTTTCCACTTTTTGATAGGCAAACACAGCTGAAGCCAATTGGCTAACAAACAAAAGGCTAAATGCGGGTATGTTTCATTTAGGTTTAGATATTGTGTGCCAGCATGGACAGCTCCTGTACAGTTAACACCGTGCTGGCACAAAAAAACACCTAAAGGAAACACGTGTTATTACCATCAGCTTAGTGTATTTAACATTCAATGAATTTAACATTCAACGAAAATGTCCATAACTTTACATGGTGAACTATGTGGTGCATTCATTTGTGGCACACAGTCAGTGTCTCAAAGCTGTGCTTTATTAATATGGGGCATGCTGAAATGGCTTACACAGACTAAATTAAAGGTGGGCATGATGCCACGGCCTTGTGCCTCCCATGGCCAGACCCTGGGGCACAGATAGTATGATGGCACCAAGTGAAGATCGCAGCTGGCTGGCATCTCCCTGGTTAAGTGGCTGTGAGTGCCCCATCAAGCTGCAGAATGTGGTCTATGTCTGTAGCAGGGTCAAGCTGTCAGGACAAGACCTGCCTGTGCCAATCATTATCTCAAACCAAGATGGCTCAGTCACGTTGCTCTGTAGTGTCCTCCTCCCGCTTTCCTCTTCAAAATGTAGGGCAGAGAATGAGAGAAACATGCACATAAATACAACATGGGAACGTGCGTGTGTGTGTGTGTGCGTGCGTGCGTGCGTGCGTGCGTGCGTGCGTGCGTGCACGTGTGTGTGTGTGTGTGTGAGCGTGTGTGTGCTTACACGAAAGAGAGAAACAGACAGCTTTACACAAAACATGAAGCATTGACATTAATAAGACACTTCGATAGGCCTAAATAACACACAAAGCATTAAAAGTGTGCAAAAGAAACACGTTAGGCTATAAAAGGACATTTGAATACGATAAATTAAATGAACATGCGGCCCCCTGCTTAAATTATCTGCGGCCCGTCATGGTCATACCAATACAAATATAATTAGTAATTTTCATTGTTTTGTTCATTATGTGTGTGTGTGTGTGTGTGTGTGTGTGTGTGTGTGTGTGTGTGTGTGTGTGTGTGTGTGTGTGTGTGTGTGTGTGTGTGTGTGTGCGCGCTTGCGTGTGTGTGTGTCGCCTCCCTCTGCTGGGACAGGTGCGTAAGCGCAGTAAGGCGTGCAGGGCTGGGTTGCGGGAGGCTGATGAGCTGTTATCCATTAATGAACAACCATGCGGAGGTCTGTCTCACGCCCAGGCCATGGACCTCATCGACAGCTCGCCAGGAATACTTCACATCCGGGTCAAAAGGTCAGGGGTTTACAGTAAAGTTGTATGTTCTTAGCTAATATGTAGCCAATTATGTCTGTGTTGCTGTGTATATCATGAAGAATTGTGATTTCTGCTAAAAACAACTTTGAAACTACTGAAGTACTGATTCAGACAACATGGACTAAAAAGGATTTATTCAAAGTCAAAATACAATTTAGCTTCTGCTCAAATGAGATTAACAGTAGGATTTCCCATGCTTGCTTGGGGGACCTGGGTTATAATTGCAGCTTTAAAGAGTAACTAAAACCCAACCCCAAATCTGTGTGAAGCCTGACAATGGTGAAAAGCAGGGTACTGAACTGGCCATCTTTTTGTAAACAAGCAAATGGCCGCAGTGTGAATTTAGTCATTTTGATGTCATGCTTCACAAAGATTTGGGTTTGGGATTCAGTCACTATTTAATCTAGCATTCTTGCCCTGGTGATATCCTGTCTGCTCCTCTGCAGGGCACCGGCTGGCTTTCAGTCTGTGGTGCTTGTGACCCGTGCCCCATCGCCCCGGATCGACAAAGAGTATCGAGCTTCTCTGGGTACCATGTCACCCCCCCGTCCACACCACGTACCCGTCAGAGAGATCCACCGGAGCCGCTCCTCACAGGCCAGTGGCCCGACATCTCCACCGGGAAGTGAGGCGTACTACGGCGAGACGGACAGTGACGCTGACGTGGCAGGATATGAGAGGCAGCGCCGGCAGAAGCGCCGTAGCCCCAGCAACTCCACGCCGGGGAAGCTGTCGGGACGTACCTCCCCGGAGGGCGGCGAGACCTCAGAAATGAGTGGGTATGACAGCGCTCCAGATGCGCGTGTCTATCCCAGCCTGTCGGATGGGCACGGGGGTGTGGGAGTGGGAGGAGGAGGAGAGGGCCTACCGGGGGTGGCTCGGAGGGAGGTGATCTACCACCCTCCTGCTCCGGGATTGTGGTCCTCCCAGACCTCCACAGAAACCTCCTCCATCATTTCTTCAGCAGACGACCATGGACCACGTGACGGAGCACCGGAGGAGGACAGCGGCTTCCTGGAGCCATCCAATGTACCGCTGGTGTCCCCTGAGAGGGCCAAGGAGGCTCTGATGCTGGGCTCTCGCAGTCAAATGGTGCCCATGGTGGGGCCCGTGGACAGACCAGTTGACGAGGAACTCACCACAACCTACATGGAAAAGGCCAAGCAAGCCAGTGAGTATGGATAGAACCTACTTAGTTGCATGACAGTGTCACTGTCAGATTTTCAAGCCAACAACTTGAAAATCTGTTATTTTCGGTGAGCAAGTAGAGAATATAAAAAGTAATTCCCTCTGGTTCAATGCATTAGAAATAGATGTACATAGATGAGTGTGAAAATGTACCCAAATGGACTAATACAGATTTTACTGCAGAGGCGACAATCAGTCAGACTCTCACTTTCTCGTTTTTTCCAGTACCTGACAGTAAGGTACAGTACCATCCAATTTCAAGGCCAGAGCTCTCTCCAAAATTCTTGAAAGGGCCAAGGTTCCAAAAAGCTAAAACAAATGTAGATTTTGTATTTGATTTACATCTCAATGTGCAGGTAAATTCACAGTACATGACCAGGCAAAAATAATAGTTCAAAATGAAACACTGGTCAAAACAAAGCTCCAAATAACTGAATAAACACTTGACATCTAAAGAAAATGAAACAAAGCAGGAACGTAAGAAACTATAAACAGGGAAAACCTTATACAAAAAACCCTGGTAGGTCTCCCTTGGATGTTATCACGGCTAGCCAAACTGAACCCCTACGACGTCCATCTATACGCATGCCTGATGCCTGGAGCACTAGCATGCAGGTGAGGCAAACCATCACATGGTTAATTGGTATTTGGTAACACTACTCTAGTAACTCAAACAAGGCTAACTACTACGGCCCATGAGTTATTTTGCACAATTACATAATGATGTAGCCTATTGAAGTTCCAAAAATGTTAAACAATGTTTCCCCAGAGCCAATTTGTTCACAGATTATAATAAAGCCAAAACATGATACCAACATAAACAAACACCCCTCCTCCTCTACAGTGCTTGGCCCATTCCAATCAACAGGATTGCCAGCATTGGGAGGAGAGACAATTAAGTGACCCCACAAACAATTCCACTTCCCCACACAGTGTCAATCAATAAACATTTAAAACTCTTTCAGTCCTTGTGTGTTGAGAATGTCTTCATATATACACTTGTATGGAAAACATGCAACGTGACCACAATACTAAACGTCCTTCCCAGCCGGCTTGCTGGTGAAATTTGGGAAGCAGCTGTGTGTGCATGCAAGGTTCCTCATTACTGTCTAACGGGTACGGAAAAAAAGAAATTCCTATGCTTTAGTGTTGGCTTGGGTCACTTCTTTGCTCAATTATTAGAATACCTACTCGAATCAAATAATGTAAAATACACAGATTTCAAGTAATTTATTTAGATTTCAAGAACCCCCTGACCTTACAGATAACTCAAGCACACTCACAGCTTTCCAGTACCAAAATAGTTTTTTCATGTATGAGGAACACATAGATAGGGGTTCAAAACATCAGACCATAGCAATATAATATGACGTTGATCTGAAAACAAGTCTCTTGTTCCGTACTAAGCTATTGCATTGAGGAAAGAAAGGGCTACTTTCAGGCAGGTGACTTGCCAACTTGGTGCCTCTTAGAGAGCTGTGCTGGTACAGGATTCTATATTTACATCCAGCTCGATGGTCCAATAACCCCTGCGCTCAACCTGGGAGCTCAGAAAAGCATCTACAGCTGCTAGCAGGTGTCAAGTAGCGGTCCAGGGACCAACTCACTGCACCCACCTCTTTTGCACGCATGTGCTTTCTCATTCTGTCCCTCCCTCTCTCAATGGTCCCAATGTTTGTTTGGAGCTATTGGCCCTTCCTTGATCATGTAACGGAAAATGAATTCCCTTAAAATGTGTATTCATCATGGCCAATGCAGGGTTTACGAAAGCACAACCATGGTAGTTTTACAATAATCTAAATATAACTGAAATAACTGAAATGGTAGCTCACCAATATGTATAAAACTATTAATAGTTATTCTAATATAACTGGCCGATAAGAGTAAGCTATCTAGCTATGCTAGTTAAATGTACTGACAGTGGTGGAATAAGTACTCACTTTACTTAAGTAAAAGTATTAATACCATAATGAGTATCATCAAAATGTACTTAAAGTAGCAAAAGTAAAAGTACTCATTGTTTTCAAAATGCATAAAATAATTTTGTAAATAGGGCTGAACTGGTTAATGTATGCAAAGTAACTAAAGTTTTCAAATCATTTTAGTGGAGTAAAAGTGCAATATACTGTACAGTAGAGTTTGCGAGTCACGAGACCTGGGCACCATATATGGGGCTTTCCCCATGTATGGGGATTTTGAATGATACACTGACTGACTGACGGGAAATGCATGATTGCATAGTTAACTGTGACCTTTGCGGCAACCAGTGGTTATCATGAGACTGTCACAATATGATCATATATTGGCATTCCCATATATGGGCTTAATATTGATCACAGTCAAGGATCTGTATATATGGGCATAACAGGGATGGGACCTTGGCGACTACATTACCTGAATACCCATATATGGGCATACCAACACTGACATCATTTGAATATCAATATATGGGCATATCAACACTGATATCAGACTTGCACAGCAAAAAAGACCAACGCTCACGGTATTAACGCTCACGGTATTAACATATATAACGATCTCAAATCCCCCAGAATCTACAGGACCCAACAGTGGTCTGCTCAAGGGTATGCTTAGAACACTAGGCAACCAGCACTAGGTCGTACTGCTGGGGCAGATCGGCATGTGCACGCATCCGCCTGGGTGATGTCAGACTGCTGGGCGGGTGAGTGACAGGGAAGGTGGGTTAGGTGATGGGGAAAGTGGGTTAGGTGTCATAAACGCAAGGTTTCATAGTTATCTGCGACCTTCGGTCGCAAGAAGAAAAAATATATATTATATAATATATTATTATAAAGCATATTGACTTACTGTATAAAGTCAAAGTATTACAATACAATGACCTACTCTGTAAGTGTTCATTGGGGTTCTTGAAGTAAAATGGCATTCCTGAATGTGTAGACACTACTAGACAATAAAGCACCCAATGACCACTTACCCAGTGACACTTTAATCCATTATACAATTATTTTAATGTTTTATTTAATACAGATACACTATGATCCTCGATGTCCAGGAGTGAACAGCAATAATGAATCAATTAATTATACAGTGTTATAAGCAGATTTGAATGCATTATAAGTATATATAGTGCATTGTAGACATGGGCTTCATAGGAAGTTTGTTGATGCAGACAATAATATACTGATTGATCATGTGTGACCAACTTTTATAAGGTTAGTTTTTAGAAGTCAAAGTCAACGACTACTTCTTAGAAGTCAGCCATAAGAGTCCTTGGAATAGGGCAGGGTTAGGCTATTTGAAGTGAATGGGCTACTTTAAGATGAAAAATAAATGTACAGTGCTAATCCCTCTGGCTGCCACTGAGTTCAAGATTAGCATTCAAATGGGCTGCTCAGGGACACTGTCAGGGACAAATGAAGACCTACAGCTAGGTCCTCATATTATGAGGATCTTAGAGTTTGTGATAATCAGCTTAATGCTGCAACAAGTTAAATGCCATACCGTGGTTACTGTTTGAAATATGGCCACTGTTCCAGTAACCTACAAATAGGACCTTCCATAGCTTGCAAATACATTGGGTAAAGATAGATGTCACAGAAGCTAGTAAGGTGCAAATATATCCTTCACCCAAGCTAATGTGAGAAGCCCCAGATTTTCCAGAAGTGCCTAAATTAAAATTTAGACCATGATCTCGTTTCTCAAGTTCATGTTTGAATCTGAGAACATCATTGTCCACCCTATTAAAGCCTTATGGTCTCCTATTTGTGCATCATTCTAGAAGAGAAAAGATCCACTTTTCTTGAAGTCATTTTGTATTTTTGAATGACTTGGAAACTGTTGAAATTCATTTTTGACACATTTCTATGATCTGTCACGTGTATATATCATTTTTTAACAACTATTAATTTTGTCCCTACAGAGTTGAACCGAGGGGAAACAGCGCTGGACAAGAATGTGAAGGAGGCCAAAACTAAGTGTCGAACAATCGCCTCCCTGCTGACCGATGCTCCCAACCCTCACTCCAAGGGCGTTCTGATGTTCAAGAAGAGACGGCAACGCTCTAAGAAGTACACCCTCACCAGCTTCGGTAGTGTGGATGAGGATATGTGTCACGACTCACAGGAGGAGGATGGGGTATTCCCTGGGAGTGAATCAGAGTTTGATGAGGACGGCTTCTCAGCGGTACCTGACCCAACATGGGACAGTGACTACTTGGACATGCTGGAGAAGAGGGCAGCAGCAGGTCCTGGGTGTCGCGGTGATGGGGCAGAGGATGCAACCAGTCCAGGGCTGAGTGACTCCACAGGGAAAGGTGCTCAACTGTTTGAACAGCAGAGAAAGAGAGCAGCTGAGCATGCGAAGAAAGTGGCAGCGGCACAGCCTCAGGTTCCTGCACAGGTCCAGGTCCAGGAGCAGCCTCAGATGTATCAGCAGAGCCAGTTGCAGCCAGAGATGAACCCGCAAGTGCAGCCACAATTCCAGCCGCAGCACTTGCCCGTCACTTTCTCAGCACTTCCCCCTGTGGCCTTACAGGACGAGGCCCAGCCAAGGCACTTCCAACCAGCAGGGCCAGCTGCTGCTACAGGCTATAGCACAACTAATGGGGACCTATCATACTCTGCAGTTAGCATGGGCAGCGTGGTTATGTCTTCTAAACCAGCCACGGCCTCAGTCACTATCCTGACCGCTCCCGCACCGCTAGCTGAGACACCGCTGCCAGAGCAACCTTCCAGTAATGTTCTCAACAGAACTGCACGTCCCTTTGCGCCTGGTTTCATTACTAACCGATCTGCCACTGCTCCTGTGGTATTTCGCCCAGCTACAACAAAGAGGTCCCAGCGCCCTGCCTCAGCAGCGGTTTTGCCACCATCGTTCTCCACCTCTATAGACCCAGCCTTTTATGTTCCTTCACAGCCAGCCACTGGTCCTCCAATGTTTTCTTCACCATCGTCTATGCATGGAGGTCCCTTCACTCCAATACCAGCATTCTCTGTTGCCCCACCAAATTCAGCCCACTTTACATCTGTGGAGATGATTCCTCCGGGGTATACTACTTTAGTGCCCACCAGGTCAATGCCCCCAGCTCCATATGCACCAATAACTTCAGCCCCAGTTCCTACCATACTCCAATCTCCAGACTTATCTGCTCCTGTTCCGCACTTCAGAGTTGCCCCAATGCCTCCAGTCCAAGTGTCAGTAGCCCAGTCGCCCCCAGCCTTAGTTTCTACTGCCCCAGTAGCTCCAGTATCTGTGGTCTCTCAACCAGACACCACAGCCCCGACCCCAGTCCCAGGGTCAACCGGACGTACAGGCATTTTACTTGAATCTCTGCGGCGCAGCGGTAAGCCCAGACCCATGTTCAATGTTCCAGATGTCAAGAAGAACTCCCCCAATCCTGATCTACTGTGCATGGTGCAGAACCTGGATGAAAGGCCTGTCAGACACAGATACGGGCCGCCTTCTGAAGCTAATGATGCAGGAAATGATGAGGATGCTGAAAGGGGCAGGATGCCTCCTCCAGTGGCACCCAAGCCACGAGTAATCCATGAGACCCCCCAGATTCCTCAAGCAGAGGGAAAGGGGGCCCAGCTGTTCGCCAAGAGGCAGAGTCGCATGGGCATGTACGTGGTGGACACGGCACCCGAGACCCCTTACCAACAGGAGTTGTCCACCCACCCGTCGACCCAACCCTATGACACCCCATACAATGTCCCTTCACAGTGGAAATACTCCCCCAACATCCGGGCACCACCACCCATCGGCTACAACCCACTCCTAGTCCCCTCTGTCCCTGTTGGGCCCCAGAGAGATACAACCAAAGCTGAGAGCAAGGCTAGAGGAGGCACGTCCGCCCAGAGAGAAGGAATCAAAGCCCTTGATTTCATGAGTCGGCAACCATACCAGCTCAATTCTGCCATGTTTAGCTATGGGGGCAGTGCTGCTAACCTGTCAGCGATGCCCTCTTATCACACCCAGAGGCAGCAGGGTGACCACTATACAATGGTTGGTAGCTCGCTAGCCCAACCCAGGCAGATCCCTGTTAAGGCAGCACGTGTGTATGAGATTAAACGTTTCTCTACACCTACACCCATGACAGCTCCAACACTGTCACCCAAAGTGATAGTGCCGCGTTCAGCCACCACCCTTGGAGACCGTATCTCCCACTCCAACATGATCTCCCCACCTCCCATGCTTCGCGATCCATCCCCTGCTCAGGCGTATGCTGCGCCTATGCCAGCTTTTGCCCTACCCTCACCTCAACTACGCATTTCCCAACCAATTGGCCTACCAAGTCTTCCAAAAATCTCTGCTCCCCCTGTTCCTAATGCCGTGCCCAATGCACTCCCTACACCCTACACTCCGGTGTCGTACAACACCGGCCTCCAGTCAGCCAAGCAATTCCAGAGTGCCCCCGAGCTGAGTTTCCTTTCCAACTTGCCCCCACTGAAAGCCAATCCGGTTCAGGTGGCTAGGCCTCGGTTTGTTGCCACCAAAGGGGGCATCCAACCCCGCATCTGGAGGCCAGGGGCCATGTGAGCAGAAATCGAATTAGTAATACCAGTCTTGGACACCATCATTTAATGTTGACCACTAAACTACATGAGAAGAAATGGAGAACCTTGTGTTTTAGTCCAGAAGGTCCAGGAACTGACCTGATGCTTGTGCAATGTGTGTGACAGGGAATATTTGGTTGTAGACCAGATAAGCCTAGACAAATCTTTTGCTCAAAATGCTGCTCCACACATGTATGTTTTTGCTGATACAGTACATGTATTTACACATTTATTTGAGTTGTTGTCAACAATAATGAGAATACATCACACAAGTGCTATAATAACTTATATAATGCCTGTTTCTATATTTTTTTAACTTAGGATATCTGAAACATATCTAAAATAAATGAATGGTGCAGGTCTTTCAACTATAACAACTACTAACAGCTGATAGGGAGTTGACTAAGGAAAATCACATGGCCAAAGATCGCACTGATCAGAGAAGGTGTCTTTCTGCTATTCAATAATATATATGACATTTGAAATAAGATGACATGAAGTTAGTTTTTGAAAAGCATTTTTATTCATATTTGCATGACCAACCAAGCGGTGCCATTTCGATCCCATTCTTGTCAACCCATGAAATGTCATTAATGTTATTAAGCTCGTCAGCACTTAACTCACTGAGTGTCACGTGACGCCTTTGGACGCCTGTTTGCGTATATGTACCCCGTTGCCAATGGCGCCTTTTGACGCCTTTTTTAATATAAATTAATTTGGGTGCTTAGCTGTGTCCAGTTCCCTTTGTAACACACCGATTTCGCTCCAGTGAAAGGATCTGGTACAAACCGGAAATTAAAATTCCGCTGGTTTATGCTTGCTATGTACGGTGCGGCCATTCACTTTGCATTGGTGGAAAAAGCACTGCTCTAAGCCACCACTAGATGGCAGTCATTTTAGTTGTTCAAACTGTTACTTGTTTTTGGCATGGGTCACACTCAGCAGGTGCCCTGGCTGTCACATTATATGTCACTACTCACTGGATATAAATGCTTGTGAGTCACACTTGGGCAAAAACAGACCTTCTCTGTACCAGTGTGGCCTGTTTGGATGTATGTCACTCTCATCTTGTATTAAACCAATGGCACTAATGATTGAATGTGTATTTTGTTTTAACGAGACTGAACTTTGAGAAGGGCCAGATGACTAACAGAGGCACCGGCATAAAAGATGGGTCAAAGGTATGAGAGTGACTGGATATGGATAGATGCAGGACCTCGTATGGCCTGCTGCATGACGGTAAGGGCTTACAATTTAGCCTGTAGGTTAAGGTCTCCATTGGCATATTATGTTGTTTCAGGCTATCCACCATTTTATAGGATAGAAAAACATTGGACAGTATACCACAAATGTGAGACATCTGATTGGTTCATGGTTTTGGAATACCACAGCCTGTAGAAATGAAATGACTGTGTCTAGGAAAGTTTGGATTCTGTAGCAAGGTGTTGCAATAGGCTGAAAAGAGAGGGGGCACAGAATTACAATTATGCCGGTGTAAGTAAATGAGAAGGAAATTTGATATGATGCCGTACATTTTTGAATGGCACAGCTTGAGGCAATGGCTTATACTTTCGATATGCCAATGCTGGTAAGCAGTGAAGTTAAAAAGTGAAGTACTGGAGAGATGAATGTGTTCTTTTTTGTTGCAGGGAAATTGACAGTGAAGTGCTGAAACGATACTATTTTGTTTTGTTTTTTATCATTTCTAAAGATAGTATTATCTCAGAGCTGTATCTTTTATTAATGTTATATCTGCTAAAACCTAAAGGTTGTGGATATAGTTTTGGTTATGTGTAAAATTATAAATAATGTACGTGTTTCTGGTTGTAGCTAGAATAATGAATATAAAAATGTTTGTGGATGATGCTGCAATAAAGTAGGGCTGTACATGCTTTGTACTGACTTTGGAGACAAGCCTGTTTTTTAGAGGAATACAAATAGTGTCTATAACTGCCAGTGGTGGAAAGCTACTATACGTACTCAAGTACTCTAAAGTAAAATGTTGAGGTATTTTTACTTTACTGAAGTATTTCACTAAAAATATTTGACAACTTTAGTTACTAGTTACTTTGTAGATTTTTTATATTATTAGAAAACCTACATTTACCACTTCATCCCTATATACGTAGATGTGGACTATTTGATCTATTTGATCTACAAGCTCATTACTTCTTCCACCATCACTGCCCACTCTTGTTCATTGTGTGTCCTTGCCATGATGGACTGGAATTATACAATGTGGAAGATTGCAATATTTTATAATAAATGTCAAATATCCAAAGACACGTATAGCATGATCAGTTAGATAGTAATTCAAAATGTAATGTGTTTTCTATAAAAAGATAATAACATAGCAACAAACATTTGACATTACATACTGTACTACCACACCCAATATGCATTTAATCAAGACAATAACACACAAATAAATATGAATTATAGAATTTCAAATGTCTCAGAATAATCCTGAAAATACACTGGCCGGACAAGATCAGCAATAACGATCTGTGGATGAAGACAAAACAACTATCCCAGCAGCAAATGAAAGTAGACGAAGATGGAGATGGATCGGACACACACTGCATAAACCATTGTCAAACACCACCAGACAGCAGTGTTGGGTCAGATAGGCCTACATGTAGCTTAACTTGCCCAACACTGGTTTTAATTATTTATTTGATGGTTTTTTTCCAGTAAGAATTGAGGCCCCCCCAATAGAGCATATAATGATAAGGGTATCTTTGAAAGACACTGTCAGACACTTGCCAAAATGTTGCTCTTTATTGGGTCGACGTTTCGGCCGCTTAGACCTTCATCAGGACAGACAGTCATCTGTGTAAGTGAAGAAAATGAAGTGACAGAATTTTAAAGAAATTACAAAAAAGTTTATAGCAAAAGATCAAATTATAACATTAAAAACATATAAATGTATTATTCAATACATAAATTATATAATAATACATAAAGTTTGGACCAACAAACTGACCGACCAACTGAATGGCTTATAATAGTTGTTATAAGGTGTGCTCACATCTAAACTTGACAAGACAAATCACATGCATACAGTACATTTTGCCTATGTAAATTAATTACCAACAACAAGTCAGTATACCCAGGAGACAATTTCTAAGACCAGCTACTGCTACAGTGTATGTTCTGAAATTCTGAGTGAAGTAAGAACCATTAATGGCCACATGCAGAAAGTAGGCCTAATTAGATTATTATTATTATCATCACATGCGGGCTAGTACCATGCAAGGCTTTGTTTGCACCAGGTGAGGGGAATAAAATGACAGATACACATAAGGGTGATACACCCAGTTTGCTAAAATACAGAATAATGCTACTTACTCAACTAGACAGGTCAGGAGCTCTGTTCACTTCAAATGTTGGTTATACACCCCTAAAGCCATATCATCTCTAGGGGTTACAGCAGCTGAACAATCAGTGCAGCTAATGTCACTGCTTAACAACAACCTCGCATCCCTATATTGAGCATGCCATTATAGGCGAAAGTTACAAAGATAAAAAATAATTAATAATAATAATAATAATAATAATAAAACAATACGAATAAATAGAGAAAATAGTAGGCTAAACTTTGCTATCGTACAGCACAGGGCTGAAAATCTCTGCCAACAAGCAGTTTGCTATGGGTGATGTGATCAAATTCACTGCTGAGGAGAAAATAGACTTTATCCAGGTTGAAAAGAACGAAAGCACAGAGAGAAACAGCGACCTTCGACGATTCACAGAATGGCCTACCAACAAAGGTGAGACATGCCACTACTAACTCTGTCCCCATACTGTCAGGTCAGGGAATCCCAGCGGGACTATACAATTCCATTCACTGGGGAGTTCCTTGATGACAGTAGTGTTAATCTATTAACTTAGTGTTGATCAAATGCTATTTTGACACATTTTTGTCTGTGTGATATTTATATAGGCCTGTGTCATTATCCAACATCACATCAGGCAGGTCTGCCCTCTGCTGTATTATTTCAGGAATGGTGATAGTGTGTGTGTGTGTGTGTGTGTGTGTGTGTGTGTGTGTGTGTGTGTGTGTGTGTGTGTGTGTGTGTGTGTGTGTGTGTGCGTGCGTGCGTGCGTGCGTGCGTGCGTGCGTGCGTGCGTGCGTGCGTGCGTGCGTGCGTGCGTGCGTGCAACACAAAGTTATACCTCGTTATAAAGGTGATCAAAGATAATAACAGTGATATAAAATAAAGATTCATAGGTTTGGTGCAGTCAAAAAAAGAGAAAAGAAAGAGAAAGAGATCAATTGGTATTATTGAAGGGAAGAAATAATCGACCAAAGTTACATTTCTGAAACTGTTTTGAGGGGGGAAAAAAACTTCCAGTGTTGTTTTCATGAGTTTTTATTTCCGATACACACGACACAAGGAAGAGGTTTACATGTTAGTCACACCCTATGGTCACACCTATATTTTGATTGGGTAAAGTGCAGCTTGCTTCCTGGTGAAAGGCCTGCCCCCTAGAAGGGCTCCTTTCCAAGCATTGGATAGGAGCCCTTCCAGGGGGCAGGCCTTTATCCCATCTGTCACCTCAGATCACAGATAATTCAATGCATTGAAAATCTGTCTTGATACATTACTCAGCAACTGACTCTGACAGTCAGTCAGAGACATGTCAAGCACTTGGGCCAAACAATTATTATTACCATCGCCTTTTAAGTAGTGCCTTTGACCCATTTATTTCCTATACTGATTGAACATGCTTAAAGATGGAGTGCCGTAATGGAGTGCCGTAATTTTTGTACTTTTTCTGTTTTGTATGTGTCTATGTCTATGGAGTTAACATTGCTCCCAGATGAAAACCTTTGAGTCAAAAGGCCCAATCGAAATACAGTTAATACACCACGTCAGTTTAACATATAGGACTATATGCCATTTTTCAATTGATGGAAAGGAGGAGCCAAGGGAGGGTACATTATAGCCTAAATTTAGGCAGAATATCAAATATGGCATGTGCATTTTTCAAATGATACATTTTTTAACGTGGCTTTATATGTTATGTTTCTTTTCTTGGCCTAACACATATAGGCCTATTTACCATACAGTGGCACTGTCGAGTCGACTCACATTACAATCATGCTATATAAAATCTGTGGGGCGCCGATGGCTGAGCGCATACCACATTTAAAGGCTTGAATGTTGCGAGTTTTATTACCGAGCCCCACGACCTTTGTTGCAGGTCACTTCCCGTCTCTTTCCCTGTTTTCTGTGTATCCGAATAGAGGCAGAAAAGCCCCAAAGATATAATATATCTAAAATAAAAATGTGTGTGGTTGTCTTGGTGAATGAGAGAACTTATGCGTGCAGTCATAGCGAAACTCTGGCACTCTTTACACGCACAAGGCAGGCCTGAGACGTTCTGTTTATATCCACATAGTAACCTATTTATGGCTTGCAGAACTTTTGCCAAGTAGCTGGGGGCGCACTTGAAAAGATTTGGCTTTTGGTGACTAGTTTTTTGAATTTTGGCGTGGTGTTAGGTATGGGTATAAGGTTTTCAAAAAGCTATCTAATATTTGAGTCTGTGCAAACAGCCCACTAGGGGGCGCACCCAACGCGTTTGCACAGACTCAAATATTAGATACGTATAGCTATGGTTGTAAACCAAAATAATTGATAAAATAGATTTTTCAATGGACTCTGTTACTATTGGGTGTGCTAAATAACATACTAAAATTTTAGGGAAAACGAACAACCAGAAAGGCATCGTTTTCAAGATGGCGTCCACGGTGGCTAAAATAAGCTAAAATCGGTTTGCAATGAAACCACTATTAGATATGTCAGTATATGGTTGGAACCCCAAATAATTGATAGAAGAGATTTGTCAATGGATTCTGTTACCATTGGGTGTGCTAAATAACATACACATTTTTTACGGAAAACGAACAACTTGAAAGGCATCGTTTGCACGATGGCGTCCACGATGGAGCTGCTGGGAGCTTAAAATGCCTATGGTTTCATTGCAAACCAACCACTAGGGGGCGAGCAAAATTTGTTTGCAATGGTTTTTGAAAAGCTTATGACCATACCTAACAGCATGCCAAAATTCAAAAAGCAGTTACCAAGTGCATAATTGTTATGATTTTTTACGTGACGCTGCTGGGAGCTAAAATGCCTATAAAATGTATAAACTGTGATTAATGTAAAAAATCATAACAATTATGCACTTGGCTCTTTGAATTTTGGCATGCTGTTAGGTATGGTCATAAGGTCACTAATTTGGCTTGCCCCCTAGTGGTCGGTTTGCAACTTTGGAATGAAACAGGCATTTTAAGCTCCCCAGCAGCCATCGTGGACGCCATCTTGAAAACGATGCCTTTCAAGTTGTTCGTTTTCCGTTATTTAGCACACCCAATGGTAACAGAATCCATTGAAAAATCTCTTCTATCAATTATTTGGGGTTCCAACCATATACTTTACATATCTAATAGTGGTTTCATTGCAAACCGACCACTAGGGGGCAAGCATAATTAGTTTGCAATGGTTTTTGAAAACCTTATGCCCATACCTAACACCATGATTTTTTACATATTAAATCCCAGTTTATAGGCATTTTAGCTCATTTTAGCCACCATGGACACCATCTTGAAAACGATGCCTTTCTGGTTGTTTGTTTTTCCTAAAATTGTAGTATGTTATTTAGCACACCCAATAGTAACAGAATCCATTGAAAAATCTATTTTATCAATTATTTTGGTTTACAACCATAGCTATACGTATCTAATATTTGAGTCTGTGCAAACAGCCCACTAGGGGGTGCATCCAACACGTTTGCACAGCTTTTTGAAAACCTTATACCCATACCTAACACCACACCAAAATTCAAAAACTAGTCACCAAGAGCCAAATTATGGTGATTTATTACGAGTTCGCCCCCAGCTGCCACCATTGTCCATACAAAATATGACTGCAAAAGTTTAAAAAAAAGAAACAAAAACAAATTGCTGTTTAGCTCTTGCCTATACGTATTTGAAAATATTATAGTGATGTCTAACTCATAGGATAGGACCACAATGGAAAAGTCCCCAGGACTTTTTTGTGTTATCCTTTTAGCTCAAATGTCTGACTGTACAGTATACATTGTGCTGTTTACATACAGTATCTGTCTAATAAAGTATTCAATCAATCAATCAATCAATCAATCAATCAATCAATCACTCAAAGATAATATTGAATATGTTATAACAAAATCCAGTTTGGTGAATACAAACAACAAACAATACAAACAAGCAAACAAATACAAACAATTCTTATGCATAATGTCCACAATAGTGCAGTATTTAATGAAAATGTTTAGCTAAATAAGACAGCACTGAATTATTATGTAATGATTTTGGATGTTGATTGCTGTGCTTGTTAAATTCTAAGAATAGCTATGTTGGTCAGTGTAGGTAGTGTATGTGAATTATGCTAGGATGGCTCATGGTAAAGCAAGGTTAAGCAATTAAAATTTAGATTGGTTTTCAAGATAGTCAAAGGGGCTCTGCAATACCTTAAAAATGAATATTTGGGGCAGAGGTTCACTTCTTTTTTTTCAACAATGTATTTATTTTCCTTTTTACACACAAATGACAATACAAATATACAAAAAAACAACAATGAACATTACAAGACAATTACTGATATAAAGAAAGCAAAACAACAATAACCAAAAAAATAAAAAACAGCACCACTCCTCTTCAGCTCCATCCATTAAATGTGACAAATTATTGTTCTTAATATAACTTGTAAAACGCAGAGGTTCACTTTGGCATCCAGGGAGTGTGTGTGTGCATAGTTTGGCAGCTTCTTCAGACCTGTAATCAAAACAGAGATGCCAGAAGATTTTTGCCAGGTGCTTGAAAATGAAAAGCGCCTTGACTTATGATATTTTCTTGTTTTTTAAGTAAGCCTACTGAGTTAACTAGGGTTATGTTAAAAGGGTTATCAGTTATGCCTTGTTGCACTATACTAGATACTTGTGTTTGTATAGCCAATATAGTTCAAATGTTAACACAATGGCAGCTACTCTGTTCCTCTCATTTCACCAAAACACAAATTATGTTGCCTGGAATACAGAATATGGATGCCATCATGCCGGCTGCTTTTTAGATAATCATACTAGTAAAAAGAAAAAAGAAGACTCAAACAAGGGTCCCCAGGACCCCAGTCCCCACGCCGAATTACAGACAAATTCTACCACTGAGTGAATAGAGCATGCCTGCTTTCTCACTGGTTAAATACAATTTTAACCTAAGGGCATGGTCCTATCCAACCACAGGATCTACATTCCTGGGGAGTAGTTTGGTAAGTTATATTGCATTAACCTACTCTGTCTACCATAGAGTGGTCAGAATTTGGAATGTAGGCTACACTATAAAAAGTATTGCAAAAAAGATTGCCAATCTTCATTGACAATATGGCAAACCATAATGTTTTAGACTAGTGAATAAAATATTTTTGTTTCTAATCTGTTTGCTAGAGTATGTTAATAAACTAGAATAAGTGCTCCTCGGAGCACAGGTCTCCGCCAGGTCAGGTAGATGATTGTGGCCTCCTGGTGTCAATGTGAAAAGGATGCCATGTCTTCTTAAGCCTTTCATGGCAATCGGACGCTGCATTCATGATTTGAGGCATTTTGTTCCAAAATGTGTTTTGCAAAAGTCATATAACAGGCCAATGTGAAAAGGGTGCATTTGTTCCCCAGGAATGTACGTACAAAATTGCACGGAAATCGCACGCTGCGTTCATGATTTAAGGCATTTTGTTCAAAACAGACCAATCCTGCAAACTTTGAAAGCCGAACGGCGAACAGTGTCACCTGTGAGGTCCAGTAGAACTACTCAGCTTTCTCAATGGCCTGCAGTCTTCAATGTCTTGCGTGAGCAGTGTAAGCTGGTGAGTGTGTGATCCCCCGGAAACCGGCCTGTTCCCTTTACACACTATGGTCCTGGGTGTGCATTCGGGACCACTTTGCAGATGTTGTGGAAGTGTGAATGCTGCGTACCGTTCACCCAACCGTACCGTACAATTACTGTTCACCCAACCGTTCCCGGGACCGCGTGGGACCGAAGTGTACTCGGATATGGATCGATGCAATGTGAAAGCATTGAATACAATTGAATGAAGTTCAGTCAGACAACTCACGAATAGATTTACCAATATTTATTACAGAATGAGTAATGAGTGTGCATATGATATTTGACCCGGTGGTGCTGGGGTGGTGGTGGGAAAAAACATCACATACAACCAGGGACCATATGCAGAGGAAGGCAGGAAGAGCATGCAGACTGGTGAGCTTAAGTAGCCCGCCCAATTGGTCAGCTGACTGCCGCATCGGCGAATGACGTGAGGGACTTGCACACACTTGTACACCCACATAGTAATGCAGCATGTTAACCCCTTGAGTATAGTATGTGCCTTTGAGCATGGCATGAACCCCCTTGAGGTTGTCTGAATGAACTAACTCCGCAAGCTACGTCTCATTGTACTTGGGTGCAGAAGAATCAAGGCCAATGTGAATCATGGCCAACGGGGACCAGGCAACCGTATTCGGGAACAGTTTGAATCAAACGGACTCAGTGTGAATCCCCTATTAGACTTAGGCCTTTATTTCTAATCTATTAATTGATAAGGGGTGATTTCGGTGATAAGCTTAGACTTTTTATATAGGCCAGTTACAAATTGCCATAGGATCGATAGATCGATAGGCTGGATAAAGTGGAAGACAAAATCAATGACCTAGAAAATCAATGGAAAGGACAAGCTATTTGAAAAAAGATGGGCTCTCTATCTTTTAAATAAATAATATATATTTTTGAATGAATTGTGTATTTGTATGAATTGCATAGAACTCTGTACAAAATTAGAGGTGCACTATCGGTATTTCACATGGAAATGTGAAATGGGCTGTGGGGAAACCTGAGGAGATGTCAACCCAGTCCCAACCTCTCCATCTTGCACTTCTGAGTGGGACCCCATCCTGTCAATACTCTGCCTATGTCACAAACTATAATCATGACGCCCACTCACTCAGACAACTTAATCTGCCCATGCGGTGACATCACGTGCAAATGTATGAGCACAGGGTGATACTGTATATGTGCCATCTAAAAATAGATGTATACCTATTTGACAGTGCATAATTGCCTTGAGATTAATGAGCGTCAACAAGCACAAGCTGGAAACACGCACGCACGCACGCACGCACGCACACACACACACACACACACACACACACACACACACACACACACACACACACACCAGCAGTACTTATGCTAATCTCACACTTCATATCGCACACACCATATCTGTAACTTTCATTAGCTCTCTCAAGAGCCCGCGGGCCGCCAGTTGAATAATACCCCTGATGTAGTTTATGCACTATCCAGGTGAGGTGACTACTAGCACTCCTTAATAGAACCTTGTAGGCTTGTATTTTTAGTAGCTGACCATATCCTATAGTATCCCTACACTTGAGTCTTGACCTGACTCAGAACTGTTTCTGTTTGTCCATCATGTCCAAGGCAAGGGTCCTTAGGAGGAGCTGAAAAATTGGAGGCAATGAATGACAGGGTAAAGGCTCGCCCCCGCCACCCTCTGTCTTTCTGTACCTCAAACACTCCCCAGAGTCCTTTGAGGCTATATGAGACTGCATGAGATTCCCCTCCCATCAGCTACTAAAGATAGGCCTCTGAACCATCTGCAAGAATAATTTTGCTCTCTTAAATATCCCCATCAGCACTTTATGCCAGCCAACAGATTTCTCCCCTCCCCACCACCACCACTGACTGAAACTCTTATACCTCACACCCTCCTCCCCTCCCCGTGGCTGCCTGTTACCCCCCACACTACCCCCCTCTCCCCACCCTGTGGAAGATCAGCCATCCAAGCAAAGGGTGGGTTTTTGCACTCCCTGGGATCTGGGTCTAGCCATAGGGTCAGTGGCACCGTGGGATTTGTATTAATACTGTGATCGAGATCACAAACCTTTAGACTCAGGTCTCCGATTCTGCCTTTGGTATTTATAGGTCCATTTCTCTCACCAGGATTACACCAAAAACTCGGTGAGTGGATCTGCAACCCATCAGTGTGTCTCAGTGATTTTACTAACCATCAGATCGCTTGGAATCTAACCAAAAGGCTATTGGGGAAAGGTAATACTGTGTTACAGCCTTTGGACATACAGTATTGTTATCTGCTGGATAGGAACTGTGCAACTGCCCTTGGGAATTACAAGTAATGGAAGAGGATCTGAAAGAGTTGATGACTCAGTGAAGCAAGTTGTTTACTTATTCATTTTGTGGACTATAAAGGATTTTTGATGCTGTCAACCAGTGCAGCAAAATGGTGCTATATTGAAGCTCCTTTCCTCCTTTGAGAGTTCCTCAGTAAGTCTTAAAATGACCAGAGGAATGGGAGAATGTGCTGACCACTCCCCATGCAGCGAAGATTTATAAGGAGTTACCAAACCCTGGCTTGAATTCTAGACGGAGTGAGGGAGGGGAGCGGGGGGGACAGCTTCTGATTATTTTAGGAAGATGAAAAATCACCGTCACTCTAACATGAACTAACCTAAATCCTAACTGAAAGATTTAGAGAGATTCAGAAATTCCATTAGAGTTTTTGACAACTGCGTGCATTGTGTCCTTATGAGTTGTGTCAAGCCCATCTGATAGGCCATGCACTGGCGCTAAAATGTCTTGGCTGAAAATGGCATTTAAAAATAGCTACAGTGGATTGAGTTACAGCCAGTAGATGTGATGTGATGTTTTGCCAATTGACAGGGCCTTTAAGATACTCCTTCGAGCTGAAGGCTCAATGGTCATGTGGGTAGATAGGACTCAGTGTGATATAAACAGGTGAGGTAATCCCCTAACTGTAACCTCAAAACATGGGCACCTACAAATATCTTCCAGATTCATTATTATAATCATTAGGTTTGTGTTCTGCCCATGACAGGTCCATGACTTGTCTTTTTCAGCAATAGCTTTGAATTCATAACGTTAGGTGCAAGCTTGAGGTAGCTGCACGCCACTAGCCTGGCTAATAAGCCAGACTCAAATCACACTGTCGTGTGGTATTTGAGTCTGGAGATGCTGTGTATGGATCTTGTTTCCCAGGGGGCGGGTTCAAACATTTTCTCTTTGACGCAATTGGTCAGAGCTACTGTCAGTCAAAGGTCTCAACCATTGAACGTCACTGTACCAAAGCCCGCCCATATTGCATACCGTGTCCCGATTGGCCACACCAGTTCTCTGGTGTAGGAAATGGGCGTACAATTGAGCCTCTCCAGACCGTAATCCGCCGGCAGGCAATTTTTTAGCACGCCACAGCCATTTTGTTGTTACATGATTGAATGAGGAAGGAATGATATACTGTATGTTTTCCATTTTTCCTTGCCATCCAAAACTGCATAGCAGTCAGCATAGGAAGATCAGAATATCACCCAACTGTATTTATGATTCAAAAGTCTGAATGTTACTGTAGTTGAGCTGCTATGTTTACATGCACTGAGTGTGTGTACAGTATCTGATGTCTCCAAGCCAAACTCAAGTGTATGGGCTATATGCTTCAGTCAGACCAGACATCTGTTTGGCTGGAGAATGTAGAGAATCTGAGGGCACTGACATATGCCTTGAACTTGAAAAATGATCTAGGGGGGGATGATGCTGTCTGCCTGATCATGTCCTTCTAGGTTTGTGTTCTGTAATTTAAATTCAAGGATGGATGGGTAACACTTTGGTGGAATGGTTTCCACAATCTCACTTTTTTTTGTACCGATTTCAGACAAACCTGGGACTAGAATGTTCCAGTAGGGGAAGTTGAATTGAACTAGAAAATAGAATGGAAATAGAAAGAATTGAACAGATGCCAATGTTTTCATTCACTCAATAAATTCATAAACTCAATAGTTGACTTGAACTGAAGACTCATTTTATCAACTCTTTTTGATCGTATGTTAACATTTGAACTATTATGTTTTTTCACAGCAGTGGCAAAAACTCATAAATAGAAAACCATAACGGAATTGTTATTGTGTCACAATCTCATCTCTTATCTTTTTTCTAGATTTTGATAATAGAATCCCGTGAATACTATTTTATGGTGCATTTTCAGATTAACATGGATGAACTGTAGGATATATTTTGGTAGTTTTTATCTGGTCAGGTCACAAACACTGCATATCACGTGTCAACAATATTCTATTTTTCTCCTTCTCTCTAGAGATGCCTCTGGGAACGCCTGCACCGCAAAACAAGCGGAAAAAGCCCTCGAAAATCGTTACTGACCTATCCCTTATAAGTCAGGATGGTAAGGCTTAGGTACTTACCTCTTAAACACATGTGCACATGTTAGAATAATATTCTACAACAAAATGTCTGCAAACCAGTAAAAATAGCATAATAGATAATTTGTGTGTTTAAGTAAACTAGAGAGACAAAGTAATGAGCATGCACTGTGGGTGTCAAAAAACAATACTCACCTCAGCATGAGCCCTTTAATATCATCATCATCATCATCATTGTCAAATCTAAATATGAACCTGAGGTTGTTGGTTAAGAAACATCCTGAAGCATGCATCCTAATAAGTAACAGTAATAGCCTCTAGCCTGTGATATAACCTGGCAACCAGGAAAATGCGCGATTGCGCGTGTACCTTCACTGTACATGCTTTGTTCACTAGCAAATTTTAAATTATATATTTCTGTCTGTCCATTGAAATGTGGTAATATCATGATATCCGATTACTGAATTAAAGAACCTTTGTTTATTATTGCATAAGACAAATACATTTCTTGTTCACCAGAATCAGAGCCAGAGGAGTTGGACCTGGGAATAAAGGTCAGGACTCCCAAAGACATCATGCTGGAAGAGCTGTCCCTCCAGAAGAACCGTGGCTCAAAGATGTTTAAGATGAGACAAATCAGGGTGGAGAAGTTCATCTATGAGAACAACCCAGACCTTTTCAGCAGTGAGTCTATGGTAAGAACCTTAGACTTGAATGAAAAATATTTATGGAAGAACATTATCAGGGTTCCTGAAATGTATGCAGTGAACGTCTTATGAGTCTGAGGAGTATTGTATTATGGTAGGAATCTTACAGATCAAGATCCAATCCAGTGAATCACTAAATTGTCGTTTTTGTTTAACTGTGCAACCTTTTCAATTTCAGTGTATTTGATGTGTTTGACACAGCTGTGTTTGGGTCTCCTTTTCCAAATTCACTGATCCATTGTGATATAACCTTGTTAGCCTACATCCATTCACAATCAATCAACGTAATACATATGCATCCATAGAAACACAGGGTTTATGGTATCCAACCCACAAACTGACAAATGCTTTGCCTATTGTCTGTGAGCTCCAACTTGGCCAAGGGAATCCATTTACTAGATCTATCAATGCATTATGCCCAATGTGCCAAAGGCAGAGCCATATCACAAGAAACTAGAAAAAGTGCCCCTCGGGGCTCAGGTCTCCACCAGGCCAGGTCAGGTATAATAGGCCAATGTGAAAAGGGTGCCATTTATTCTTACGCCTTTGATGGCAATTGGATGATTTGAGGCATTTCGTTCCAAAAATGTGTTTTGCAAAGATCCACCTGTTGGTGGCGCTATAACAGGCCAATGTGAAAAGGGTGGGATATATTCCTCAGCCTAGTAGGAAAGTGCGTGAAAGATTTCACGTAAATTGCGTTCATGATCCGACAGATCCGACTTGAGCACATGACTATAGAGATAGTGTGTGATCTGGAGTAATATAAAAAAAAATGTTTTACAAATGTCGGCCTCCTGGTAGCGCTATAACAAGCCGTTCTGGAAAATTTGGGGCAGAGGTTCATTGTTGGCATCCAGGGAGTGTGTGTGCAAAGTTTGGCATCGACCGGGTTAACAGTGCCGGAAATTAGCTGTACACAGACGGATGGACACACACACACACACACACAGACACACAGACACACGGACGGACGGACGGACGGACGGAGTGCAAAACATACTCTCCCCATGCCTTCAGCTGGTGGAGACAAATATGAAATATGAACAAAGAGATTTGTAGAAAAACACTAGACTATTATTAACCAATAACATCAACCTTTTTTTCCTGGCTGTTGGAAACATAAAACTATTAATTAAAACGGAATTTGACACAAAACCAGCAAAATATCAAGCAAAGTCATTTTTATTATGTGAAAAACATGAAGTTCATGTTTCAAAAGAAAATGGTAGTGTGTAAATTAACTTTTAATATCAAGTGCTGATAAATTGTGTTGCACGCTGTATTTTCCCTCTGGCATACCTGGCAAGCAGTTCCCCTGTTCTGATAACTGTTTGTTTCAGGAGAACTTCCAGAAGTTTGTGCCCAGTCTTGGAGGTCAGATGATGGACATCGGGGGGAACCTTCTGTGCACTGCTGGTGGAGCCGGAGGACTAGGAGGGGCTCCTGTGGTCCCACCAAAGCCTGGAAGTAAAGGAGCAGGCGCTGGGTTGGCCGGAGGGGCAGGAGGGCCAGGGGGGGCAGGGGGGGCAGGAGCAGCAGGAGGGGTCAGTGGGGCAGGTGGAGTAACAGGTTCAGGAGGTCCTGGTGGGCATGGTGGAAGTGGAGCTGGAGGCGAGTGGACTCCACTTAAAGGTAAGTCATCTGTTTACTTTGGCAGGAACGGTGTTATTTCAAATCATGTTTTAAAAGATGTATAGTATTCTGTTGTCTGGTCAACTTGCAATCAAGGTTCACAGGGCAACAAGACTATATATAGTAGGCTAATTGTCACACTTTATTTGTGTAATTATTATTTATTTTTTCTAGTTCAAATTGTAGCAACCATTCATTTGATCCGAATAGGCATGATCTGGAGAGATCACTCCAGAAGTACACTTTAGTTTAAGTACCAGGTCTTATTACTTAACTTAAGACCTGGAGGCGTGATCAAGGCCATTTGGCCACTCAGAATAGCCAAATGGCATTGACCACGCCTCCAGGTCTTAAGTTAAGTCATAAGACCTGGTACTTTAGACACGCATAATACTGCCAATGATTATGTGTCCTAAAAATGGGTCCATTATTCACTGTCAATGCAGAAGCTATAGGATCTGTCTGTTGATGTCATCATAACTGCAGTCTTGCCTCTTTGTTCTTTCAGCTACAAATTCAAACTCAGCTATAAACCACATTGTTTATTTGAAGTTTGTGTTAGGGTGAAGTTTACATTTAACCAACTGATATTCTGTCCATAGATATATCTGTAGAATTTACTTCCTGCTTATTATTATTAACATTTATGGGATGATGCACAGGTGGTGGAGGGACAGAGCTTCATGTGATTAAGATGTACATGTCTCCCTGGGAGAAGGCCATGAAGGGTGATGAGGCTCTGACAGCTACTCTTAAAACTGCAATGAGTATCCCTGATGCTAAAGCGGATCTGTGCCAGTACAAAAGTTTCAACAGGTATTTACTTCCGCACAAAAATGACCCTGTAGATCTGCTAAGTATTTGAAATAAAATAAAAACATATATTTAAAAATAAAAACTTGAAATGTTTATGTTTATTAAGTTTGCCTAAAATGACATGCTCAAAATAGGGACACCAGGTTGAAAGTGTTTATTTATTATTAATGTCCATTCCTCTGTTAGGACTGCCATGCCTTTTGGAGGCTACGAGAAAGCCAACCAGCTCCTGAAATTCCAGCTGCCAGACATCGAGGCAAGCAAAGAGCCTGAGGAGCCCACGGTGTACCAGAGTGAAACTCGCGGTCGGCCTTCCTTCAACCGCACTCCTATTGGTTGGGTGGGAAACAACGAGCATAACGGCATCCACATGGAGACAGACGCCATGCCCTTCGATGGCGAGACCGACGAGCTGTGATGACCACATATAATGATTCATTTATACGCCGTACTAGATCCTTCGGCGAGCAACACATCTTACGACGAAGTATAAATCAGGCTTAACTGTGATACATGTACACGACAATAGAAGAGCTTAAAGTTCTGTCAGATAACTATAGGCTGCTGTTGAGATAAAGGAGATAAAGCTATCAATGTGGATGACAGACTGTGCATGAAACAAACCAAAAACAAATTGTCCCAATATTGTGCTTTTGTGAAGGAAAGTGAAAAAAAAAAAAGTATGAGAGATTTAGGCTGTCGTTTTTTTTGTCTTCATGCAGTCTTGATGACTTTTTGATTGATTGATTGAAATATGTATTAACAGTTTGCAGAATTACAGTACATTTCAAGCACAAACTCAATACAAAGACTGTTAACTGTGAGTGGACGACCCAATTAAGCATTACACTTGTTTACAAGAGGGTCCACCTTGTTCAACTGTTATTTATCAATGACTTTTTTGTTGTTGTTAAGGCCTTTTGACACTGGTGACCTTTGTACCCTTATGACTGTGACTGTACAGTACACCCCTCTTCAGAATGCCTATTATGACCTTTTGCAGAATGACAGGCAATGTTTTCAATTCAACTGAAACTTTACTGACTGGTACATTAGTACACTGTATCACCCAGTTCTTCCACAATAAACTATTTCAAATTGTTGTATTCCTATTCCTATTCCTATTCCTAATTGTATGGCTGACTATAGACTATATACTGTGTGTACTGTACGTGCGTGCGTGCGTGCGTGTGTGTGTGTGTGTGTGTGTGTGTAAGGGGGGCGAGAGAGAGAGAGTTTTCTGAATATAGGAAAAGAGCATCATTTCTGTGGTAAGTTGCTTGGTGGTGGTAGCCTATACATTTCTGTACACCACTACTCATCTAAAAAGGCAGCAAGGTGCACAGTACACAGGACACGACAGGACACAGACCGCTTCAAGACTATACTTTCAAGATCTTTGGCCTTCAATAGAGGATCACACTCAAGCACACGTCAACCCACACAAACTAAGGTAGGCTATCTGGCCTTACAACCCAGATACCTCTAGCTAGCTTAGATCACCTTCCAAAACACACAAGTTAGACATTCCGGTTTAAGTTGTAATTGGACACCACTGTGGCGGGTCTTAATCTTTAAATCCTAGCCTTTGAATAAAAGTCCTTTCCTTTAGTAGTATTCTATATCCAAAAAATCACACCCGTGTGAACTGAGTGGTGTAAGGTCTTATATAGACTGATCAGCTGTGGTCTGACGTAATGTCTGACGTAATGAAATCACACCCGGGTGAACTGGGTGACCGTAGCAACCATGCTCATTTTTTGAGCACAGACAGACAGACAGACAGACACGTAAACTAACAAGGAGTTAGGAGTGGTTTACACCACTCAAAAATCCCTTCTATATAGAAGAAGTTCTATCCTTGTCTCCCTTTGCTTCACATATTGTGCCACGTGCCCATATCACAGTAAAGAGCGTGCAGTCGATGTAATGGCTTTTCAGGCTTGCTATACTGTTGCTATTGTTCTTGCTGCTAATTCATTTAATGTTATCATATATATTAACATAAAATAGGCTTACAATTATTATGACTACAATAAAGTAGGCTTGGATATAGCAGAACAATGGTGAGGACGATGTGTTGGGATCCTTTTTGAAGGTGCACATGTCATCCTCCCACCTTGCCTATCTGGCCCTTTTTGAAACAGGCTCCTCTCCACTCTCCCTACACACCACTCGGAGTTATAAATAATAGAGACAGCACCGGAATTCCCATCCACTTGCAATGAGTGTTGATTGGAAATTATTGGAAACTAACTGATAAACATCCTCTTAGCAAACTTTTCAAACTGTTAATAAAGTATTCAACCAATGCTTGAATACTTTAATAACAGTTTTCTAAGGCCCAAACCACACCGCTGCAACTCCTTGCAACTCCTTGCAACAAAACAAACCACACCAATGCAACTCGATCCTTGCAACATGCCATTTGGAATAATGGTTGCAAGAAGTCGCAAGGAGTTGTATGTTGCAAGGAGTTGCATGGCGACCCTGTGGTGTGGTTAGGTTAGGGCTTTAGAGGATGTTTAATCCTAGCATTTCCAATCATTTCCAAACAACACTCAATGCAAGTGGATGGGAGGGGACTTGCTGTGTATATTATTTACAACACAGTGTTGTGAACTTATGATTCAATACCGCCACCATCTGGTGGAGTCAGGTTAACAGTAACTCACTTAATAAAGAAAATGTGACAGTGCAAATGAAAAACAGGGTTGTCCCACTCACTTTATAATGGAGCATGATATTTGTCTCCACCAGGCCGAAGGCATGGGGAGAGAGTATGTTTTGCACTCCGTCCGTGTGTGTGTCCGTGTGTGTGTGTGTGTGTCCGTCCTTCCGTCCGTCTGTTACCAGCTAATCTCCGGCACCGTTAACCCGGTCGATGCCAAACTTTGCACACACACTCCCTGGATGCCAACGATGAACCTCTGCCCCACATTTTCCAGAACGGCCTGTTATAGCACCACCATGAGGCAGCTTTTCACATTTTTTACCTAAAACTGCACCGATCTGCGTGAAACGTTGCATGCACACTCCCTAGAGGCCAAGGACAAACCGTTGACCTGCATTTTCCACATCTGCCTTTTATAGCGCCACCAGGAGGCCGGCTTTTGTAAAACACATTTTTTGATATTACTCCTCCAGATTCTGTCCAAAAATCTCACAAATCGTTACACACTATCTCTATAGTCATGTGCTCAAGTTGTATCTGTCCTATATTTCATTTTCCATCCTATAATGGCTATAATTGGCTTTCAAAGTTTGCAAGATCGTTTTGAACAAAAGCCTCAAATCATGAACGCAGCGTGCAATTTACGTGAAATCTTTCACACATTTTCTTACTAGGCTGAGGAATATATCCCACCCTTTTCACATTGGCCTGTTATAGCGCCACCAACAGGTTGATTTTTGCAAAACACATTTTTGGAACAAAATGCCTCAAATCATCCAATTGCCATCAAAGGCGTATGAAGAAATGGCACCCTTTTCACATTGGCCTATTATAGCACCACAAGGAGGCCACAACCTGACCTGCCCTGTTGGAGACCTGTGCCCCGAGGGGCACTTTTTCTAGTTTTGTCTTTGATGCCACTGTAGAATAAATAAAATAGCAGACATAGGTGACAGAATTTAAAAACACATTTTAATTGTTTCTCCAAGGTGTTATAGCCTATATCAGGGCTTTCTGTCCATATAGAATTACAATGATGTTTAGGTAAAGATTTTATTATTTCTATTGTATTCTTTATTCTGTTGTGGTGTGTTTGACTCTTTTAATATATTCTGTAGAGAATGTTCGGGTGCCTGTCTCCAGAAGAACACGCTTTGTTCAGGGGGCTATAACCTCCGCAGACTACAAGCAGAAACAGGTAACAGGTAACGCTAATTTAGAAATCAGCCAGCACTTTTGATTTTACAGAGGCAGTAGGAATCATTTGGGGGACAATTTGTGGATTCACAGCTCATAAAGTCAGTACAGTATAGTGCTGTAAGATTGTAACAGATTTTCCAGTCGATAGAATAGGCCAATATAAAATACTTTTTTATAGCCACTGTAATACTATAACAAATATTTTTTCATTGTCCAGGCTATCAATAAGCCAAGTGGACGAGGAAACGTTCTCTGTTTTTGCTCCAACACCAGGAGCCATGAATGAAGCTCAGGAAATTATTTATCAACGATCTGCAAAAATGATGTCTGATGAGTCTGCTCAAGAGCAAAAGCCAGGGATCCCTGGCTGATTAAAAATGCATTAGTTTAACACTCCAGCTCCTGGAGGTGGTATAGAAGGCTAGTAACTAAACCTTGTGCTACTATGTACAAAAGTAGTCCCTCTGATGGGTCATCAGTCTATTGATCTGAACATGTATGTGTGCACGTGCGTGCATTTGTTTCTTTTGCAGCAAGATCTGCAGCTAGTTTGGTGCCATCTACACTGCCACCATCACCATCGCAATATGTATCTCTCATTTATCAGTAATTTGTAAGATGTGTGTAGTTTTTTGTTGTTTTTTTGTTGTTTTGTTTGTGTGGCCCCAACCAAGTGTGAAATAATTTGCCCTGATGAAAAATTAAATGTATATTTCATACCTCCTGAACGGCAGAGGGCAGTGTTTTTAACACATGGATACACACTGTACATTGTGGGCACACGCTTGGTCGAACGTAATATCAATATAGTCACCCGTGACCTGTGTGCGTGAGCGACCAATATGGTACACACTACACAGACACCAGGAGGAGACGTACGGAAGATGACCCCTTGTCTCACAAAGTGGACACATTGGCCTATGAGTTTTCTCAGATTAAGGCCTTTCTGCTCAACCTGCAGCCTTGTGCTCCTCTCACCGATCTATGCTGCTGCTTATATGGGAACAATATGGGAACAATAATCATACTATGCTGATTATCAAGAGGAGGATGCCATGTTATTGCAGCCTCGGACTCCCTCCCTTACTTGAGGACCCAGAAGAAGAGCAAGGGGCGTACAATAAGTACAATAAGTACCATACAACTTCTTGACTTCAACTATTTAACCACCTATTTCTCATTATTTTTCTCCTTCTCTCTACCTGGACCACTGCTGACAGGTCAAGTACTTTGGACGAGACCCAACAGATGGCAGAATGAGGCTTTCCTGCAGCAACTGTCATCAAGACACTGAATGAGAAATAGAGCATCACCATGGGAACAGCCCAAGCCTGGGACCGAGGGTAGGAACAGCCAATAACCAAGCAACGAGCAGCTCTTTGTGATGAGACAAACAGGTGTTTAACCAAATTCTGACAATGGCTAGCCTAAAGGCCTATTCATAGTCTGGATTTACGGTGGTGAGGTGACCACTGGAGCTGTAATAACGTGGAGCGGTGGTGAGTAAAAACAGATAGAAGGGCTGGGGAGAGCGGTGGTTTGCTCTTCACCGCGGCTTAGTGACGTCATGTTGTAGTTGCGATGGTCACCTCACCACCGAAAATCAGACTATGAATAATGCTTAAACCTTCATTCACATGGATGGACACTGCCATGAAACTGTCGTGGTTGAATCCTGGCACAGCAGCAAATAAATCCAACAGTGCTCAGAGCACACCGAACTGGTCTTGAACAGGCTGGTGTATTCAGTGTATGTGGTGTATACAGAATTACAGTACATTTCAAGCAACACAAAAAACTGTCAACTGTGAGTGGATGACCCAATAAAGCATTACACTTGTCCACCTTGTTCAATTCATCATAACATTTAGAGACGTACAAATATACACAAAAACAGGAAATCATCATAGAGGGGGTAATAAGGGAAAAAACATATACAGTGAGGGGAAAAGGGGGTGGGTGGGGGATTCAGAAGATTTACCGATATTGCAATATCGCGATACTCCCTTTCACGATAAATATATCGATACACTGCCAGCAAATATTGAGATTTTATTAGGCTACACCATGCATGTGCTCTATGGATTCCCCCGGTTGCCAATGAATGCAATACTTCATGCCGCCTGTCCTGTCTCTGTCTGTGGTGGCTCTATTGAGATGAATGGGTGTACAGTATTACAGTACTAGGCCAGTTTGTTATGCACAAAATCTATTACATTTTACGTCATAGTGTCTGAGCAAATAGGCATAGTGTCTATTTTACGTCATGATGATGTACAATGATAAGAGAGCCCCTCACTTCACATGGGTGTGATTTTTCTTTTTCAGTTACAAAAGTCGTGATATAAATAACATTTCTTGCAATATATTGAGTATTGCAGGTATCGTGTAGTATGTTGCAGGGACTTACCCCAATCCAACCCTTGATGCTGGGTGCAAAACAGGGAGGCAGTGCCGCACTGGGTCCTATATTTTGGTCTCTGGTATGACCCAGCCGGGGATCGAACCCTGACCTTCTCGTCTCAGGGCAGACACTCTAACCATAAGGCATAGGAAACAGTAAATAAATCTGCCTTTTTGAGTGGTGTAAACCACTCCTACAACTGGCTTTTGTGTGCATAAAAAAATGACCATGGTTGCTATGTTCAAAATAATTTCTGACGTAATTAAATCACACCCGGGTGAACTGGATGACCGTAGCAACCGTGGTCATTTTCTCTGCGCAAAAACAGCCAGTTGTGAAATCACATCCAGGTGTGATTTCATTACGTCAGATCAGAGCTGATCAGGCTATATAATACCTTACCTTATATAATACCTCACATCGGACAAAAACTCCAGCTGAATCAACTTCATGGTCACAAATCATCACATCAGAAGACGACCCTACCTAGCCAAACGTCAGACCACAGCTGATCATGCTATATAAAACCTTACACCACTCAGTTCACACGGGTGTGATTTTTTTAGGAATACAAATAACCGTTTTAACTGATCGTTGTCAACATATTGTCACATTTGTTACACTGTGACAGCTCAGCTAAGACGTTACAAAACAAATGACATATCAATATAATAAATATAAATATAATAAAATCACACCTGTGTAATTGGTGTCTTACAACATCAATTACAACATAATGTTTGTTTAAGCAATGGGTGCTAATGTTTGTTTTAGTCATCAAAGCAAACATTACATTTCTCTTTATTGTCTATGGCGTTTTCTTAAACAAGCATCGTTGAAAAACAAACAATAAAGCTGTATATAGGAGCGCCCCTCAAAAATATAAACTAAACATACCTACATCACCCATACAATACAACATTATACACACATAGTACACATAGTTTGGTGCTTGCTTGACAGTCTGTAGATGGGTGAATAACTTACAAATAAAATAATGTTATTTATTTTCTATGTGTATTGTGTAATCTCTGCATCATTGTAAATGAGGGTCTCCCTCAATGATCTCTCCGAGAATTTAAAAATAAAACGTTGAACGAAAAATCCCATGTATGGAGTAGATCTACTCTGATGTCACAGTCTGGCCTGGACTCCAAATTTGGGCATGGCTAACACGGAACTCCATTTGGGTATAAAATCGACAGTGCATCTGTGCAAATTGCCGTTGTTAGGCAACCATCCCCAATGTCTATGTTGGCAATTATATTAAAGGGATATTTCAAAGTTAAATAAGTTGTGCTTTTGTCTTACATCTTACATTACATGTCTCACATGTGTAGGCCTAACTGTGATTAGGTCCCTTCATGACTTAACAATGGGATGTTATACAGTAGTGTAGTAGAGTAGTATAGCATATATTCTTGATTTTAGCTTGTATGCTGTGTTTGATTGATTCATTGATAGATTGAATTCTTAACAGTTTGCAAAAAAATAAAATAAACATAAGTACAGTTCAATACAACGTCTGCTTGTTTCCATTGGGGTACTTTATTTATATATAGGCTACTTATACATTGGTACACAAAATAACAGAATAATGTAATATTTTACACAATATGTAAATGTAACACATGAACAGTATTACAATTTGATACATATTGACAATGACAATATTGACAACTCAACAAAAAGGTACACTACTGCCCTCCTCGGGCCGGCTTCGTTTGCCCCGGGCCCTCATGAGACCCCGCATCGTATAGGGTACGTTTTTGCCCTTTTCAGTTATAAGAGAAATGTTGTTGGTCATATTTATTTTAAAGCATTTTGATTTGTATTCGAAAAATATTCAATTTGGCACAATTTTACACCAACACGAATGTTTTACAGACATTGCCAATGTAAAAAAAAAAAAACGTTTTACAACCCAAAATATTTAATAACTTTATAATAAATACAAATTTAAATTTAAATAATAAATAGTTTGGAACACCTGTGACCTGGGCCACCGGCCCTGGCCTGTAGCTCACCTATCAAGAGCATGCTCAAGTCTAGCCCCATATGTGCCCTCTCCCTACGCTCAGAGAGGGCACATATGGGGCTAGCTCAAGTCAAGTTTAACCCACCTGTTTTTAATCGCCTTCCATTTTCCCAGTGGTGCTACTGTAAAGCTGTCACTTTACGAATACGAAAATGACGATTAATGTGCTCTACCTTAAAAATAAACTCAACTAGAGAATAAAAACATGACTCTTCTGTTATTATTATTATTTAACTTTTGTTGGTGGATTAACCCGGTTAATACTCACTTCATTTGTTTACGTTTGTATCACGTTGGCCCGTTGGGGGGTACAATGTGCGATTCTAAATTAAGCGAAAAGTGCCTGATATTCAAGGCTAAAAAAGCATCTCCCCCTCCCCCCGGCGGCCAGTGAAGAAGAACAAGAACAAGATCCCATTACAAGATGGCGCCCTGTGGACGGTAGCGAAGAGGCCGTCCTAGTTGTTTGTGTTCTCTGTCAAATTCTCTTCTTAGATAGCAGACTCTTCCCAGTGGGGAGCGTCGAAACGTTTTGAACGTGGTGGCACTGTCGATTAGCTGTCGGGAGTCCCCTCGTTGGCACTGTGAAATAAACGAGAACCGTGTGTTGTGAGGAACATGCGGGTAGAAACAAAGTTAGCAGGTCGAGGATAGAAGAACACAACTGATAGCCTGTTAGCAGCTAGGTTGGCTAGCTAGCATCGCTAGCTCCTGACTCGGTTGTCGCGCTAACCATGTCGGACACTCGGCGGAGAGTAAAAGTCTACACGCTGAATGAAGACCGACAGTGGGACGACCGAGGCACCGGGCACGTCTCGTCCACGTTCGTTGAGCGGCTAAAGGGAATATCGTTATTAGTTCGGGCCGAATCGGACGGTGAGTTTACATAGTTAGCATAGTTAGCCTAGCCTTGTTGAGGCTAATTGTGACTTCGCCGTAGCTGCGATCCTCGCACGCGACGCTGTAGAAATGACACTTTTCTCACTTGAGAATAACGTGATGGTGTTTCTTGTACGAACTACGAACAACACTTGCTCGCAATGCTTGTTCATTACGGCTAAGTATACATTTACGTTGTTGAACTTGAGAGCCACTGTTAGCCTGTTTATCTCTGGCTAGTGTAATGGTAAATGTTTAATTGAATCGTCATTTGTATAGTATACGTTTATTGTATACGCTGTTTATTGGTTAGTAGCATCAAGAGTTGACACTTTTTGTTACTCTGCAACTGAATACTATTAGTTTACCAATGGATCGACATCATCCAGTTGGATGTCTAGCAGTTATTGAGGTGGTGGTGGGGGGGGGGGGGGGGGGCAGTCCCTGAATCTAACGTTAGATAATAATTTTACTGCATAGAGACCCGTTATGTGATCCTTGATATAGATAACCAAAAGTTGTGAAACTAATGTCAACTTCTAGCTTGTGTTGGTTTAAATGTAACTCCACGCTTTACCACATTGTTTACATTAAAGCGTAGTTAGTTTCGACTGCAGTTTGCTATATAGAATGCTGCTAACTTAGGACGTGATTACTACACGTTTGTCTCTACCGAAAACTAAACTCACTGTGTTTTAGGTTCACTGCTGTTGGAGTCAAAGATCAGTCCAAATACCGCATATCAGAAACAACAAGTAAGTGTAGTTATGCTGCTTGTTGTGAAGGGGTTGGGAAAACATGCTGCAGCAGATTACTTATTTTTCATCGTCTGGGGAAGTTTAAATCCACAATGCTAGCGTTAGTACATTGTGATGTGATACTGGATACTTGGCGTTTGGAAAATTACAGTCCCTGTTACAAAAATGTTCACAGTGGAAATTAGTTATTTGGCCAAATTGCCCCTCTGACACATGTCAAGCAATGTCAGTACGCTGCTAATGGCTGTAATGGTATACCTGAAATATAGACACACCCTGTGTCCGAACATTCTTGAGGTAACCTCATTTTTTTCACCCAACTGGCCTTATGAATAGAAGGGGAGCTGTGACTTTTCCTTGGTCCAACAAATCAATTTCACCCAGGTTACAATGCCATCAATTACCATGGTATTTTCAAGCACAAGTAAGCTTTTGTGAGTGAGTGTGAGGGAGTTGAGGATCACCTGTTTGTGAACTGTTTGCTGTTTTCTCCATCACCTAGGACACACTGATTGTTTGGTCAGAAGCAGAAAATTATGACCTGGCTCTAAGTTTCCAGGAAAAGGCTGGCTGCGATGAGATCTGGGAGAAGATATGCCAGGTAAACATAACCCAGTTGTATTTAGATTAATTTCTCAAGTCTCATGTCTAAGGGAATTGGGGAATAGTTGCTTTGTACACCGATACTTGAATTGGTTTCAGTACACAGAAACAATAAGATCTTATCCAGATCATTACAGCAATTCACCTTTATGGAATCACTTTAATCGCTGGCCCGGCACCTAGGCTACAATGTAGCCTGAGCGTGCCGCCGGTTCCCGATCCTAACGGCCTCTCTCTCTCTCTCTCTCTCTCTCTCTCCCCCCTCCCCCCTCCCTCTCCATTTCTTGTCGCTCTCTCCCTCCCCCCCCCCCCCCCTCCCTCTCCATTTCTTGTCGGCCTACTGTCCTATCAATAAAGGTATAAAAGCCCCAAAATAAATCTTAAAAGTAAAGGTTTTGTAGAGTTTAAAGTTTTAGAATGTGTTACAGGTTACACCAAATATAGAAAACAAAATCACTGGATTTAAGAGAGTAGAATAAGATGGAGTGTCGGAGCACTGAAGAAAACGTAATTCTTATGACCATAAGATGTAAATTGGGTTATTAAATAGTTTCATTAACATAATTACTTTATGTCGATTTTAATTATACCATTATTCCCCTGAATTGCTGTGTATGTGTGAATGTAAATGCTCTCACTGTCCAATTCATAATTTTGTTTGTGCTCCTGGGTCATCCCACCGTCCAGGTGCAGGGGAAGGACCCAGCACTGGAGATCACCCAGGACCCCATCGATGAGTCAGAGGAGGAGCGCTTCGAGGAATTGCCAGAGACGAGCCACCTTGTGGAGCTACCGGCCTGTGAGCCGAGCCACTTGGAGGAGATCGCCGACCTGGTCACCTCTGTCCTCTCATCGCCCATCCGCCGGGAGAAATTGGCCCTGGCCCTGATGAGCGACGGCTACATCAAGAAGCTGCTAGCACTCTTCCAGGTGTGTGAGGACCTGGACAACCGTGAGGGCCTGCACCACCTGTACGAGATTGTGCGTGGCGTCCTGTTTCTCAACAAGGCAGCTTTATTCGAGGTGATGTTCTCTGACGACTGCATCTTGGACGTGGTGGGCTGCTTGGAGTACGATCCGGCGCTAGTGCAGCCCAAACGCTACCGTGAGTTCCTAACTAAGACGGCCAAGTTCAAGGAGGTGATCCCCATCACAGACTCAGAGTTGAAGCAGAAGATCCACCAGACATACCGTGTGCAGTACATCCAGGACATCATCCTGCCCACACCCTCTGTCTTTGAGGAGAACTTCCTGTCCACACTCACCTCTTTCATCTTCTTCAACAAGGTGGAGATCGTCAGTATGTTGCAGGTAAGACCACTGTACACCCGTTCAACGTGGATGTATCGTTTGAATGGTAGGTGTTTCTTTTCACTAAGTTGTGCATTCACCTCATACTTGTACTTGTCATTAACATTGGTTTATTTTATTGCTGGACAATGTGGCATAAGTGGTATCATGATGAAACCATTCAACAGTGGACCTCCATGTTTTTAAATGGCATTACTTAGTGAATATCTTATATTATATGTATTTTTATGGACCAATCTCCTGGAAAATAAATGCTTACCAATAGCTTTCTTCACACATGTGTTCATAAAGGTGTCTACTGTCACCTCTGAATTTGTTCCTGGGAAACGTGACAGCAGCTGAAAGTTGGGGTACAATTAACAACCTATATGCAGGGAAATTTGTATTCTTCTTTAACCGATTCCGTACATAGGACGTCGCCACACGTCCTAGGGGTCCTAATCGACGCGTACATCCAACGTGTGAGGACGTCTTAGCGCATCCTCAATGATACGGGGCGAGATAAGAATATTCTGAATTTTCTCCTTTTTTTATTTGTCAGTTCGCCTTTCGGCTACCGTATGCTACACTCTAGGCAATTGTTAGCTTACCATTGACCTAGCCGTTAGCGCGGCGGAAAGAATGACTCGTCTCTCCTAATCCAGGGCGCTCTCCGTGGTGTTGAACGGATCGATATACTGGCGCTTCATTTCTGCTCCTCATCCGTCTCCCGCAAAATATGAACGCTTTTTGGATCATATATCGTATAAACTAAAACGATCGCAATGTAAGCTAGCTATGTAAAGTAAACTTTTTTTTAGTGGATTGTTTCCGGGTCATGGGTTTCCGAGTAAAAGCGGCCATGTTGTTCCGGCACCCCAGAGCTCCTATTTTGAAGGACTTCCGGCACTGATTGTGTTAAGTAGCATGTGATGGGTCAAACTAGGGGGTTTACATGATTCTGAATCCATTGCAAGCATTTGTTTTGCACAAAAACACTTGGCCATAGCCACTTTTCCACATTTGTGATGACGGGCCTGGCTAATTCAGTGGTGATACTAGGTGATTGGTCCAAAATGTGGCTAACTTTCCCTAACTAACTTCCTCATTTTCAGTTTCTTTGCATTTAAAAATGTTATATCAAATTCAATGTTTGGTCTCATTATGTGGGTCCTAGGCAAATACTATTATGGTTATATTCCTGTGTGCTGAAAATGTATTTGGGAAAATAAAAATAAATCTAAATAAAACTATACATAGAACATAGAATAGTAAAGTTAAAAAGCACAAAAATTATTATTTTATCAAAACAACTACAAGCTCAATGTCTGTACTAGTTTGGTATATATTCTGAATAATGCCTGCCTGAATTTTCAGTTTGGTATAATGACAAAATGAGTTGTCAAAGTGTTATCAATCACTTCTCATTGGTCTCCTTGAAGTGACGTCGTGATTGACAGCTCTCGTCTGTTCAGATTGTTAAACAAATGAGTTTATCTAATAGCGTACTTTTGGAATAATGTGTGTCAGATTCAGGATGCATCATTCAGTTCTTAAATCTAGGACAATAAAATCTGCCAACCTGTTTTTTTTGTTCATTGTCTCCACCAGGCCGAAGGCATGGGGAGAGAGTATGTTTTGCACTCCGTCCGTGTGTGTGTCCGTCCGTCCGTGTGTGTGTCCTTCCGTCCGTCTGTGTACAGCTAATCTCCGGCACCGTTAACCCGGCCGATGCCAAACTTTGCACACACACTCCCTGGATGCCAACGATGAACCTCTGCCCCACATTTTCCAGAACGGCCAGTTATAGCGCCACCATGAGGCAGCTTTTCACATTTTTGACCTACAACTGCACCGATCTGCGTGAAACGTTGCATGCACACTCCCTAGAGGCCAAGGACAAACCTTTGACCTGCATTTTCCGCATCTGCCTTTTATAGCGCCACCAGGAGGCCGACTTTTGTAAAACACATTTTTTGATATTACTCTGTCCAAAGATTGTCCAAAAATCTCACAAATCGTTACACAGTATCTCTATGGTCATGTGCTCAAGTTGGATCTGTCCGATATTTCATATTCCATCCTAATTGGCTATAATTGGCTTTCACAGTTTGCAAGATTGCCCCGTTTTGAACAATAGCCTCAAATCATGAACGCAGCATGCAATTTACGTGAAATCTTTCACACTTTTTCTTACTAGGCTGAGGAATATATCCCACCCTTTTCACATTGGCCTGTTATAGCGCCACCAACAGGTTGATTTTTGCAAAACACATTTTTGGAACAAAATGCCTCAAATCATAAAAAAAAAAAAAAAACATCCTCCTAAACATCCTTGCCAAACATCACACACACTCCTATCCTCCTGGTGGAGACCTGTGCCCGGAAGGGCACTTTTTCTAGTTTTTCTGTATGTTTCTTATCACAAATGTTAGCAGTGTAATATACCATTTTTTTCTGTACCATCATTCATTATCTTTTTTATTATTGTGAACTTGACCTATTGTTGCAATCTGGCTGGCAATGTATAATTGTAGTAGTTTCTTTTTTGTTACTCTGCCACCCCCAAATCAAATCCAGTTGTTTGCTGTGGGCTTTTGTTTTTTGTCAAGTTAGAAAAGCATTGTTAAATTATGTACAACTTATCAATGGATTCAGCTGTTCATGAGTTGTCAATCATGGATTTCTCCCAAGTAATGACTACCATTCTGTTTTTTTGTGAAGTTAGCCCACATTGCCTTAATAAATCTAATATCAGTAGTTTCTGATGTCCCTAAAATACTTTTTTGTAAGAGGCATGTATTATTCTGTGGCATTTCTCATTCAGCTCATCTCATTACAGGAAGTTCAGAACCCATCACAAGCCATCCGATTCCCAGCTTTAGTTGAAATGACTTCTTTCCATGACTAGTTCTGTGTTTAGCTGTGATAACCTGTTTTCCTTATGCACCAGGAGGATGAAAAGTTCCTAACGGAGGTCTTTGCACAGCTGACAGATGAAGCTACAGAGGACAGTAAAAGGAGAGAGCTTGTAAGTCATAACATGTTCAACATAATTTAATCATAATGAATGTGTATCATCATGCACAAAACTTGTGGCATATATTGTTGTTTCCCTGGAAGTAAAGACTGCTACTTGTTGAATGCCTGTTCCCTCACTGATTGTCTTAGGTGAGACATATTTGCTAACTTGACAAATCAAATGGTTTTTGACAGTCATCCTGACAGTTCTCAAAGTACATTTAGCCGTTGGCAATGATGGCACATCTAATGTAGGGATGTTTCTAATTCTAACTTGGTGCACAAGCCATGCCACTGCAAATCATGCATTGTACTTTGTAGTAGATGTGTGGCTGCCATAATCAAACAAAGCAAATGTTAAGTTACAAAGTGGATACTATTACACCTCATCTACACTGCCAGCGTTGCGAGCCAGTGAACGATGAAATAGATAGAATACACCACGTTTTTCAATGAGACTGTCCTGACGTACCACGAGCGTGCAGCGACGACGTCTACCCTTTCTAGAGTATTTTAGCGAGGTTTCGCGGCTCCAAACACTTATTGGTTGAGATCTACACGCTACTATTTATTGGTTATTTGATTGGTTCAGGCTACGTCGCAACGCAATGACCGACGCTCCATATCAGGACAGTTTTTCGCATGACATCGCTGTCGGAAAGCTCGCTCCTTGCCTATGTAGACGAGGTGTTACAGTAAAATTAGAATAAATTGCTTTGTGAAAGTGCCATGGATTGCTACATTAGAATAACCTTTTACCCAATGCAGCCTCTGTTGGGGGAAAAAAACAAACATTACTGTCATTCTTGAACACAACCACTGTCTTAATCTGACCTCGCCCGAACTTCCTCCTAAAAACCGCAATGAAGTTGGAAGGGTGATTTATATTTGACAATACAAATACAGCCATCCGCAATGTAGGGATGGGATGACAATTGTTATAGTTGTGTTAAAAACGCAATAATCGTATTGCAGAGATTGCAATTTATCATGAAATTGATAAATTTGTCCTCTGTCATACACTTCTAGGATGAATTAGCTTTTGTTGAGCTGCAAATTCAGCACCACTTAAACCCTCTATACTAGATAAAACTGACCTGTATTTGGTACACTGGTGAACATTCCCCACAAAATAGGGATGCTGGGCAAGAACACATCTGCATTGAAAGGGACAGCTCTTATGTTGTAGTTGGTCCTGAACCAGCAGTATCACACTCACAATACATGGCATGAACAGCAAGAGCTGATCGCAGCCAACCTCACCTTTTTATCTGCATTACATTGGAGATGGTCATGTTAACATAAAGGCTTAAAGGGGCATTCCACTCATTTTCAACATTTTACTATGTCATTAATATACCTTAGAGCTGTTGTGTGGAAATAATAATAAAGTTCCCCCATTCTGTGTTTCCTAGAACTAGAGGTCTGAAAAAAATCATTAACATGGTGAAACACATCTTGATGATGTCACCAAGATGTGTTTCACCATCTTAATGATTTTTTTCATAATTACAGTTCTAGGAAACACAGAATGGGGGGACTTTTTTATTATTTCCACACAACAGCTCTAAGGTATATTAATGACATAGTAAAATGTTGAAAATGGGTGGTTTTCCCCTTTAAAATGGTAGGCTTGGGCATGGATCTGGTTGTGGTTAGCAAATGAGATTGCATGACCTCAAACTCCTGGTCTGAGCCTGTAGAATCGGGTACTGGTTCAGGAGCTAATAACCCAATGTTATATGTACACTATTCTTTGAAACAAAGACTTATTCTTGAAACAGAATTTATTTTCTCCAACTCCATTTGGAATAAAACATGATCTTAGTAAATGTTTTTATAGATCATCTTGAACCGTTTAACTCAATGCTCTAATCTACTGACAAGCCTATTCAAATTGTTTTTTTTGTTTTTTTCTTGTTCTGTCCAGGTGAACTTTTTCAAAGAATTCTGTGCATTTTCACAAACATTGCAACCACAAAACAGGGACGCTTTCTTCAAAACTCTGGCGAATCTTGGCATTCTACCTGCTCTGGAAATAGTCATGGTATGTTGCCAGCTCCAATTCAGTCGCAATATAATCTTTTTTAACTTGTCCCTAAATGTAATTTTAGTGCAGGTTATACTGGTTCCTTCCTCTGACTCCATGCATTTTCATTCTATGTCCATCTCTTCTTTTTGGGAGCAGGGTATGGATGACTTGCAAGTGAGGACGGCAGCTACAGACATATTCTCCTACCTAGTGGAGTTCAGCCCTTCCATGGTCAGAGAGTTTGTCATGCAGGAACCACAGCAGACAGACGACGTAAGCAACCTTTGGTGGCATGGTTGAGTCCCTCCCTCTAAGAAAAGTTGACTCTAAATATCAGAGTTTTTGCATACTTGTTTGTCAAGTCGATAACATAATTTCAATATTCCGGATTGAGATGCTTAAAAAAAAGTATTAATCTTTGCACAGCCATGTCAAATGTGAATGTTGATCTGACGAGCTATGGCCGTACTGAATTTTCTAAAACATTGAACATCTGTCATATTTTATGACTTCATAAAAAAAGAACTTGTGCACAGGGCGGGGATGTATCCTATCAGTTCATTAATGCTTTGTTTATTTATTTAACATATATTTAATTATACTGTATGTATAGGATGTTCACCACTATTTGATACTAATTTGTTTGTTTGTGTGTGTGTACACAGGACGTCCTGCTGATCAACGTGGTAATCAAACAGATGATTTGTGACACTGACCCAGAGCTAGGAGGAGCTGTCCAGCTCATGGGCCTGCTGAGGACACTCATTGACCCTGAGAACATGCTGGCTCCCACCAATGTCAGTCCCAAAAGTAGCATAATTATGTATTTTCACGTTGCTTTTTCGACTAATCATCTAATCAACTTGTATCTCAGTGAAATGCATGAATCAAATTATGCGAAACTATAATAAAATAACAAATAAGACTTTATTGAGAAATGCCGTTGCCAAAGGCAGCACAGCAGTTAACACCCTGAGTGGCATAAACGTAGTTTAAAACCCATCTGTTGGGCAACATTCAATGTCATTTCTGGTTGGGACGTCATCCAAAATGTCCCCCCCCCATTTTAGCGCATCAGATCTTAAAACATGACTAACTCTTGATCAAAATCATTCCGTCCAATTCTAATCAAAGATTATGTTTTAGGCGGGCCATCGCGGTCCCGTCACTAGTCGTGTTAGAATTAATCATACCTCCCGTTGTTGATTGCCTTGGGGGTGTTTTGGCTAAATCTAGCTACTTCAGCGACATCCGGGATAGCGCCTGGTGCGTCGCTAAATGTGCTCCGTTGCTGCAAATCGCTGGGCGCTCTGATTTAATGGTCCTAAATACCCCCGGGTGTTCGTGGTGTTAAGTGAATGTTTTGGCCCCTTCACCAATGACAAGTTAATTATTTTTATGTTAATGTTTTTCCTACCCCTGTCAGAAAACTGAGAAGACAGAATTTCTGAGTTTCTTCTACAAGTACTGCATGCATGTCCTGACTGCCCCACTGCTGGCCAACACTGCCCATGACAAGAACTCAAAAAGTGAGGAAGGTATGTGTGGGAGACGGCCAAACAACATGGTTGAGCAGTATATTGCAATGTCCAATATAATTACGGATGGAAATGTGACAATGTAGAAATATGGAATATCATAGTTTATGACATATATGTGCCGACAGTTTTAAATCCTAATTGCCCAGTGTTATCAGGGTGGGAGAGTTTCTTTTTTTTTTTACAACTTTTTTTTCTCCATTAAAATACAGGACATACAAAGACACAAAAGGAACAGTACAAAACATAAACTAAGGACAACACAGATTTACCCTCCCACCCACCCGCCCTTAGGGGAGAATTATAGAGGGAAGCAAAATTGAGTGTGTGTGTGTAACTGTAGTAATAATAATATTGGAAATTAAAGATAAAGTAAGAAAAACATACAGATAAAATAATAAATGTAGAGAAAAACAAAATAAGTAAAAAATAAGTAACAATCTCAGTGAGTTAATATATGCAAGGAAAGGGTCCCAGGTTCTGTGGAAACCATTCAAGGAGCCTCTGACTGCAAATTTTATTTTCTCTAAATGAAGAAATGATGACAGGTCTTTTAACCAGGATGGGCTCTTCCATTGTAGCTATAAGAGAAGAGAAGCGAATGCGATCAAATCTTTCTGGTACTTATTGAGTCCGCCTACCACAGGAGACACCAAAAATAGCAATCAATGGGCAGGGAGGGACTGAAGAACCAAGAACCGTAGACAAGGTATCAAAAAAGATGTCCAAAAAGAAAAAAGCTTTGGGCAGAGAAAAAAAGTGTGTGATCTGCAGGTGAATGATGAGTACAGGAGTCGGGTGAATGATGACATCTAGTACAGGAGTCTGTTGTATCAGAACATTCTGCTCAGCTTGGCCCTAGTGTAGTGAATCCTGTGGACTACTTTAAATTTAATTAAATGCATACGGGCACATGCACATGAGGAGTTTATTCTGTCTAGTGCCTCGCTCCACAAATCCTCCCCCAGCTCAATCCCAAATTGTCTTTCCCATGTATACTTCAATCCAAAAAGTGAGGATGTTTGGGAAGAAACAAGCTATAGATTGAAGAAATGTTGTTCAAAGAGTCTGAAGGGGCCATTATAGTCTCTTAAGATGTTTTTACTGGGTAAAGTAGGAAAGGATGTAAAGTGGGTGCTGGCAAAGTTACATGGTTGAAAAAACCTAAACGGACTAAAATTTGTTATTATAGGTAGTAGCAATACCTCCCAACGAGGGTGGAAGAGTTTCACCCGGCCTTGTCACTGAGTCCTGTGTATGTCTTTGTGTTTCAGAAGTGCAGGAGGGGTCAACCAAGATACCAACAAACCCTGTGTGTCCCGGTAGGTGTCCTAACTCAATATCCACAGCCAGTCATGAATGATGAATGCAATGTTATGACTAGGGATGGTTATCGATTAAGGATTCCTTTATAACTGATACGTTTTGATAACCTTATCTGTCGATTAACCTGTTAGTTGATAAGCACAGTTTTTGTTTTTATCTGAGAATCTTAATTTCCCTCAATGTCTAACATAAAAATCTGCACTTTGCTGATATACAGAAAGAATACAAAAGGCGTATTATATTCTTTAATCAAATATGTATTTGACCATTTGCGATACTGGGCCAGGCAATGGCATCTTTGTATGAGGAATAAAATTAAATGAAACGTATACTGACTTGTCTGTCACATCACATGCAAAAGCAGAGACGTTTCTGTGGCTACCAAGGTGGGGGGGGGGGGGACCTTTTTGTTTTTAACCGATGTGGGTTCCTCGGCCATGCGCCCATGCAGACAGCATTACATTCACAAATAAACACCCAAAACTTTATTTTTTTAAATATGTTTTTGGCCTTTTCTGCCTTAATGAATAGGTTGAAAGTCAGCCGTCGATCGGGAGTTTATTCGATTATTAACTGTTAACTTAATAGTTAATCGTTAAGAAATCAATTAAACTTAACATCCCTACTTATGATGCTTGTTTATAGCAGATGTGATACCTTAACATTTGTTTAGAAAATGTTTATACTGCAAAAAACATATGAAAAACAAATGTATGTATTTACATGGTATGGGTATTTGTTTTTTAATCATATGCTTTGTGTCTGTATATAGACAACTTCCAGACTGCTCAATTACTAGGTCTCATCCTGGAGCTCCTGACCTTCTGCGTGGAGCACCACACGTACCACATCAAGACCTACATCATGAACAAAGACTTGCTCCGCAGGGTGCTGGTCCTCATGAACTCCAAACACACGTTCCTGGCGCTCTGTGAGTCCATGCACAACACAACAGTACTCTGTAATAACCAGTTAAGATGTATTATTATTATTTTACATTACATAGCTGTGTGTGTGCGTGTGTGAAAATCTTTCCTTCTGAGGAACACAAAAGAATCCCTTTTGTGTCCTTGACATGAAAAAGCTTTAGCACCACTGATCTAGTAGCCTAGTATGTCTTTCCAAGGCATAGAGGGGCGGATTCAAACTCGTGATGGAAACCGACGCTGGCTCCCCATTGGTTCACCAACCTTTGTGCCACTGCCCGCCTCCCTCCGCCCTCCTACCTTCCCCAGTAGAACCATAGAGTAATAAAAGGATAGAGATGGAACCGGAGCGTTAGCCCCACCCCCCGCTATTCATTTCAGTAGAAGTTGCTCAGTGGTGTTTTGAAGCACCCGGAAGACTGCCGGAAGTATAATTATAACTCAATGGCTCGAGCGAGCGGAAGTTTAGCCTAGCCTAGCCCCGGACCTCAATTTTGAGGTCTGGGCTTACGCACGTGATGTCATGAACGTCCGTCCACCTCCATGAAAGTGCTGCAATTCCACATTTCGCCAGTAGGTAAACGGCAGCTTCAACGTTGGATAGCCTTACTGGGGGCTTGAGTAGAACACAGCGGAGAACAAAATTGGAACGACACCCCTCTGCACTCTGATTGGTTAGGAAAATGCCACATTTCCTGTGTCGTTCGCCCAGGCTTTAAACCAAAACTCCTGGGTCTGCGAGGCTACTTGATCTAACAACATACGTTCAGAAAACCATTATCAAAAAGAGGGTCCAAAATAAATTCCTGTTCAATGGGGTTTATCAAACACAGCTTTTCTATTTTTACTCACTTTATTTAGATGGGATAGTAGTAGAAAAACGGGGAAACTACGGTCACGAAGAGAGGAAACTGAACCACATTTATTGTGTTTATGTCAGCAACCGGTACACCTAGCTTTTTTCTTTTTTTTTAGTGGTGTAAACCACTCCTACGACTGGCTTTGTTAGTTTACGTGTCTGTCTGTTCGTACCAAAAAATGAGCATGGTTGCTATGGTCACCCAGTTCACCCGGGTGTGATTTCATTACGTCAGATCAGAGCTGATCAGGCTACATAAGACCTAACACCACTCAGTTCACACGGGTGTGATTCTTTTTATATATATAACTTTATTTATAAGATTTTCAATTTTGGTAGACAACCCCACATATACCCCACCCTCCCCGGTTCCATCACAAAATAAGACAACAACAAAAGCAACAATAATAAAACCATAAACCACGATAATAAAAAAAACGGGTAATAAAGGATATAAATAATAAATGAATAAAATAAATACAATAAAAATTGCCTTTTACTAGATTAAGGGGCTACACAGTGAACCAACCAGACTCTAACCAGACAGTAGTACAATAAGGACAATAGGTTACCACACATCCAATTATCAGTATAAAACATGACAAGCAAAAATGAAGGGAAACAGAAAAATGACATGTAGGAAAACACTTATAACAGCTAGGATACAGCATCAAAAGATAGTGAAAGGGTGAATTCAATGAAAGGGGACCAAGCCTTTACAAACCTCTGGCGAGATTTGTACCTGTTGTATCTGAGCTTCTCCAATGGTATAAAGGATAGAACATCCTTGACCCAACTTGTGAATGTTGGAGGTTTATCAGATTTCCAATTGCGGAGAATAAGTGTCCTCGCTATGAGTGAAGAAAAAGCTATGAAATTGGCTTGGGGAGAGGTAATCGGTGCATCGTCGTTGGGAACTCCAAATATAGCAGTTATCGGGTTGGGCGCAATTGGTATATGACAAATGGTTGAGAATCACCTAGCTTTTTAATCCTAAGTGTTTTTTTTTTGTTTTTTTTAAGATTTATTTTTGGCTTTTGTGCCTTTATTGATAGTTACAGTGAAGACAGACAGGAATGGGAGAGACATGCAGCAAAGGTCCTCATGAACGGGACTCGACGACACACTGTCAGGCAAGAGCCTATACTGTATGTGACATGCGCCTGGACCACTTGGCCAGCGGGCGCCCCCTATCCTAAGAGTGTTTTTTTCCCGGTGTTCACACACTGAACCCCAAAGAGCGCCTGTCTCTCAACAAACTCAGACTTCTGTTTACTAAAGTTTTCACGTCTCATTCAACAGGCGCCCTGCGTTTCATGCGGCGGATCATTGGTCTGAAGGATGAGTACTACAACCGCTACATCATCAAAGGGAACCTGTTTGAACCCGTCATCAATGCGCTGCTGGACAACGGCACACGATACAACCTCCTCAACTCTGCCATCATAGAGCTCTTTGAATTCATTAAAGTGGTTAGTACAGACACCACACTCATGTGACCCACCCAAAATAGTTTGATGAATGAACATGGCAGCATCAGTATTGCTGTTGGAGCTAGGCTGCTCTACAGAGAAACGTTAAAATGTGATAGTTATTAAGCTTGGCCAATAGGCCAAAAGTTTCCCATCGGACATCGTCTGCCCCAAAATCGCCGATTGACAATATATTCGTGCTATAAAAGCAATAATGTGCGGGTCGAGGGGAAATGAGTTGAGAGCTTGTAGATCTGCCTTTTTTGCAGCACCGGTGTCGGGGCAAAAAACGTGACTGCACGTTCATGTTAATAAAATAATAAGCTAGATCAGACGGAGATGACGTGAAGTTGAATCAGACGGTAGCCTAGTATGTTTGCTGCCATGGTGATTGCCTATCTTATCTTGACTGCTTTTTCACTCGTCTTTTCCTTTTGTTTGTTTTTTGTTTTTTCCCTGACTTCACGGGTCCCACACTGAAGCACGTCTGTACTCCACTTCCACTTAATCTACATTCGAGTCTAGTCACTTTTTGTGATGAGACAGCAGTAGGGATGTCCCGATCACGCTTTTTTTGCTCCTGATCCGATTCCGATCATTTGATTTTGAGACCTACCGATCTTTCCCGATGTGATCTTTATATTTTTATATAATACTTATGCCATATCACAATAGCAAATATCCTAATGTATGTCACTCTATTGGAGTCTGTTGTGTTGCCTTTCAATTATTGAGCAAAATAATGATATATTGGTTGATTAGAGTGAATACAGTTCTACAGCTTATATAACTGAAGTCAAGTTAAAATTCTTAAAGAGTATCTCTCATTCAGAGTGGCTCTTACCTGTCTTGTTTTATTGTTCCAAATAAATTATTCCATTTGAAAAGTCCTTAATTCAGCAACAGCTTCCAACAACAACAACAACAACACAAGACGCTAACTTAAGTTGTGATCATCAAAAAAAAAAGGAAAAGAAAAACATCCACAGCTGAACATGGGGAGTTGACGAGGCGGTCGCGTTGTCTCTCACTCTATCGCCTGTAGTCAATTAAACATCGTTAAGCTTCCCAACGTCTTTAACAAACTACACTACAACAGAACATTTTGATTTCCTATACAGAGCTTAAAATGAACTGAGACAAAATGTGTGGCAGTGAGTGACATGATTTCTTTTTTCCTTAAGACAATTTAATGCAGACACAGGCCTGTACTTCTGTGTCTGAATGGGAAAGTCTTATTTCTTTATTTTTCCTTTTTAATTGTCATAATAATAATAATAATAATAATATATTATTATTATTATTATTATTATTTTATTTTGTATTATTTTTGTACTTGCTTTAGGCCTGTCTGTGCATGGGCAGGGCATCAGTATTATATTCATATAATTAGACTGGATATTGTGATTTTACATATTGTAATTGGCATAAGTTTGATATTGGCATAAGTGTTCTTTTCCTGTTTTTTGAGTGGTGCAACCACTATAGACAGCTATGTGTGACTTGTGTGTGTCCCTGTGTCCCTGTATCCGAGCACGGAAATAGCATAATTATTGTCACCACCATCAAGTGTCACTGTTGTGCAGCCTAACACACAGACAGAGGCCAGGGAGGAGAGCTTGTACAGTACAGTACAGTACAGTACAGTACAGTACTCGACAATCTTGTGACTCGACCCGACTTGACTTGACATAACCTTGTGACTCGACCCGACTTGACTCGACAACCTTGTGACTCGACCCGACTTGACTCGACAACCTTGTGACTCGACCCGACTTGACTTGACATAACCTTGTGACTCGACCCGACTTGACTCGACAACCTTGTGACTCGACCCGACTTGACTTGACATAACCTTGTGACTCGACCCGACTTGACTCGACAACCTTGTGACTCGACCCGACTTGACATAACTTTGTGACTCGACTTGACTTGACTTGCCCACAACAGAAAAACTTGAGACTTGCTTGAGACTTGGACCAAATGACTTGCTACTCGACTCGGACTCGGATCGGAGGGACTCGTGCAATTGTCTGCAGAGTACTACAGACACCTATGCCATCATGCATAGCGGGGGTTGCATTTCCTTTGTTTTCATCATAGGTTCCTTTCACGCCTCTGTGTGATTAGTCTTTGTTTGATGATCTGTGACCAGAAGGAAAACCTCATTGCTTATCCATCTTTCTTTGAGATTTACATTAGACAATTAAAAATCCGATCTTTTCTCCCCGATTCTGAAAATCATGTGATCGTAGCCGATTTCCGATCACCCGATCCGATCGGGACAACCCTAGACGGCAGTGTTCATTCTGGTGTGACTATTAAACTGGGTCCGTAGTAGTCTCGTGTGGCCAGACTGTTGCCTCTCGCAATTTTCAAATGCTTCAGTCATAGTCTGGAGAACGAAAGCTATGATCATGAGTAAGCAATAAAGCGGAAGTGAAGCCTCCTCCCCACTTCCGTTTCATCTTTACAGTCTCGCAAAGTTATCTTCATATATGCATCGAAAACATCTAAGCATATATAGCTTGCTGCTTAGTAGAAATGGAAATTAAAAAATTGCCTAATGAAATTATTCTGTGATTGGACTCATCCAATCCACGATTGCCGATATATTGGTCCCATCGCCCCATGTTAATACAATGCTAATTGTCATCCGTCATCTCTTTGCCATTCTAGGAAGACGTAAAGTCTCTGATAGCTCACATCGTGGACAACTTCTATAAAGCGCTGGAGTCCATCGAGTATGTCCAGACCTTCAAGGGCCTGAAGGGCCGCTACGAGCAGGAGAAAGACAGACAGAGTCAAAGACTTAACAGGTCAGTGATATGATTATTTACCAATGTGTCAGTCCCTGTGAGGAGAACTGAACGTTTCCCTCTACTCTGTGCAACCCTGGATCCTCCATTGAAGTTTTTAATTTTCTTCATTTACTTTAAGTCCTTCCCTGTTTTGTGTCAAATGTCACTGCAGTTAGTGTAGGATATTTTGTAGTATAGATTTGCATGTGTCAAAAACAAAGGTTCTCTGAATTATTGGCCATTCACAAGGTGATTAATTGATGGACAAAAAGTATTCCTTTACAAAATATGAATAGACATGAATAAACGGCTCTCTTGGTTGACAACATTTTAGTGGTTTTGACTAACAAAGTTTCAGAATCCATGGAAATGTTCCGCCAATTGTGCGTGCAAAAATATCAGAAATGCTGCCGCTACGGCTGCATCCTGTGACTGCATGCATGCACGCACACACCCTCCCTCGGTTACTTTACTCTCACATGCCGCGCGCACACACACACACCCACCCACACAGTCTCACACGTATCAAATGCAAGCTTTGCATGTCCCGTTCGCATTGCCTACCTGACGTTGTAATGTGCTCCCCACTCGTAGCTTTTACTAGTAATTTCCTCACAAAAGTGACAAATCCTGAACATTCTCCATGACTGTAGATAGGAACTATAATTAAATCCTTATGCAGAAATTAAATGTTAATTGTATTATAAACTAAACTTTTTTTTTTTTTTTTCTGTGCGACACATTCTAAGCCCTGACTGACCCAGATGTTCGTATCCTGCCACAACGTTATGCTGCTTTCACACGGGCAGATGCAAAGCTACACTAGTACACCTAGTCACAGACAGTGTAGTCGTTAAGCAGCAGTAGGATCCTACTGGCAGCAGCTGTCCGTTTATCCCTAGCACAACCACAAACGTCCAACACATATACAATGAATTACTCACCTAATGCTGCCTGCAGGTTCCATGTTTAATTCCAGCGTGTGTAACCTACATTGTTTAAGTGACAGTTTTCATATTGTAAATATGTTCTTGGTGTTAATGGTCGCTAACATGGTCCATCGTAGCTTGTTTACAAGTGAAACGGACTTCCTGTGCAGAAACTGCCTCATCAAAATAAGAGCCACTTGTAATGATTAGTCAACACTAGTCTACTTACAGGACGTTAACATCTCTTTTGAGTGCCTGTCAGCATTCTCTAAATCCCTGTCTCTCAGCTGTTGGGTGCGCAAATGCGCCTCCATGCCTTTGATCTACCGCGCACCAAACGATTTGACGACGCATGCGCACTGGCGCACCGCTTGTGTGCACCCCTGCTTATTATAATTGTTTTCTTAGATACCGTCGTGATGCGCGGTCGTTGGATGAGGATGAAGAGATGTGGTTCAATGATGATGAAGATGACGACGAGGGGGAGCCTGTGGAGAAGAGTCGGGCAGAAGATGACTTCTCTGACACCTATGGCAAGTACTTGGAGGCCAAAAATAAAGGTATGCCGCTCCGTCATATTTAAGTTGTGAGTACATCTGTAGTTCTGCATATAATTATAGGGGTTATGCCTCCCTCAGACATACTTCTGAATAAATAGATTCATTAATAGCACTCTGTGGGTGAACTGTCCCTTTAACCCATTAAGACCTGAGGCAGATTCTACAAATGCCTTCTAAATCGGTATTTATTTTCGTGCCAAGGACCCCAGGTGCCCAAAATGATATGCATTTTGTGCTAGGGGCCACCAGAAGAAAAGATCTGTGTTTTTAGAATTGTATAACCCTTATATACAAAAAGAACAGATGTACAAGCTTGCAGCATGTGCTGTGACTTTGTATACTGCTACAGAGGTTTAGAACAATGGCAGTGGTTCAGGGATAGAGTGGCCGGTAGAAGTCGACACCAACTCCCCATAGTTGCAGAAGGAGAAGAGACTGGCGCAGCATGGACATTTAGAGCCTTGTATTAGGTGCTAAAGTATACAAAAGACTAACGTTAGTCTTTTGTATACTTTAGCACCTAATAAAAGGCTCTAAATGTCCGTGCTGCTCCAGTCTCTTCTCCTTCTGCAACTCCAGTCCTTGTACCTGTGAAGCACCGGATCAGCCGTTTTAGGCTTGAGGCGCGTTGGTAGACTCCCTTTGTCCCCATAGTTGGTGTCGAAGTGTCCTTGAGCAAGATGCTGAACCCCTAATGGCTCCCATGTGTAGGTTGGTGACTTGCATGGTTTCCTCCGCCATCGGTGTATGGATGTGTGTGTGAATGGGTGAATGTAATGTAAATCGCTTTCGATAAAAGTGCTATATAAATGCACCACTTACCATTTAGCTCTCTCTGCTATTTGATCTGGCCCTGCTCGGTTAACTTGTGATTGGATTTCCCTGCCCCCAAAGTTGTGGGGCACCAATCAGGGGCCCAGTATGCAAATATGGGGCAGGTTCATCACCAGCCGCATTTCTTTTATTCGCCCCTTGGAAATGCATGTTCTACACAGATTCCAGGCTAATATCTACGCAGTGATATTAGCCTGGCCATACCAGTCATTTTAAAATCTAAAATGACACTGATGCTTTCTCGGTTTTAATGGGTTAAAGCACAAGGGACTGTTCTCCAAATGCCATATAGCTGAATAGATCATGAAGCTTTGGTCCTCTCTTAATCAGCAGGAACTGCAAATGGAACAAATGGTGCCAACAATGGGAAAACTGCTCCCATCCCCCCTGCCTCGCCAACAAGCACCCCAAACAACATCAACATAAACAACAGCACTGCCTCCTCAGTAAAGACGACGGCTCTGCCCTCCACGCCAGTCGTCAAGGTATGTTGAGCGTTACCTTATATCGCAAACGCATGTAGGCTACCCGTGCTCAAACGCACGGCACACAGAGGAGAGCCCCGGCTACTGGCTAGCACTTTGCATGGGAAGTTTGTGGCAATAGTAGTAGCTAAATCTGGCATTTAAAAAAAAATGACTTTCTATCGAAATAAATACAATGAGATTGAGCGAACAGTTAAGTTCTGTTTCTCTGTGTTAAGTCTGAGAAAAGTTGCCTAGTCTGGCTCACGGTGGCTGAGTAAACATTGACTCTTGTCTGTTAGACCGACCCCAGGATAGAGATTTTGAGAGAAATGTCCCTCAATATGAATACATTTTGATATGTTTTATTTTTGATGGTAACTGTTGTATAGTCTATGCAAGAAGATGCTTACGCACACCAAAGTCCTTAAAGCGGTGCCGGCCCACGGGAGCATAAACTGAAGAGGGAATCTTGAAAAAACATGATGGCTGATAGCCAAAGTGCCAATATTTTATTATGACAGAGTAAGACATGAATCCAATGTTTTGACGGTTAAGCCTTCGTCAGGGAATACAGAGCAAATAGTAATTCACACTTAAATATTTATTTTCTCTGTAGAAGTAATGAAAGGTAACTCGCTTAACTTTTTCGCTGCCATCTACGTTTACAAACGTAGCTAGGCTAACGGTACCTACTGGTGCTATCTACGCGTATGTTCATAGACAACCGTATACTCCATATATGAAAGCAGCGACTGATTATTTACCTTTTTAGCACTGCTCCGGTTAGTATGGAGAGCCTCCGTCCCCACCAGCTATAGGATTTTTAAATCCAGCTCTGTTGAGCCTCCATTATACCAGGATTTTCAAAGCGCTGTATCTCAAAAGGTTCGAGAGCTGTCAATGGTGGGCCGCCGTGCACCTGACGATCGTAAATCATTTGTGAATTTGTACCGCATCCATGAGCAAATGTAACTGGTTGTAATGATAGCTAAGGGGTCTGAGCTAATGGTGATGTGCTCATAACAAAAGCCCTCACCTTCCTGAATAACCCAGAAAGGAAACGAGGATCGCAGCATTGGAGCGGACGGGTGGCAGTCCTTACGTGTGCTTATGCAAGTTAATGACGGCGAACAAAGCTGCATCAGTAGAAGAAGAAATAAGGTCACAGAGTATGTACAGTGGTGATGCACGTCTGGCCCTCTTCTTTCAGACACCAGCTGGACAAACACTTAGTCCATGGGCATTATTCTCTCCCCTGGTCAATGGGAAAGTAGGCCATTTGCAAGCAGCACATAGTCATCATTTCATTTATGTTACAAACCGTTTTCACCACTGTTCCACAATTTTAACTGTCCCAAAGTGAATATTTTCACACCTCACTGTAGTTTGCAAGCCATATTTGATCGGGACAGGGAGGCATTAAATTAATAATAGACTTATTAAAGGGATGGACATTTTACTGGGTAGAGAGACTCAGCGAGGCTGCCTGCCATGGGTGTGAAACTGTTGCTTCTTAAGGGCAACGTTTGTGCAACTGTAAATCAAAGAGATTAGCTGAAATAGGGATGTTATGTGGAGGAGAAGGGACATCTCTTTCAGTCATTATTTGGGCTGTGCTACACGACATATCGAGATCTACAAAAACTTAATGTAAACGGCTTAATCAAACTAATGACAAATGTGGAATAAAGCTGAAAGCTGGGTTTTTGCACTACATGTAATTTGTAGTTGATGTTTGATTGTTATGAGATTTCTATGAATCAATAAATGGACAGTGTTGTTGTAGTACAAGTGACAGAGGAAAGTGATGTTGGAAAACGGTACATAATGTAATTTGGTATAATTAAACAAAGGTGTCAAAATGTCTTAATGATGGCATTGAGTGTTTCCATAAATATACACATTGTCTCTTTTCTCAGACGGCTATGGTGGGCCTGGTGGACTATCCTGATGATGAAGACGAGGACGAAGAGGATGAGGAGGAAGAGCAGTCTCCAAGGAAACGACCCCGCCTGGGCTCATAAAGATACACTCGTTTCGGTCGTAGCCGACGGATGATAAAGTCCCTCCTTCCCTCCCTCTTCCGGTCGTCTCATTGGTCACTCTCCCCGCCCCCTGCAGAGGAGACGGAAAACTCTCACTCAACTCCCTTCTATCACCTACCCATTTTCGTCCCTCCCAGTGAGAAGATAGAATTTCTCTCCTACTGGAAAGAAGGATGGACCTATCTGCTCTATCTTCATCTCCTCTGCTTTACCTCCTCCGCTCCTCCAGGAGAGTCGGAGAGCCCCTGTTCTCTTCCTCCACACCAATACGTCCCTCCATCTGAACCTTTCTACACCACCTCCTCAACCACCTGGCTACCTGTGGAACTGAGAGGCTGAAGCCACAATAGTGATCATCAGTGCCACGACAGATCCCTCTCCCACTCTGTTGCTATAGCAATAGTAGCCAGGTAACTGCAACATTGACCCGCTCCACCTCTTTTTAACCCCCCTTCACCCCTCCCATCAAACCATCACCCAATGAGCTCCACAGAGAGAGGAGGAAGCCAGAACACAGCCAGCCAACGTACCAACTATTCAGAGAGCCAGTCAGGCTAGCAGGGCTAGCCTTTTATAGTTATTAGAAAGCTTGACTGGCTGAATCAGTGTGTGACACCCCCCTACCCACCGCGGACAAGCAGGACTGTTCATTCAGGTTGTGAATCGAGGGATCTATAGGCAAGATAAAATAGAAGAAAAATTGTGATATGGGGAAGGTAACACAACGGAAAAAAGATTGCAGCCACAACCTGACGAGGAGCAGGACTGAGCGATTTAATGCCTGGGTGGCGCACACAACACGAGACACACACTCAACACAGGACTGCGTTAGCCAGGAAATCCTGTATTTCATGACTTTATTAAAACGTACTGTACAGATATTTTTCTTTTTAATCATTTTTCCCCCTGACCTGATTTTAAAAGGGGAGAAGATATACCTTCTTACCTGCCTGTGTATTTTTTGTTGTTGTTGCACAAAAGGTGGGGTCACTGTTGTGTTCACCCTTTTAATCCAATTTAATTTGATTCATTGTAAAAAGCAAGGATGTTACAAATGCTGGTTTTAAAAAAAAATGTATTAAAACTGCAGTAAAGTCATTTTTGCAGCCAATCTCTGGAGGATGTCTGAAGTTCTGTTTGTATTTCAGGGCTTGAAGGGTTAAGCAGCATCTTAACAAGACAGCCCAATCTTTTTAGCCACAAACCTGACCTGTTTGTGCACTCACAGTAGACTTCACACACTTCTCAGGAGCCCCAGGTTAATCCAAAACACCCCTAGATGTGAGTTAATGTGTTCTGGGACCATGAAGATTGGTTAGCCAGCATTTCTCTCTGGACGTGCCATGGGCTATTGTAGTACTGTACCACTGCAGGTGTTCGGTATGGTGGAGACATGCGCTCATAAACGCGGTAGATGCTTGCAAGTGATTACAATACTCAAAGTACCAACTGACTTAACATGTCATTCAGAAACATGTAGAAATATCTCCAGGTGTGCATTGGTTAAAAAGCAACCTCGTTAATGTGACCTTTTTTCATGTCTATAAGTCACGTCCTTTCTTGGGATGCTTTATAGACATTTAAGCAGATCAATTAAGCTCTACAGGAAATAGATCTTTTTAAATTAGCTCCAACTCCATGAAGTGGTTGAGTTATGAATTTGACCTTGAATATTTTTAAGAGGAGCAGATGCAGTGAGGCTTAAGCAGTCTGCTGATTTTATCAAACATTCCTTCTAAGACATTACTAAAGATGTTATCGGAAGGAGAAGAGGAAGGCGCTTCGGGTTGAACTTCTCAAAGCCGTGCATTGCATAGTATCTCCAGGTTTCATCGCCAATAAACATCAAGATGGTCAGATGAAATGGAAGTGGTAAAAATCTAAATAATGCCCTGTCACTTGCCGAGTGAAAGGTTTCAAGGAATAGAACAGGTGTTCAAATATCACTGCCATCATTGATAGTGTGATAAGAGTCATGATGAGACAGTTGGTTCAGTTTGAGATCTGGGAAGCCACTTCATGTCAACACATTTCAACAGCTGATAGGTGATCATACTAGCTTTTTATTTTCTCATGATCAATTTGTACCAAGTGCATTTACTGCCACTATCCTCCATTCAGAACATTTGTATGCATTTGTTATTTGATAAGTTTTCAGATTAAATGTGACCCTGGCATTAAACATGTGAACCTCGCTTGTTTTTAATGAACTTTTCACATTGGCGATTGACAGTGCAATACAGACCTGTGCTCAGTGACTCAATTGACTCCACCGCAATCTTCAAAATTCACAACCCAACCCTGATGCCTTATTGTCCTGCAGACCTTAAAGCTGCACTAACTTTCCTCTTCTACCCTGGGTTTGAACCCACTTTCATTTTTTTTTTATATATATTTTTTTATCCCACGATTTTGTAACCAATTTTCACCCCTGTGTCAATTATCTAATGTGATCCTGGGCTCTACACACCCTCCGCCAACCTGGGGAGAGCAACGGACTTGAACTCATGCTTCCTTCATGCATAAGTGTCCAAGTCGCTACTTTACACCTGACAGGGGGGAGTTTCCCTGGTTGGACGTAGTGCGTGGAAGGAACACGTCATTCCAACCAGTTCCTTTCCCCTCCATCAGGTGCCCCGGCTGGCCAGGGGGAGGCAGTTTAGAGACCAGGATTACTGCATGTTTTTTGTGAGGGTACCTACCCTAGGGGATACGGGGAGAACATGCAAACTTCACACAGAAAGGCCCTTTCGCCAACCCCGCCTCGGGTATGGGCACTGATGGCATCTAAAGGTCCAACAAGCCAAATGCCTAAAAAAAAGAAAAGTCTTAAGTCCCCTTTTAAAAGCGTCCACGGATTGTGGTGCTCTCAGGTGGCCGGGAAGGGCATTCCACAGCCGAGGAGCAGCTGAGCAGAAGGCCCGGTCCCCCATGGTGCGGAGTATTGTTTTTGTGGTTTTGAGTGTTTTAATTTCCAGAGTGGAGGGAGTGGGTGGAGGTTGGGGGTTCAATGAGTTCCTTCAGATAGGAAGGGGCGTTGCTGTGGATGCACTAGGGGTGAGGAGGCAGACCTTGTATTCTATCCTGAAGGAGACGAGAAGCCAGTGAAGGGAATGGAGTATGGGTGTGATATGTTCGTATTTCCGCACTCTCACCAGGATTGTAGCAGCACTGTTCTGGATGTACTGGAGCCTCTGGATGCTCTTGCTAGGGATCCCGGTGAGAAGTGCGTTGCAGTAGTCAAGCCTTGAGGAGATAAAGGCGTGAAGTTTTTCTGCATCTGGCCGGGTGAGTGTGCCTGTGTGGGACGGAGTCTGGCTATGTTTCGCAGGTGAAAGAATTAGGTTTTGCAGGTGTTTGATGTGGGGGTCAAAGGTCAGGTGGGGGTCCATTTTTACGTTTAAGTTGGTGACTACAGGTGAGAGGGGGAGGTCCTGGGTGGAGAAGGTGATGCTGCTTGTATGTACCCCAGTACATACATAACCATTTTATCATATCTGAATTTATTTCAACTGGCTGTCGTGGACTAACTACCTTATTGTAATACTATTCCCCCCACACAACTTTAGTGGTGGATTGAACAACAAATTAGAATTCTCTGAAGTGAGATACGAACACCAACAATGTTCATGTTGATGATTTTTTAAGATACAACTAGTTTACCAGTGAGTCTGTCTTGGAGGTTTGACCATCTAACACAACATCGACGTTCCAATCACCTCGTCTGTTGGATGAGGACCTCTTTCACTCGTCTGCAGTGACACAATATACAGACCTATAAGATTTGTAATATGTAATCCTAACCACTAGGAGTCAGAATCAACTTGTAAATATGCTGACAATATAAAACTATATGTTAATATAAAGCCAAATTAATCCTCAGACTACAAATCCAAAGATGTACACATTCATGTCACGTCAATAGTAATATTACACATTAAGTAATTGCATTCAATATATAATTATTTGGTCCAATGAATAGTGGACCAAGTTACCAACTGACTACAGTAAGTTAAATACATTTTATTTTAACGCACATTTAAAGATGTAGTGCTTTAAACTTTTGTTGTTTTTGTACAAATAATAGCATCTACCTTTAAAAACAACCAAAGGCTGTCCAAAGTGCTGCACAGCAAGACAATTACAACACAAATGCATAAAATTAAAGCATACAAAAAAAGAAACGTGAGTTTAAAAAAACGTGCACAAAAAAGTGTCCAACCATCTCTCCATGAAGGCAGGAGTTTTTTTTTTAAAAAGGGCCGGGGAGAACGCAGGTGTGTTTTAAGCCAGTGAAGCTGCTACAGTTGTTATGGCAACAGCTCAGAGTCACCAGCATCTCAAATGCTACCTGTATCACACACAGCTTGATCTTTACTCACACCACACAGTCTACTTCCAGCCAGGGCAGTGGTGGAAAGTAAGTACATTTACTGATGTACTGTACAATTTTGAGGTACTATTACTCTACTTCTGTGACACAAGTATTGGTTAAGGCCTCACTCAGACCTTTGCAGCATTGCTGCATGCTTGTTGTATGAATGCTGTGAGTGTCATGGCCGCCCCAATGCATTTCCAATGGAAGTCACATGGTTTGAGGACTACATTTTGGACTACAAGCTGTTGTATGGCTTTCGGCTGTGTTTCGGCTGCGCCCCTTCCCCTCATACAACACAAGTGTTGTGTCAGACCATGTGACTCCCATTGGAAATGCATTGGGGCAAGCTGTGTCACACCCTTTGTATACAACAAGCATACAGCAATCTGTTGCGACCGTGTGAGTGAGGCCTTAGGCTTTACTATACTTTTACTTCTACTCCAACATCTCAGAGGCAAATATTATACTTTTTACTCCACTACAATTATTTGAAAACCCTGGTTACTTTGTAGATTTTGATTATTAAAATACATGCATTAACCACCACTTCATCCCTATTTTCAAAGCATTTTTATACATTTGGTAACTTGTGAAATGGGACATTCTGCAAAATGTGTACTTTTACTTTCAGTACTTAAAGGAGCATTCAGTGATTTGGGTGATTTGGAAAGAATCCCGGTACGGCCCCGGCCCCCGGTAACAAGATGTGCACATGCACGCACTGCAGTGGGGGGACACGCAACAGGCCGACAGCACACACACCATGGCCCGCCCCCGCTATGTAAATATACTTTTGTACTATTGTGGTATTGCTACTTTTACTTAAGTACAAATGTGAGTACCTCTTCCACCACTGTTCTAGGGTTTCTACTTTTATGTTGCAATTGCGTTATTATAGGGTACATTCATTGAGAGCTCATTATAATCCAGTGTTGTACAATGCAATGTTGCATTGCTTTGTCTTCTAGGGAAATAGCCTACACCTTTGGGGAGGATCTTATTAAACCCTGTGAGTGCTGTACAGATAAATCAATTATCAGTCAATGGGTTGATCTGTCCATTCTTAAACCCTCATCACTTACATTGATTCTGTGACACAAGTATTGGTTAGGCTTTCTGGGCTGATGCAGAGTTAAAGGGCCATACATCAATCATCAATACCATTGTCTGTTCACAGCTTCAGCCATATATTATTCACAGACATATTGTACAGTACATTTACTGTTTGTGGCTTTATGTTTGGAGCAGGCTATAGCCATTGAAATGTTACCAAACGGTAAATGTACCTGAATACTGTAAGTAAATCAACGTTGGTGGTGTAGTCTATCATGCCATTACTAGGAAGGCTGGGACAGACAAACAGACACAGGTTTTGTTTTTAGATTGATAGATAGCGGGGTTCGAGCTGGGGTGCCTGTCCTGATGGCTCAGCAGGTTATGGTACTGACCGTATGCTCCTTGTGAGTCCCGAGGACCTGAGTTCTATGTCTCATGTTTGTCTTGCATGTCTTCCCTCTTTTTTGTCTGTTTATCTAAATAAAATATAAAATGCCAATAAAATAAAATAAATACAAAAATAGATGTTCTTCAATGGTTGACAGACACCTCACATTGCTCCCATGACCCGATCTCTCACTGAGGTGTCCATAATTGGATTTCTCCCGTGTCAGATGTGGATGGGCATAAACTTATGGGGACAGCCATTTAAACAGCTCACCATGACTTGAACTGGAAAGCATAACTGCCTTTGTTTGTCACCAATGTGGTAATTACCTTTTGTTGTATTGCCAGGTTCCGTTCCAGTACACAGTTATGACACACGGGGTTGGTAAAGTCTGTCAGGCAGTCTGCTGCCAAAATCAATTCTTTATTCATACATCACATACACAACCTGAATGTAGATTTGACACAGTTGGCCTTATTGTTTGTTTATCAAGATATTGAGCACATTAAAGATTGGGGGAATGTGTTGAACAATTACAATTTACATTGAATTTAGGCATTTATTATCCAGAGCAAAATTGTAGTAGTGGCATGAACCGTAATTGTATATAGGAAAGCAAAGCAAAGCAAAGCAAAGTTACTATATTTACCCAGGGTAACTGGACTAAGCATCAGATACTTGTTTACAGCCAGGCCCTGCTCATAGAACATTTCATGGTAGTGGTTCAATGCCTTGCTCAAGGGCACTTCAGCGGTGGTAATTTTAACGTGCCGGTCCGGGGATACGAACTGGCGACCTTCCGGTATCAAGACCGCTCCGCAAACCGTTCTGCCACCGCTGCCACCGCTGCCACCTAAAGGTGGGGCTAGCTTAATAAAGTGGAAAGGATTTTAAAGCCTGTATGTGAAAGCTGCTAGTCCAAAAGGACGAGGGGACCGACCTAGCCAAAGGCAAATATAATTTCCCTGCCGTTTTGAATCATACATCTTCCACTTTGTCAATTTGTGTTCAGTATTGCTGTCAAAAAGCACAACCACCACATGACTTGAACATGATTCTGTTCTAGTTTATAGCGTGCCACATTATTCTGCCCACCAACTATTCAAAAACAGCATGTGTTCATGACTGAGTCAAATCAAGATGCTTGTGGTGACTTGTAAATACCAACACAATAACTAAGAGGAAACAGTCCTACCCAAGAGACAAAAAGAGAGGGATTTATCATGTAACATGTTTAGAAAATTGCTAATCTACAAGGTCACAATGCATCATGATTTGAAGAGTTGTGAGATTCTTAGATATATTTTATACAGTACTAAACTGTATAAAATACAGTTTAAGAGGTTAATGATTGTTTTGTAATAGTAATCCAAATCTGCAAAGTACTGTAACTATAGTGAATAATGATCACTGTGTTTACTCCCTTGTCCTGTGCTTCAGTAGAATCTATATAATCTGATTAAAGATTGATCAACAATGATTGATCACTGGTCATTGATCAAGTACCCTGTGAAAGACAATGGCCCTGGTTATGTAGGGATGGTGGAGTTCTCCCAGCTCTTAAACCAAAAGGGGTTGTTCAGAATTCTATTGGAATTCAATGGTTGGTTTGGCTGCTTCGATGGCTGGCTGCTGCGTGCCTACTGCCTATATAATCTCTGAGTCACTGGGTGGAGGTTGGTGATGCTTTGTGACTAAACAGTGTGGATGCATCATGGATAATGAACAACATTCAATACAAGGTCAATGAACCCCCCGCACGCACGCACGCACGCACGCACATCTCTCATTAACCCTACCTGTATCTCTCCCTCTCCCTCGCTCACACACACACACACACACACACACACACACACACACACACACACACTCACACACACTTGCACGCCTCTCATTAACCCTATACTGTATCTCTCTCGCTCGCACGCACGCACGCACGCATGCACACACACACACACACACACACACACACACACACGTGCGCGTGCGAGCGCGCGTGCGCCTCTCATTAATACTACTGTATCTTGCGCTCGCACGCACGCACGCACGTACACACACACACACACACACACACACTTTACAAAATGCTACACATCTGAACCCACCCAGTAATTGAGTAGCTACAGATTGTAGATTCTTCTCACCAGCAATTATGTTTCAGCTGATGTGAATAAGCAAGCACTCCTGGAGTTCTGAAAGGTATTCATTATCTGCCTGTGTTTAGTTAGACAGTTGAGCATGGAATGTCACTGTGTGTGGTCTTGTCAGTAATATCACAGTAACGTCCTCATATCAGAAGAGAATTCAAATGGATGTGTATGAGCCAAATGGGTAATTTACTGAGTAAAATAAATGCTGTGTAAACTGTAAACCGTAAAGCCTCTATTTTAGCTTTTAATTTACATTGTAAAATATATCTGATTTGAGAAGACTTGCTTTCTATTCTCTCATTGATTGTGGCATACAAGTTGTGTTAACATGACATCATATATTATCTGTAAAAAGAAAACCCATCTTGAAGAGTTTAATGAGAGGCAAGATATCCATCCATCCATCCATCTTCAACCGCTTATCCGTAGTCGGGTCGCGGGGGCAACAGCTCCACCAGAGTGTTCCAGACTTCCCTCTCCAGAGCAACATTAGTGACTTCCTCCTGGGGGATCCCGAGACGTTCCAAGGCCAGTGAGTCGATGTGTTTCCTCCAACTGCGCCTTGGTCTACCCCGGGGTCTCCTCCCAGTGGGACGTGCCTCGAGGACCTCCCTAGGGAGACGCTTGAGAGGCATCCTAACCAGATGCCCAAACCACCTAAGCTGGCTCCTTTCCAGGCGAAGAAGCAGCGACAGGATATCATGTGCAAATTAACAAAGTGTAAAACTCATATCTTTCCATATGTGGTTTTGAAGACCTCCAATCCAGCCACCTCCAATTGGCAAGCTGCAGGTGGATTCAACACCCCTTGATTTCACATAATACATCTCACTTATATACTGAGCCCCTGAATGGCCATGCATTCAAAATATATTGACAAGACAAGAAGACAAGATATTATCTCGTCCGGACAAGATATTATCTCGTCCGGACAAGATATTATCTCGTCCGGACAAGATAATTATTATCTTGTCCGGACGAGATAATAATTATCTTGTCCGGACGAGATAAAATATATTTTGAATGCATGGCCATTCAGGGGCTCCGTACTTATGGGCACATTTAATGATACATTTTAAGCACTGTTTTGCTTTATTTAGATACAAGGGTGCAGAGAGAAACTGAGTATAGAACGGGAAAATGACACAAAATTACACAAAATTACACTGGGTGGGTGAGGATACACTGTCTTCTATACCGGTGTGCCAGACACCCACACTTAAATGTCAATAAATCCTGTGTGTAGAAAGAACCGGAGGGGATTGTTCCTATTCCTACCTATAGGGCAGTGGTTCTCAACCTGCGGTCGGGACCCCACATGATGCTTTTCTTTTTTTAGTGAAATATCCCTTTAAGGACTTTTAAGACCGTTTTACTTTCAAAAGTAATCAACAAACTATACTATAAAAACTGGTCAAACATTGGCTAAATTATCAAATCATTTAAGAAAGACGGCAAAGATTGTGAAATTCGGCGATCTACAAGCTCACAATATTTATCTGTGGAACAGAGTCAAATAAAATTGAATGCCTCAAGTCCTACATTCCAATCAGGGTGGGCGGCCCAGTTCAAATTATTTTGGGGGGTCACGTCACAAACAGGGCTTTCAGAAAGTAGCACTCCACCACCCAGCTTAGACATGCAGACACATCTGCCATGGAGTGATATTGTATAGCGCTAGTGACCACAGATTCTAGCATCAGCAAAAAGTGACTGCTAAAATGCAATGGCAAAATGAGCTGAGCTATCACATACTCTGCTTATCTCCAAGTTCTGCTGAGGGTGAATTATGCTTAGCAGATGTTTTTTCACATATTATAATCCATTGATTTTCCCTGAGCCGCTTTGAGATGACCCATGTCCCCAATTCCCATTTCAGTGACTGTATTTTAATTAGGTATTTGGTTTTACTGACCTCTAACCCCTGTTCACAAACACAGTCATTAATCAGTGGTTGATTGTCTGTCTCTTTATCTCCCTTACAGTGGATGACTTTGGGTTTGTAGGCCCTACTCTTCTGTCTCATTCCCTAACGTCAATGCATTTCTGCTGATAATCATAGATTTTGATTTATTGCTCGTATTAATTCCTCATAAGAACAACTAGGTATTATCCTTCTACGTATTATTATATTTGTTTTGTCTAAAGGCTGTTTTGTATGGTAAAGAAAAGTGGTCTCAACTCAATCCAATAGGCCTGATGTCCTGTCCAAATCAATCACACGTCACATTATTAACATTTACATGCTTACATGCGGAATTAGTAGTTGATTGTAGATGAAGCTGAGAATTGTAGAATATTTATTTTTATTTATTTTTTCTTCCTCCAGTGTCACCAAATCATGCTAGAACATATCAGAACTTGTGTGAAAAATACTAGGCATTGATGGTGTGGTCACTGTGGTGGTCAACCTCTGAATGTAACTGTTAGACCTGTAACTGTTTATACTTTATCCACCAGGTGTCAGTGCTAGCCACCAGGTGTCTTCTAGGCATGCACTGAATGGGCATGCTGTTAGGCTACTAGATATGCTATCTACTATCACACATTTATTTAATTTTCACAAAGTGTAGGTCGACAGTATTCAAACAGTTGTACACATTGTAATGATCTAGAAGAAAATGTAAAATAATGTATCGCCATAATCGCCAGTAAATCGGGGAGAGAGAGATCAGATAGAGCTACAGAGAGAGAGAGAGAGAGAGAGAGAGAGAGAGGCGGTTCTACACGTCTATCGTTCTGCCCCCAGTCATCATCTGAACTCAGTCGAATCTGCAGTAGCCGTTGCGTTGGTCTCTTGGAAAGGAGACAGTGGAGGAAACGGACACAAGAATGAACACCATGAGGAATATCCAGCCGTTGGTCTTCATTGCCAGGGATTAAAACCATGGAGCTTTAATTAGAGCGGTATCTTCTGATTCAATTCTAAAAGGATATATTTTATTTTGCCGCCCTGCTTGAATCTAGTCTGCTAGATAGATTCTTCCAGGATGTTGTCTGGTGGATTTCCTACTGTACCACAATGGCTCAGCTTTTAGTTTAAAACACCATTTCTGCAGGAGGTCTCTTGTTGTGTGGTCAACCTTGTAGGTAGGTCAACCACATTCGTGCAGCCGCAACGCTGAATTTGTAGAAGTCAATGGTGCTTTCAAGAAAAATGTGATTCCGTGCCCTTCATATTGTACCTTTGGCACTGGGATCAACGAGAAGATTGTGGATTACAGCGTGTCCCTCCCTGGCTGCATTTGGAAGAAACAAAGCGGAGGTCTGTCAGTGATTATTAGCTTTTCCTGCTCTGTCAAAATGAGTGTGTGTTTAATTGAATCAAACACATGAGCGGATTTTAACGCAACGCCGTGCCGGGGAGGAGGGGGACGCTACGGAGGAAAACAAAATCTGTGAGGAATTGTTTCCCCATCTGTAATTTCTACAAGAGGCTGCACTGGAGGAGAATTATGGAAAACGAGGTTTTTACCCCTCTGCTGGAGCAGTTTATGCTCACACCGCTGGTCTCATGGGTAAGAGAGCCCCAATAACCATTTCAATATGTTTTTAAGCCCACTAATTAACGACACGTGCCCCCTGAATACCCTCTATAGAGTATCAGGCTGATACATATCTGCACTGTCCTTTTTATTTACAGGCGAAGACAGTCGGCCAGGTGACAGTAAACGATGGTACCCATCTATCAGAATATATGGAATTAGTGGATGGGATTTACCTGAACGAGATGATGCTTGAGATGTAAGTATTTAAGAATGAATCTATTTGTCTATGTCATCTGTTAGGTGTACTGACTGTCTATACAGAAACAATGGACCTCATATTGGGGTCAGTGGTCAGGTCAGAAATCACACTTTTACACACTTATTGTTTGAAACCACTGGAGCTAAGACTATACAGTCTACAAGACAGCCTGGCCCCAGTGACTGCAGACTTCCACCTACATGTCATATATAGAAATGATGTCATGTCAGAAGAACTCCAACCCTTAAGGGTTAGGGTTATTTGGAATATTGTTGGATTAGACATTTTTTAGTAGCCTAAAGCTTGCTTTAAGAACCTCTCTACCCATATGGGCTGCCACTGTATATGCTACTGCTAATAGCTGGAAGGGAATCCGTCCAAAATCATCAAGATTGTGCACTTGGTGACAACCCTAATAGTTTACAGCCTGATCATGCTTTTGGAGCCTTGCACTGCGGCCATTTGCAGCAGGCAGCTCTGACAGCTTCCAGTTGATTGCATGGAGCAGTGTCATTGTCATCCCTCTCCCCAGCCAGCTGGAATGTCACAATGTCAAGTGTCATTTGCAGAAAACTGACTCCCTGCCACTGGAAGATGCAGTTGCAGTCTTTTTGATTTACAAAGTGAGAGAGAGAGAAGATGACATGCATGTTTTTATATGGCTTTAGTTTAGATGATATCATTCTGGCTCTCCAGTGTGTGACTGACACTTATATGTTGAATGGTGGACAGTTTTCCATTCCTTTGTCTGGCAGCCGTTTGTCAAAAGCACACCTCTGCTCACATTTTTCCCTATCGGCACTACTGCTAAGGTTTATGCTTTATGGCAGTCTCTCTGTTGTGGCGAGATAGCCCAGTGATCAAGTCCTCTCCCATTTGAATTTAAACAAATCTCATAAATTGTGTGTTTTCATAGGCCATGGGGTTGAATTAGGCTACAATTGCATAGATGTGGTGAAAATCGAGGTTCTTCTCTCCATTTTGATGTAATGGCAGTTTTGGCAGTCGGTCACTCTTTGGTACCGTTGTATTTCTGTCAGTACTTTCGGAGTCTACTGTCCTGAGAAATGTTGGGTCAGGGTTAAAAAATATCAATTTAGGATATTGCGTTGTTTACTACAGTGTCTGACTTGACGATCAATGTAAAATTGGGGACCCAGTTGATGCTGTTTTGAGAAGTATTGACCATGTCACACCCGGTCAGGGTAGGATTCCCACACCAGAGTATGACGTAATACCAAAATGTGTGTGTACATGTCATGTGTGTTCCATGTGGTCAATTGCTCTACTATCCACTGGTCATCATGCATGGTTTCTCCTATCCTGCTTTCTTCTATTGTATCTCACGTGGTCTACCCAGGGTGACCGAGATTGGCAGGTGAATGCACCTCCTGTCCAACAATATCTTTTGCAAATGCAAAATTGCAAATCATGTTCAGTTGTGGAGACACCATCCCCATCTCTCCCCTGACTTTATAAACCCCCACTGACGAGTGTTCCTGCTTACATCTGTCCGTGATGCTTGCTGTGTGCTGTAGATGCTATTTCGTCGCTGTCGGGCAGAAACCTTGTATCAAAGTAGCAAAAATGTACAACGTAGATCTGCTATTTTTCAGAAAATACAAATTGAGTGAAAGTAAATGGTTATGTGTGTCAGTGAGTTTTATAAATATTGAACCAATAAAAAGTATTAACAAGAACTTGTGTAATAAATACATTTGATCAATTGGAACAGCGGTTCTTTTTCAAGTAACAGTTTTGAACATACAAGTTTTCCAGTTTCCACTCGTCAACGACGGTATAGCATCCATCCAATTTTTGCTTTGTTTATAATAGAAAAATATGTCAGTGCTAACATGATCAACAAGCACTTGGAAAATCTAATACTAGACATTTTTTTAAATGTTGAAATGAACAAGTTTTGAAAAGGGCAGCCATAATATTGTCGAGAGGCTGAGGGTTTTTAAGGGGTGCAAACCACTTCCTTAAGTGACTATGTGTGTGGGTGCCTGCCTGGCTGGCTGCCTGGGTATGTGTGAGCACGAAAACAGCATGGTTGTTTTTCACCACCTGTGCGCAACCTAACACACACACAAACACACACGCACATATGAACTGTATATATGGTGATTTCAGGTGTGCCAGTACAGTACAGTACAGTACAGTACAGTACAGTACAGTACAGTACAGTAGAGGGTACAGTAGAGGGACCCCCACCCACACGGTAATGGTAAATGTCATTTCTCAACCGTTTCGGACGTGTGGCGGCTCGCCAGAATCGGGCCGGCACCCTGGGTGCGTTCCTGTGGGTCTGGAACTCCATCCCCCCCAGAGACCCCCACACAGAGTTGCACCACTTACTTCACACGGGTGTGATTTTGTTTTGCAGCAAGGAAAATGTCTTCAGATTAGGCCTACTGAGATTAAACTGAAAAGTTTTAACAATTTTCATAAAACTGTTTGGAAAATTAATTTAAATCTTATGCTTTTAGAGAAGAAATGTTGGAATGGAAGAAGGCATGTGTAGGCATGTTTTGTGATCCACTCATCGGCGGGTGTATGCCTCATGAGATTACATGTCAAGTGTGTGAACCCTGACTGAGTGCAGGTTCAATGAGCAAGTTCTAATCATGTTGGACAAAACTAGTTAAATTGAACCCAACTTGAAGCATAAACATCACACACACACACACACACACACACACACACACACACACACACACACACACACACACACACACACACACACACACACACACACACACACACACACACAGCTGTTCATTTCAAAACTCCCATTCAATAGGAGCTCTGTCTTTATCTTAAAAACACTAAAACAAATGGGATTTGTGTGAGAACCTTCCTCTGTGGTCAAATTTAAGCTGTTGTGGGTGGACTGATGCTAAGAGAACAGCCAGCGTATAGCCCAAGTGAACTGTGCCTACTTTATTTGTCGCCTGGCAGGATGTTAGGGATTGCCAATCACTGTGCGTGTGTGTGTGTGTGTGTGTGTGTGTGTGTGTGTGCGTGAGAGACATTGGTATATGCAGGGTTTGTGTGTCAATGCGGCTGTGTGCTTGCGTGCTTGAATGCTGGTTTGGGGGTTTTGGTGTGTGTATGTGTGTGTTTCGGGCAGCTGTTGGCAGTCATCTTGCCCTGCCAGACTCTTAAACAGAAGGCTTATTGTCAGCTGTTTTTTTTGGTTAGACTGTTCTCTGTCTGCCTTTCCCTGCTTTTACCAAGGTGACATGATCACCCACCTCTGACTTATTGAACTAAAATAGAACAATATTCACTACGTCCTCATAGTTAATTTGGTTAACATTTCTGTTATTAACAATATAGCTTTATCCTTTATCAGTATGAATTGGAATTCAATCACAATAATAAACTCTTCATTGCATTGTATGACATTCATGCAGTGAATTTTCAATGGTACTGCAACAAACAAGTGAAACAACCCATCAAAAACAGATGTTTTTCATTGACAACTACTGTAAAGGTTGAGTATGCAGGAATGCAGATGAAAATGAGCTTTAAGGTAACTTGGTACCGTACATCAAATTGTAAAATATTTTTTTAAATAAAATTAATTTAATTATATCAGACAGTGCAACATTACATTACAGAACCATATGTAAACAGTATTTTAAAATTTCAAATATTTAGTGTACTAAGTCTACAAACCATGTTAGTAGAACTGATGAGCCAGGGTCGTATATTCTTGAATTGGTGATGGGTTAGGTTTATACACTGTTCTGCCTACGAAAAAGAATGTGTTTTGTCGGTTGTAATTCTATTACATTTTATTTACCATGTGCCAAGTGCAGACATTCAGCCTGCGTGTTGATTTAGTTCACTTGGGTTAAAATGATTATGCATTCATTCATGTTACCAGTTGATATGCAATTATGCATAAGGGGCTTTAGGGTTTAGAACATTCACTACAAAACTGTCCAGGTCTTTGCCAGAATAATAGTCGTTTTCAGTGATTGTATGACATTTATCATGTTCTTGTTCTTTTCATGTAATCAGGAAACATGAACAAATGTATTGCGTGTCTGAATTCAATGCTGAGGCTGATGTTTGTAAAGTCGTTGCCTGTATGCAACAGCTGTGCATGATGAACGTGAACATGACTTAAGGGTCCCGGTTTGAGGGGCTGAATATTTGGTCACCCTATCCATGTTAGAATGAAAGAAGCATGCTGTGGTTCAGGTTGTACACCTACATCAATACACAAGTGAATGCAGCAGCTTTGAAATAACTCTCTCCAGCTCGGTGTCATTAAAAACAGCTTAGAAACTTGAGGCCATGTTTTAAATCTCCACTTTGAGGAGTTGAACTGTAATCGCACTCATTCCAACACATGCATGATGTGCATTGTGCATGCATGCAACACACTAGTTTTCAAACCACATTATCGTAGATTGTGTCTGTTGTTGTTGTGATAGTTGCCACCGATCTTCTTCAGATCGATATGGTCTTCTTTAAAGGGCAAGACCACTTTCTTTTTAGCTTTGAGTTGTATATTTACCTTGCCATAATGTAACTCCAAATGTGGACAAGAAATAAAAAAAGAATTGCTTAGTATAATAATTGATTAGAAATTGATAATTAAAAATATGCTCCTCATTGACTTACATTGTAGGCCTATGCTGAAACGGCTCTCAAAGTCACTCTTAACATGTAAACAAAGTTGATTCAGACATTATAGAACATCACCAAACCCAAAACATGTTTTATATATTTTTTAATAAAAATGTTAACTTCCTGAGATCTGGATCCAGTTCCACAGATCCATTCCAGGGTTTCTTCCTAATAAAAATGGCAAAATCAGCAGGAAGTTAACCCCCCCCCCCCCCCCCCCCCCCCACACACACACACACACACACACACACACGCACACACAAATTATATATATATATATATACACACACTGTAGGCAACTGGGTTTGGTGATGTTCCATATTGTCTGCATTCTGAACTACATACGTTAACCAAACCGCTACCAAAGTGGTCTTGACCTTAAAATAAAATGAAGGCGCCAACTGCACTTAATTCCTTGCCACGCTTGAAAAAAGTTTTTCTACTAACGCCATTTATTAACAATAATGTCTGTGGCTAAGACATAGGCTTTTTTCCAGAGAGAGAGAGAGACACACACACACACACACACACACACACACACACTTTCATTCATTGACTAGCAGGGGAGGGGATGTTGTGTGTAGGCCATGTGTTGTAGGGTTGTGCCCGTGTGTATAAAGAAGCGGATGGTTTCAGCTGCTGTTGCAGCATGAATGTCTCTCTGGCTCTATCGGAGCCACTGACAGACCTGAGACAGACAGACTTGGCAGCAGTTGTCAGAGAAACAGCAGGGAACAGGGCGACTCCAGGATTATCTAACGGTTTGCTGTGACCCAGATGGCACTCCCCCCATGACAAACCCAACCTAGCCAATTAGGTTGCCTCCCCAACACTGTCAAGACAATTGGTTTCCCCGCCCAGCACGAGGGATCCAATTAAGTTTCTGTATGAGTGAAAAGTGTCTAGCTAATTCTCCGCTCTTCTGTCAAAATCCCCTGACCTTTTTGTGTGTACAGTCACTCAGAAACACCGGCATAAATCTAGACTCATAACAGCCATTGTGCATTTAGAAAAGAGCAATTCATCATCAGATATGGATATCATTTATCCTGGGTGGTGGTTTATCAAAAAGAGGTTTATGAGAAAAGCCCTGCACATACTTTCTATGAGATTGGGTTTGAACTTCAACTACATACTGTATGAATGCCCTCTGATAATGCAGGGCTCCTTCAGAACTAGAGACATTCCTATGTAGAGGAAAGCTTTTGTTACGAAGGTCTGTTTTTGTTGTCCTGTTTTGCGGCACCACCAAGGGCAAGGTGGAGCCTGCGGAACTGTTGCGGCTCGAGAATCCACCATTCCTGAATAAAGTGCCTGGTGCTGGGAGTCTGGTGCAACGCACAGGGCCTGACCTGGTGAGAGCAGGAGTGGACCTGGTGAGACGTAGGAGGGGCCCGACAGGAGTCAACCCACAGAGCCTAGTCCTTCCACGCGCCAGAATGGTACCTCCCAGTCCCGGCAGAGTAGTTCAGGAAGAACGGATTGTGTGGCCCTGGTTTTTCCCTAATGGGACTGATCGAGGGTAGCTACTGGGACGTAAGTCGGGACTTGATCACCCCGGCTGGGTCACCTGAGTGAGGGGTATGATGTTGCGAGACCCGAAACCCCGATGACCTTAGGAAACATCACTGAGGATACGTCCCAGGTGCATCCATGTATGTATGTATTTTGTTTAGTTTAGCTGTGTTTTGTTTGTTAATTGTCCCTTGGTTGAGCCTTTGCTTCAGTTTTTACAATGGAAACTGCATCCATGAAATGCATTATTTATTATGTGTGCAACAGCATGGGTTGCATACACAGAAGGAAAACTCCAGATTCACACTAATTATATACTGTATAGATGAAGCAATTTAACAAATCAACTAAGCCAACAAATGTATTGTTCAGCATAAGCTGTTGGTAAAAGCATATTCCCATTGTTCAGCTTGTCTTCAGGAAGATACATTTCAGTGTCAAGTTGAAAATGTTGTTCTATACAGATGAATGGACAACTACACAGAAAATAAATGGCAATGTACCAAAAATATTTTCTCTTAACATAAAAAATGAAGGGACCTGGGCCCGCACTGGCCATATAGGGTTGTAAGTAGTTAAAGGTTAATTTCTGATGTTTTGTCTGTCATCCTATCATTGTCAAAATGTAGCTTCTAAACATAAACGGGTGACAACATTTTTGTCACCCGTTTACGTTTTAGAAGCTACATTTTGCTGATGTACGGTAAAACTTGAATGTCCCAGAGGGGCAATTTGCTTTACAGACGGTAGACAAACACAATACATACCCTACAATACATCATACACAATACCAGATCCTTATCTCCCACACTGTCACAATGAATTATGGGAGACACAATGACCTCCAGGGTTATAGTTTCTTTAAAAAAGCAATAGCAGAGGGAACAGACATTCTGTATCTACTATCTATTAGTGCTACCATGGGGAGACAATGGTCTCTGTGCCATTGAGATGACCCTCATGTCATACATGTACTTAATGGTAGCACCATTGTGTCTTACAACACAGCTTGACATTGTTTTCGTAAGTTTTGTTCTGTTTTTGTAATGTGGCTCCTAGGGGCTGACCTGTCTAGAAAGGTCGGTGAGTGAGTCTTGTCTGTGATTATGGGGCTAATCTTGCAAAAACCACATATCAGTGCCAACTTTCTGTGCATTTTTCCTGTAGGCCAAGTAAGTGCCTCACAATTCTAGCTGCCTTTGACAGGGTTCTGTTTGTCTTTGTGCAATCTGGGAACGCATCGGCAGTGAAGCCGAAAGTCTTGAGAGAGTCTTTGTGTGACTGTCCCATCTATACACGTTTTCTACTTTTTTGAAATATTGAACATTCATTTTTTAATGGAAGTCAGTGGGGCTGTTTCTGAGGTTTGCGCTCCGCTCACATCTCGCGGCATATATCTAGCGTGTCACGTGATCGGCTGTAGCCAATCGGAAGAAGTCAATCGCGGGATTTCACAGCCGTCCTCTTCCTGTTTCAGTACCGTTTTAACCCTTTTTTTCTGAATCTAGGATGCATCCGCGGTGATTGAATAGAATACGGACGTTCTGGGTTCATTTCTGATGTTATGCTGTGTCGAGGTTACAATATTAACGCTTCAGAAGAGAAATAGACTTTAGTAGACGGACCATATACTGTACATCATGGTCAATGACTTGGCCACCCAAGTCATAGACACCAGAGCCATGATAGACACGAAGGTAGGAACAGGCGCAATTAAGAGGTTGAATCATCATATCATTAATTAATGAGGAGGATTGTAATATAGGATACGCCATAGATATGCCATAGATGACTGATGTCACAGGCTGGTCACATGATGGATCTGATCATCAGCTCTGCAATCGATCACAAATATGGGACAATATTATGCCGATGACTGTAATGTATTCCAATGTGGACTCACTGGACTGGCGACTGAATTGCCCATGTGGGATCAATAAAGGTCTATGTATGTCAGCATTTTCTTACGACATCAGGGATCCCTGTATTTCCATATTTAGTTGATAGATACGATAGGTCATTATGTTAGTGGTGATCGCCATGGGTTTGATTGATTGATTGAAAATGTTATTAACAGTTTGCAGAATTACAGTACATTTCAAGCACAAACTCAATACAAAGGCTGTTAACTGTGAGTGGACGACCCAATTAAGCATTACACTTGTTTACAACCGGGTACTCTGAGAACGGGTACAACGGGTACTCTGACAAGATGTACAACAAGTACAACAGGGTTTGCATGAACGGGTGGGGTGCGCTGCCACATTCCCAACCTGCATTGTTCCCTACTTGCATTGCCTCAGGAGAGTTCAGAGTTCAGACGTCCCGGTCTAGTTAGTTTAATTTCCAAAATAGTGAAAATAGCCAGTCTACAAGTTCACAAGTCGGATAGCAACGCAATTGGCATTATGAGCTGTTCAATAGATTGGATATTTTGTATTATTTGTCGTATGACTCTTTCTGCTCCTCATGTCATCTCCTGCACCTCCTGCTGTCTCGTCCTCTTTTCTCTCCCTCTTTCACTTGTTCCCAGTCGGCATTCTTCATCTCCACCCGTGCATCTCTTTCACACTGCTGTGTTTTGTCTTCTATCTCAGTGGTTCTCAAATGTTTTAATTCCAAGGACCCCCAGTTTGATATGCATTGATATGCACAGACCCCCATTTAATCCTTTTAATGTGTGGGACCCCAATCTACACTATAATCCTAACTCTGTTTGTGTACGAATGGAACCAAATGCAGCCTTATGGTCAATTTTATTTGGTTCCATTTTTACCTCAAGAACCCCGGTCACCGGATCCCACTTAACCACTGTTCTAATTCTATTCCTCCCACTCTCTTGTTCTATCCATCCATTCCTTACCTCCATAGCCCACCCCACTCCTATCTCCTCCTGTTTTCTTTGAGCAGCATGCTGGTGTCTTTGTTGTCTTTCTACAGGGGACTAGGTATTTACAACAGACATATTTGGGATTCCAGCTTGAGAGAAGCAGCAGCTACTGTGCTGTGCTGCTCTCTCTCTGCTGCTGCCTGGGCCTTGTGGACCCCAGTCTTTAACGTCAAAGAATCAAACATTAAGCTCAAGGTCAAACATTAAGCTCAAGTTAAGGTGTTGTCAGCTGAAAAGGGTGATGTGGTTTATCACGTTTTCCCATTTGAAATCCAGCCATTTACACCTCATCTAGACAGGCAAGGAACGAGTGTTCCGACAGCCATTTTATTTTGGACCCCAAATTCGGTCCCCGACCTCAACGTTGAGAATCAATGATGTAATTCGATCTTGAGTTGCATGTGATTATGCGTATGACCCCATAGGACCAGGGAAGGACAATGCCCCGAAGTACAGGATGCTGGAATAGGGTTTTATTAGCTGGCTGTTTCAGACTCCTTTATCTAAACTGCTTTGTCATGTATGTGCAGTAAGTTACAGACTAAAAAATGATGTTCGCCTGAGAATATCTTAACACCCCGAACGCCCAGGGTTATTTAATCCATTAAATCATATCCCGGATGTGGCTGAAGCAGCTACGTAGATGTAGCCAAAACACTCTAGAGGCGATTGACAACAACCGGAGATATGATTAATTATACCGCGACTAGCGACGGGACCGCGTTGGGCCGTCTAACACATAATCTTTGCTTAGAATTGGACGGAATGATTTAGATCAAGAGTTATTAACGTTTTAAGATTTTCGGTCTCGTCGGCTAAACACTGTTGCGCAACATCAAATGTTGCGCAAGACGCTCCCAGACGCTCCCAGCCTGTGGAGCGATGCGATCGGTTTTGATATCAATAATATCCGTCCTTTTGATCAATCTCCGTCCTGGGTGCTGGGTGTTACTAATTGAAAGGGCGGAGAACTTTGTCCTGCATGTGCACTCAGGGTGTTAATATGTAATCTTCCTACAGAATGTTAAATGGTTTGGCTGAGTTAGTTATGCTTCATCAAGAGCTACCAACTTGCGAGATACACACAAATAAGCCATACATAGTCTACTTCTGTACTTGTGTCCTCCAAACATGAAACCTATCTCAATTACAATAACATTAACAACCAATACGATTCCTTTTACCCATCAAATGATTTCGAAACATAGATTAATTACGTCATTTATTTGAAGGTTCGTAGCGGTCGACAGCACTTGCGCACTCTGCATGCGCACTATGGCCTACTTGTGTGCAATGCGCAATGTAGACACTTGACAGAGTGCAGTTCTAGTTAATCCATGTTATCAGTGTTTCCCTAATAAAGATATTGAAACTTGGATTTAGACTTTTGTCATGGTTCCCACCTAGAAACCAGTTTGGTGGAATGGGAAGAGGCCCTGGCCTGTTTTAAAGGGGAATTCCACTCATTTTCAACATTTTACTGTCATTAATATACCTTGCTGTTGTGTGGAAATAATACATTCTGTGTTTCCTAGAACTGGAGGTCTGAAAAAAAACAGTAACATTGTGAAGTACATCTTGATGATCAAGATGTACTTCACAATGTTAATGATTTTTCAGAGAATTAAGGAAAGGTAGAGAAAAGCCAATGAAAAGACAAGACAATGAAATGACTCATGAGGCAGAGAGAGGCAGGACTCCTTGCACTGGTGGTATTCTGGGCTGGGCAGCCTGTGCTTGTATGCATCTGACTGTAAAGGGTTGCGTTGTGAGTGAGAAAATGGAGCAACTTAGAAGGTGCTGCTATTTTGGGCATGTCATTATACAAATTGTAAAGAAAGAAAAATAAAGTGAGGGGTGCAACTCCATGTGGGGGTCCCCAGAAGTTCCAGACCCACAGGAACACGGCCAGGGTGCCGGCCCGGTTCCGGTGAGCTGCCCCACGTCCTAAACGGTTGAGAAATGACAGTTACCGTGTGGGGGTTCCCAGGGGGTCCCTGTACTGTACTGTACTGTACTGTCACACCCGAAATCATCATATAGTGTGTGTGTGTGTGCGTGTGCGTGCGCGTGTGTGTGCGCGCGCGCAACAGTGATACTTGGTTGTGAAAACCAAAAGCTATTTTCGTGCTCGGACACACCCAGGGCAGCCAGAGACACATAGCTGTCTATAGGAGTGGTTGCACCACTCAAAAATCTAATCTACCAGCTTTCAATGAGCATTGTGAGCCTGTAGATCAGCTAGTTTCACAGGACACCTTAAGTTGACATGAACAACTGTCAACCTCCAACATTAATACTCTCAGGAACATGTTTCTGTCGATAGACTATTTAAGAGGGAAAACGGCACTTATGGAGATACCAGTACTGGTTACTGCTTATTGATTGATTGACATTTTTATTTCACAGCATCTAGAATGGGTACATTTCAAATGAAAGACTTGTTTACATCAGGGTCATTTAACATTTAAAGACGTGAAAATCCCAAATATACACTTCTATGAAAAAACAGGAAAATCATCAGATAAAATCTGCAGATAATTTCTGGTGATTGGACACACGAATACCACACACGGTCGTCTTGCTCTTAGCCATTTGGGTCTATCTTTGTGTGAATTACAAGTCTCCCAACAATCCCCACATTCCTCTCTGCTATTCGGCTGTTTTCATCTCAGAAACACGCACGCACTTACGCATGCACGCACACACAATCTCACACTCAAACACACACCACCCCCTGCTATGTTTGGACAGCATGGCTTGCAGCCTCTATCCCTAACGCGTGGCCAAACATGCTCCCTTATTGTGTGTGCGTATGCGCGCCTGGGCATGCATGCTGACCCTAATGTACCCTGTCATATATAGGTTAGTGCGACTCTTTTACACAGTCCAGCCAATAGAGGACAAGAGAAACGCCCCTTTTAGCCGCAGGCCTCTGTAGTAGCTTGCATTGACTATGGATGACAGCACTGTCTGACTGACTGCCTTGCTGACTAATTGTCTGTGTGTCTGGCTCTCTGGTTTAAAAGCTGACTGTCTATATAGTGATAGTATTATCATATAATTTATATCATCATTACATTGCTTGCTGTACTTGTACAGCAAGCAATGTACAACAGCAATTCTTAAATGCTTATAACCCAGCATCCTTTTCCTGGGGCAGAATATTTGCCACGTTGCGACGTGTTGTGACCTTGTAGAGCTGCAGTTTTTGCTGAAGCAATTTGGTGTTGAAGAAAAAAAAGGAGCGGTCCTAGTATAGAGCCCTGGTGGATCTCCAGTCTTTTCACTTGGTTAAGTTATGCTCAGATTGCTCACGATTTCGAAATGTTAATTTGTCGTCATGGTAAATACAGGAGAGCATTTTCTGGAACGTTTGTGAAACTAACTAGCACAAAAGAGCCCCTTATTCACATGCCTTCAGACCTGCACGTGGGGCTGTGTCGTGTGCTCTGTGTGTGTGTGTTTATGTTAGAGAAAATGAGCGAGACAAAGCCAATGGGAGATGAAGGAAGATTGTGGTGTTCTTATGGCTGTTTTCTTGTGCGGCAGGCCGGCAGCCATGTTATTGGCTCCCTTGCTGCATAGCAATGTGGCTGTGTGAATGGCTAACTCATCTCTCTCAGTCTCATTCTTTCACGCTTAGCCCTCATCTGTCAGGATTACAGCCCCCTTTTTGCTTTTTAATTGAGGGGTTAAATCAGACCCTGTGTGTGTGGTGGGGGTGTGTGTGTGTGCGTGTGTGCGCTCATTCAGAGTCAGACCAGCGTTGACTTGAAATTCAAAGGCAATGAGGGTGCTATTTTTGCAGATGGATTCTTGTGTATTGGGTGGTTGGTTGCTGATCACAGGACCTATTATTTGACACACCCACAGTACAGCTGATTCCCATAAAACGTTTGAAATGGCCATTCATTCTCAACAGCATGAATCGTAAAAAAAATAAACCAATTATTAGCTTTATTGTTTTATTAAGACTGTTGCTAGGCAATGCATCTAGTTCCAATGGATTTCATGTAGATAGCTGCAGGATTATCTGGTCCTAATAGAAACCTAAAGGTGTTGTCAAACATACCATAGTGCTATACTAGAGCACAGATGCAGACATGCTATAGGCGCACACGCATGGCTGCACCTACCCTACACACCGCATGCATGCTTGCACACACACACATCCACATACAGTATAAGATTCCCTCCCCCCATGAGTTAAATGACCATGATATATAGGTCGGACTCATTGGATGTGTCTTGTAAGAAATATATAATAAACCAGGATTTCCCCCCAACAGGGTGACCAAAAAATACCAAGTGATTTGACAAAAAACTTAAAAATGGGAAAGTGACTGTGTAGAAATATACTAGTAACTTCAGACATTCTTTTTTTTCTTCTTTTTCATGATCAGTACTTTATTTGGATTTTTTACAAATAAACAAACACAAGCAAAAACAACATCAACAACAACAGAATACGTATGCATGGACATTATGTATGAGCACAAACATAATATAAAACAAGGATGGACAAGATAAACAAATAAAAATACAAATAAATCTAATCAAAAGTTTAAATTAGTTTACACGACCAAACACGCAGCATGTGTGTTCTTTTTCAGATGGTCCTACTAAGTGAAAATTAATTCAGACTGTAGCATCCATTCCCAGCCTAGACCACTGTTTCCCAAACACTGTGTTGGGACCCATTTGTGGGTCGCAGACACATTGTTATGGGTCCCCTTATTTTTTGTTTCCTACATTTTGTTTTTAGTTATGATTATTTCAAAACACAAACACAACGCGGCACGAAGCGACGTGTTGTGAGCTTGTAGATCAGCTATTTTCACTAGTTTGGGTTCCCAGGCGAATATCTTATCTCTGTTTTGGGTCACAGGCTAAAACGTTTGGGAACCACTGCCTTAGACACTAGACAGTCACAGTGGTACTGAATAGGCTACTGTGCTCGTTTCCAGATAATAGGACTGTTCAGTAAGGAGATGATCACAGACCATTGCAGCCTTATTGGTTAGTTTGAATGACTACTATTGCACTTACTCTCTGAAGACGCTCAACAACAACCTTTAACTACATTAGCCCTGGTGTTCGTATAATTTTAATGTTTGGTCTCTATGCTTAATTTATAGGCTACTCCATCGTACAGTATGTTAACGGTGAATCGTTGTGAGCTTGTTGATCGATTGGCTATGTTTGCAGAGCAACAGTGTTGTATGAAACAAGTGTAAGTGGTTCACTTTTCCCAACATACCCCCATCAATGTCCCCTTGCACTGGTTAATAACAGTCAATTATTAGGAGTGACAAGGGAGGACAGGATCAGAAATGACTACATTAGAGGATCAGCCCAGATTAGAAGGTTTGGGGATAAAACGAGGCAAAGTTGAGATGGTTTGGACGTGTGAAAAGGAACGATGAGGGGACGGACCACATTGGGAGAAGGATGCTGAAGAGGAAGGCCAAAGAGGAGGTCAACTGCATGCCGTGGCATGCAGTTGGCAGGAGTCACCGAAAACGGAACCAGATGGAAATAGAAGCAGGAAGAGGAAGAATCGCAGTTGGTCACAAAATTAGGCAAAGATATTTTATCATTGGAATATCAATACAGCAAGAATAAGAAAGGTTTGCATGGATACACACTTACATGCAGTAAATGTCTGTCTGGATTGCTTTGGATAGAAGAGTGGAGAGATTGTGATGTGTGCATTTTGGAATGTCTCACTACAGGCTCAGTAAAACATGTTGACACCCGCAAGTGCCGCAACAGCATCAGTAGTCACGCCACACTCCCTAGAGACACCTAGGGCGATACAGTTATACAATGTTCTAGTAGGACACAGTTTTATCTCTCTGAATCTGACAAACCGTTACAAATAGATCATATTCATCCAGGTTCTTTCCAGCGGGCTGTTCAATCAGACCTGTACTGCAATGTATAAATGAATGAACCATTGTAAAGCGCTTTGAGCACACATGCACCACCAAATCAAGCTATCTATTAACCGTTTAAATCGCAGCAGGCCATCACGTATTCTGGGGAAAACCTTGGCAGAAAATACCTGATCTACAAGCTCACAACAGGTTGCAGCGTTCAGCAAAGATATTTAATGAAGAGTGAAAACAGAAAAGACTCTAAAATAGAGCCCTGAGAGATTCTGGTAAACCTAGTATATTGGTTAAGTGATTGAAGCACACAGTTCAGTTCCATTTTATTCAAGCTGGTTCCAAATAATATTTGGAATTTACTTCTGTACAATAACATCACTTCCCTGAATGTTGCTAGGAGGAATGTTGCAATCTTTTTGTACTTCCTGTATGCCTTCTCTGAGAAACATCAAGCTTTCTGGTTATGAGATAATCATTATGGGAACCCATTTGGTAAAAACAAAACATTATTTTTTTTCTTTGTTTTAGCCTCTGAGGGCACCACCTTTTTTGTGTAGAGACAGGAAGTGTGGATTATCAGGTGTGGATTATCGTGAGATTTCCAATGAAAACCAGCCAATCAGAATCAAGTATTGGGACTAATATTTAGAAATATAAATCTACATGCACTAGCAATGGATCTGGCATTGCCCATGTTAAATAGGCATAAAACAATATGTTTGTGTAGATATTAAGGAATGGTTAAGTAGTGAATAATACTTATTGATCATTTGGCTAATTAAATATGTACAGTACGTGTATGAATGACAGTACAGATGCCACCGTGTCTATTTAAGAAAATACAGCATGTTTTTTTGCCAGGTGCTTGAAATGCGCCTGGACTACATTTACACGCACCACTACTGACGACCGTAGTGGACACTTTTTCATAATTGGCTGCCTCTAAGACAATAGGAGACTTACCCATAAAACCCATAGTCTGAGCGGCATAAAAACCCATACTATCAACGTTTTTTTACCGGGGCCACCCGCGTGCTTTCGCCTTGTTTTTCAAGGTTTTTGTGCCTTGCAGTTATGACTGAGTCTTATTCTTGTTTTTTACATGCAGACTTACTAACTTACAGACTTACCAAATCATATTATGACTTTATTTACTCTGAATGGTGGTGGTGTTGCCATCTGGAGACTGACTGTACTCACTGTTACTATTTCCAGTGCTGGAACATCCAACCTAGATCTGTCCAGGAGTGAGCAACATGACTGGAGCATGGAGGTTGAGGTTGCATGCGTAAATCATTATTTTTGTGCAGAAAATGTATGGCGTACAGTATACTGTTGGGGTCGGGAATAGGCTGCTGCGTTTTGTCCATTTTGGCATGGGTGTGGAATGCCATGTTTGGTCGGTTTTGCCATAGACTTAGAAAGGTAGACGCCTCCTCCAGCTTTGGGGCATGTGTATCTTATGGAGGCCTCCACATTGGAGCTCAATAGGGTGGAGGCACGGCACGCTGCCACTCAAAGTGACTACTGGCCAATCACAGCGCGTCTTTTCCAGGACTTGTCAGAATCATCACTTCCTCCTCAGTAACATCACTTTAATACTCCTGAGTGACATCACTTCCCAGAAAAGACGTGCTGTGATAATTGGCCGGTAGTCACTTTGAGTGGCCTCTAGTATGGTAGGCCTCCATAAGATACATGTTTCTCCAATGAGCTGCTGTGGGTATGACATGGCATTTTAGGGTGGCGTGGCTTTCATCATGACCTGGGCATTGACCTGATGAAGACTTCCCCCGCATCATACTACTATGCCATATGCACAATTTATGCACAATCCGACCTGGGATGTGTGGACAATGAACATGCCATTTTAAGGGGGCGTGCATAGCGTTTTAATGCCTTTTATGCAGGTGCACATGCAGCCTGGGTTTTGTGGCCAATCCAACCAGAGACTCCACAGTGGCAGTACCTTGTACCATGAACTCCATCCCTCCCAGAAACCCTGCGGTGACTCTAACTGTATAAATAGCACTGACTCTATTTAAAAAAGAGCCCATTGTGACCCTGCTGCTAATGCTGACGGCTAAACTGACACCCTCTCATACAGGGCAAGCTAGCCTAAATGACAGATGTACAGTATGTAATCTAGAAATACAGCATGAATTCAGAATTGTTCATATCCATTTTCTCTATGCTGTATTGTTTCCCACAAAAAAAACAATTACGGTAAACCAATTAACTTTTCCATAAATGTTCTACATTTCTAACATGTTTGTTAATAATATTCTGTCTTCATTTTTTCAGAAATCCAAAAGCCAGCGTTCAGAGGACCAACAAGAAAGTAAACAATGATCCCACACTGCGCATCCAGAACCTCACTATTCTCATCAGACAGATTAAAAGCTACTACCAGGTAACCTAACCACATGTCATAATGTTAAGATGAGACATTAGTCCTGCAGTGAGTTCACGTTGAAGGTTTAGATTTATTTAATCAACCAGAGGGGTATAGAGTTATGGCTATGGTGAACATTATGATTTTGTGATTTTTTTTTTTAGTTTTGAAAGTCTACTGTAGCTCTCCAAGGAAGTTACAAACATGGAGCTCCAGTGTAAACAATACACTATACTCAACCCAATATTCCAAGGAGGTCACCTCCCCATCCTAACCAAAACCAATAATGAGGTATTCCTGGTCATAATGTATACGGTCAAGTTCACTGTTATTTTAATAACAGACCTACGCTGCTAAATGCCAGGGTTGGTCTCTTGGGCTGCAGTCAACCGTGCTGCATCAGTGACTCTTAGGTTGGTGGAGTTGCAATGGAAAATGCAATCACTCTCCCAACACAAATCAGATCAACTCGAGACACAGACCTGCACACGTGCGCACACACACACACACACACACACACACACACACACACGCACACACAAGGCATGGCAATATAAACATTTTTGTCAGTGCTAGTAAGTGTGTGTCAGTGTGTGATGTGGCATCCTAACCTCCATCCAGATGTCGGCCAGGCCTCCGTAAACATAGACGACACGCACGCAGCCACACACACACACACACACACACACACACACACACACACACAGATGTGGTTCTTCTTCTCACGCTTTGTGTTATTAATGTCTGGGGATGGATTTAGACTTAAAGTAATACTGTGCAACTTTCTAAATTAAACAAAAGTTATTTTTGGTGTAGTTTTCACTATAACCATTCCACACAATTGTGTTTTGAAAAAAAAATAAGCTCTGTTTAGATTTGGTTTAGATTCTGGTAAACCATGCCTGCCTGCCTGTCAGTGTCAGTTTATTTTACCAGGTCATCGGATCATACGTTGTTGCTTGATTTATGGCTGTGAACTAAGAGCAACCTACAAAGAAAAAGATAATGCATAAAGCCTGTGCAAATTTGGACTTGAAAGTGTGGTCAGAAAGACGTGAAAATTACAGTTGCACGCCGTGTTGGATTGGCCATGTCTTATCTGTGATTGATTCACTGTCATGTGAACGATTTCACCCTCGCCAGTCGCCACACTTAATCTTTGTCATTTGATGCTTTTATCTTAAGGGGCTGCAGAAAGACGGAGAGAGTGAAGGGGATGTGGGTTCTAGAGATGGGTGTTAGATAATATGGAGGGAAGGAAGAAGCATAACATGATGGAGGGGGCTTGGGGTTTTCTGATGACAAGAAACACTCTTCCACTTGAAGCAAGACCAAGCTGCATAGCAGAATTTGCACCCATTTGCACATGGAGAGGAGAACTCTCCATGTACAGAAGAGTATTGTTCTGTTATCATTTCACCAACTTTAGTGATTTTATTCTCAAATGTTGAAGAGAAGAAACCATCATGATTGTTATGGGTACACCGATATTGTATTGTAAGGATGACAAAGATATATCATTGCTGTAGGGCGGAAAACTTGCATGTCCAAAACCAATATTTGTCATGGAATGAAGGGAATGTATCCTATGTATGAATTATTTAGTTACAAAAGCAATTCTTTTTATTGGTTAAATGTCTCTAAAAGTGGTTAAGACTGACTTAACCATGTCATTATAGGCAAAAAGAAAAAAAAACAGGGAAATGCATAAACAAATGGATAGAAACAAGATTATATTTAACTGTAGGACTGATGAGCAGGAAGTGAAAATGACCCAGTATGATGTAGAAGGACTTTAGGAATGTTAGTGTCTCACTACATTTTCAGACAGACGGACAGATAGAGAGCTTTCCCACGCTACAGACTGAGGACTGGTGACTCTTCCCTCTGGCTACTCCTCTCCTCAGAGGATGTTCGTCCATCTCCTAACAGGAGCTATTTCTGAATGCTTGGATGGTAAAAGCAGTCATTCAGAGGATCATAGAATGGAACATTGTATTGGCTCTGTCACTGTGTGTACACATTTATTATACATTTATAAAGTGATTTTAATTGGAATCTAACTCGACTCCTATCTACTACTTAATTATCCTTGGAATGTATATAATTCTTTCACACACACACACACACACACACACACACACACACACACACACACACACACACACACACACACACACACACACACACACACACACACACGTGGCAGTAAGTTCAACAGCATGTCCATCAGTTAGCTGCCTAATCAGATCTCAGATGTTGGCTCTAGACAGCCGTTAATCACCCCCTGGTCATCATGTTTAAACAATCGGCCTATTGTATTATCCTTAACATAATAAGCCTTCAAAAGCTCCAGCAGGCCTGCTCAAAACTACGTATCACAGAGTCAATGAGGAGGTTAAGTACTGACCTGCAGCATTTGTGGATGACGAGATGGCGATTAGGCTTAAGAACATTAGCTGGCATTTAGCCAGAGCCACTGCTCTTTTAAAAACGCGTTATTTTAAAATCGCTATAGCAATCGCAAACCAATATGCTATTGATATGCCAAATGTAGTGATTGGCATGATTATAATAAACAATATGTGTGTGGATTGTGGAATGCTCTGTCCATTTAAATTGTTCTTTTATTAGAATTCTATGAGGAGAGCAAGAGAGGGATCCCTCACAGGGACATGGAGGTAGACGCCCCATCCATAACTCGTAGCTGTTTTTTTGGGTATAGAAGTGCCACAGTGAAGCTATAGCTTCCCAATCGATGTTTGATTAATCTTCGCAGGATGACCCTTGCCTGTCTTTGTTGACCTCACAGTCACACTTATTGTGTCCAGCCACCTATAAAACTTAAGCGATAATAAAGCTGATTGTGATTCTGAAGTATTCTTCTGGCACCCTGAGGGTCTTAACCAGTTTCTGAAGCCCACTCAGTAAGCTGGTAATGAGAGATGGGTTAGCCCTACTGGGGATTGGATTTAGACAATAGCGAGCATTTCCGACAAAAATGGGAGGCTTTTTCATAGTGTGGATCTTAGAAGATTACTTCAATGTACCATGCACGAGTAGACATGAACAGAGGTCAATTTTCTGAGTTGATGATTAAAATGGCTTTCATTGTCTCTCCCCCCCCCCCCCTTATGAGCTCTCTGTCCTCTCCAACTCTTCCTTCCCTGACAATCACTGAACTATTGGTAACGATGTTTTTAGCTGATTATCAGCCACAGTAATTGCCCCAATAAACAGCTCAGTCTTCAGATGGGGCATAAATCTGTTTAGAAGCCAAGGGAGAAGACCCTCGACTCAGTTAAGGAAAGGACAGAAATTGTTTGGGACGTAGGAAGTTAAGACACACACACGTCACCGTGGCACAAACATGACTGGCAGAGATGGGTATGCAAGGACTGTATCTTTTTTTTAATACAGAGAATTTCACTGTGTAGCAAACATTTCACCTTTTCCTGGGTCTGTGTCGCTGCTTGCAACTGCATTGTGTGTAGGTAATACACCATATAATCTATGACATGATTGTGTCCTATTAGCCTTTTACCCGCTGTGTATCATTAGCCCTGTTGGCACACAGAAAACATAATCATTTCCGTTTTTACATTATGGTTTGATGAGCCGCTGCACAGAATGCGAGAACAGGGCAGACGTGCTGCCTAGCACTCACACATGACTCTACGGATCTAGTGTTCTACTGTCTTCAAGAGTCAGTCCTTAGGGATACATTGACACAACTTGGTTTGAATCCTCTGCTGGTCTCTCACCTTTTTCCATTGTTTATTTTATTATTGAGTGGTGCAACCACTCCTATACGGAGCGTTGTGTGTCTCTGGCTGTGTCCCTGGCTGGCTGTGTCCGAGCACGAAAATAGCGTTTGGTTGGTTTTCATCACCAAGTGTCACTGTTGTGCAGCCTAATACACACACACACACACACACACACACACACACACACACACACACACACACACACACACACACACACACACACACACACACATTAACTGTATATATGATGATTTTGGACAGTACAGTACAGTACAGGGACCCCCTGGGGACCCCCACACGGTAACTGTCATTTCTCGACCGTTTCGGACGCGGGGCGGCTCGCCGGAACCGGGCCGGCCCCATGGGCTCGTTCCTGTGGGTCTGGAAGTTCCCTCAATACCAGGACTCGTTTTATAGGAAGATAATTGATGATTAGAAACAACTAGTACAGTCAGTCTATTGACTTATACCACATAAATACCACTATATCCAACTACTATTATATTTGGCTTTTATTTTTGTGTATTTGGCTCCTACTGTCAATGTGTTTTTAAAGTTAGTTATCGTTCCACCTTGTCTCTCGTGAAGATCAACTGCGGCTACAGCATTGCAATGTTCTTCTAAAAAAACGTAGTGCCCTCTTTCCTTTGCCTTCTTTCTACATGCGAGCTGCTACTAACGGTACGATCTTCTACTGGAAGATGAGTGAGGAAGTGACGTTATTGAGTTAATGATCTAGCTGAGTCAGTGAATCTTGTACTGTTGTTGAGAATACATTTACTGATTAACCTCCTACAGCCATCAATAGGCAGACAGGCAGGCAGGCAGGCAGGCAGGCAGGCAGGCAGCATGGGACGCATGGGACTTCCCGTCCTTCCTTCCCCCTATTTGCTCCTCTTCAATCTTGTTCTACCCAACCCCAACCCCCACTTCCTGCATCCACGTGCACGTGCGTAAATCACGTATATCTAATGTGCGGCTGAGCATAGACATGCGGTAACGCCCCGCCTGCCTCTGATTGGCCTACCGACACTGCCCGTCTTGACTGTCCACTGAGGTGGATATAGCTATGCTGGATAGTCTGATCTCTGCTGCGAGGTGGTGGAAAATAATATACGGTATCGGTATGATACAAGAGAACTGCCTGCCTTGAACATGTACGCCGTAATATGATTTGATTTGGGTGTGTTCTAAATAAATAAATAAATTGTTGATTATTGTGTAATTTTTTTGTATCTGTAAACGTGAAACATTATTGTACTGTAAAAAGGTCTCTCTTCCATTCACCTTTATCCTTTTTAGTATAATATTAGTTTACTATAATTAGATTAATACACGATAATCAACACTAACACTTTTTTAAGTACACCCAAATCAAATCATAGTACATCGTACACGTGTGTTCAATCAATTATTCAATCAAAGCAAACGGCATAAACAATATTAGTTTGGCTCTTCTACAAAAATAAAACGTACAAGTTAGTTACAAGGCTGCATTCTGTCGCGCGTGCCAAGCTGTCATTCTCTTGTATTATTTCCCCACCACGGAGTAACCTCGCATCTCAGAGGACAGTCGAGACGGGCAGTGTCGGTAGGCCAATCAGAGGCAGGTGGGGCGTTACCAAGTCTATGCTCAGCCGCACATTAGATATACGCGTGTGCACACATGCGACACACATGCAGAATGACTTTGTGCAGAGGTTGTTAAAAGTGGCCCTGGCCAAGATATTTCCATAAGTATGTATGTGTGTGTGTGCGTGCGTGCGTGCGTGCGTGCGTGCATGTGCACGCCTGTACAGTAGATTGTGTTGGACGTCTAGACTGACTTACTGCACTACTTTGATGTCACAGCGTGCTGTAACGATAAAAAGAGAACGTGTGTGTGTGTGTGTGTGCCTGTACAGTAGATTGTGTTGGACGTCTAGACTGACTTACTGCACTACTTTGATGTCACAGCGTGCTGTAATGATAAAAAGAGAACAGCTGTGTGTGGGTGTGTGTGTGTGTGCGCGCTTGCGTGTGTATGCAGGTGCACACTACTGTAAGTACATGTGTTTTGTCAATCGACATTTTCAACATTATCGTAGTTAAGACACAGAAGGAGCAGAGAAGGAATGTTTGGCATCCTTTTGACCATGTAAAAATACTTAACTGAAAGAACAGAATTGTCTTGAATGTGGTTGCGTTTATGGAGATTTACGCTTGTATTAACAAACAAAATCACGTCCTCTGTAGCTGAAACTGCTGCATGTTTTTCAGTAATCAAATTTCCCCTTCAGCGTCGGCTTAGATTGAGGTTTTCTGGTCTCCCGATTCTGCATAGCAGAATCCTCACAGAAGTCTTCTTGTCCCTGGTGGTCAGTCCAAATATGTCTATTTGGACTGACATCCAGGGACAAGAGCCATTTCTTGGCCTCCTTTTTAATTGAGTGACCTTGGTGTGGCCTGCGTTCAGTGGTGTAACTCAGCCCACATCCAGCACAGCAGTACAGTTTCATTTCCTCTTATGTTTCGTCCAACCTCTTTCAAAGCTGTCCAAGTGAATTCCTTTGTCCTTGTTTATTGAAAAAGGCTCAGAGCTTTCGTCTTTCACTTATTCACTCAGTGAATGAAGTGAATTTAACTCAGACAAATGTGTGGTATGGAGTATGTTAACCACTTAACCACACAGAGATTCTAAATTATTTTCAAATTAGCCAATCTACAAACCAATTTTTGGTGCACAACGTGGCACGCAGTGACGCAACCAAGTATAAATTACGTTTCTCTGTGTCTGTCATTCAAATCATCAAGTCCTGTAACTTTTCCCTCTGCCCTCCAGCCCATGACCAGCGCTAAAACGTTTGCTGTGTTCTCTCCTACCATCTCTGCTTTGGTTTTGGGGCGTGGTGTTAAGGCCGGGAGCTTTCGTTGTTTTGACTGCGTTTAACGGTGAACAGAGGGCTCCGTTCACACTGGGCTGCCCTCAAGGCTCTTAGGCAAATTATGGCCTGCCGGCTGACTTGGTCTCAGCCAGTGTTGACATCTTTTGCGAGAGAAATAAGCAACCAGGTTTATGAAAACAAGTACAAAGAAGCCACATGAGCACTTTGAACCCATATGCATGAGATGCGATGCAACGTTTGACGCTGTGAAGCATTCCACTGCACTCTGTTAGGTCCGTTTGATACACAGGATGTGACTACGCATCGTCCAACCTCCTAACATACGATCATGACCGGAAGTCTGGAAATGTGGCTTTTCAAAATAAGAGCTCAACAGGGAAAAATGCTGGCGTGAATTATATCACAATGTATTAATAAATGCTGGCGGAGTAACTGTTAAGCAGACATGGCAACACTGGGCTCTACCATAGCTTTTCATGTACTGTCCTGTTCATTATGTCCTGAGAGCCAGGACTGATCATGCTGTAGACATCATGAATTACTTGAGGTATTTTTCCACTCCGTAGGTGTGGTGCCCCTGTAAAAGGAGCAATGTGTGAATCAAGAAATCACACAACGCTGTGTCTCTCTTCCAAACACAAACGGCACTTTATCTTAATTTCAGCAATAATCAAATACATACAATTACATTCTCTCATTTTCACAATAGCAGCATTATGTCTAATCAGTCAAAAATAAATGCACACTATGTTAAGTTCCCATGAATCCCAGACACAATACTCACTACCATTTTCTTTATGAACTAAACAAAATGACGATGATGATGATGGGAAGATGTAGGAACCAAAGCTTTAAACCCTGCCACAATCAACATCCTTTTACTTTAAAACCCCAAATCGGCTTCAATTATAGGTTTTACTGCCCTTTCTTTCTTTCTTGCTTTCTTTCTTGCTTGCTTTTCTTGCTTGCTTGCTTGTAATTTGTTCTCACCTTATAGTGTTTGACACTGGATTCTAAATACAATGGCAATTATAATTATTTATTTTAATTAATGAACTTTAGATGTTCTGCTTCAGCTTCCCACATTTGTGTAGTTTAGTAGACTCTTCGTTACTAGTGTTTTTATACATATTAGTTTGAAGATCTATGGTCTGGTGTGGCTGCCAGTGCCACTGCCTGCTGCTTCCATAGCTGACCTCACAAAGATGCTCTGTTAGTGGCTAGAGTTGGTTCCGACGCACACACACAGTCCTGTTGGGTCAAACACAGCCATGGATGGATGTTTTGTTTTTGACTTGGACGCCATCGTGGAAAACACTGCATGTGTGACTGTGTGGGTCCTTGTTATTACTCATTATTGCATTTTCATCAAGCCAGTGGTTCTTTTTATTGCTCTGAATCCTCTTTTACAGACCTCCGTAACCAAATGTGTTATTTATTCCTTTGGACATCTGGAATTCCCCATATGTCTTACATTCTGGCATCTTTCTTTCATCATCAGAATCATCAGAACGTACACATCAATTTGTTATCATGTAACAGCAGGTCAACTGTGAATTTTCATGCACAATCCATTAGCTGTCCTTATTATCTGATAAGGTGGCAGGTAGAGCTGGGTGATTTAAACGGTGTTAAAATTTTGTTTTAGCTAAGTTTATTTACCGGTAATTACATAATTCAACAACATTAAATTCATTGTATGTGGTTTTAAGAGGTCACATCAAGGAGAATGATTTGGTTATACCATTTGAAAATGTCAATATGAATATACAATTTAGGCATTTAGCAGACGCTCTTAATCCAGAGCGATTTACAATAAGCAAAAACAAAGCGTGGCAATACATCACATACATAAAAAGTAGTTATCATGAAACATGTGTAAGCTAAGAGCGTAACAGTGGAATATCTATATAATGAAACTATACATATAAACTATACATACTATACATATATGCTATAAAGTGCTATGACTACATAAAATGCAAGTCTGTATAAGTCTGTATAAAATGATATCTAAGTCTACATAAAGTTCTATCTAAGGGGCTAGGGTAAGTGCTACGGGCCATGATGGAGTCTGAAGAGGTGGGTTTTCAGACTACGGCGGAAGATTGGGAGTGAGGCTGCCATTCTGATTGTAATGGGAAGTGCATTCCATAGTTTTGGAGCCAGAAGGGAGAAGAGTTTGGGACGTGTGGAGCGTTGTCCCGGCGTTTTTAGTGAAGGTACTTCCAGCTTCCCCGCGTTGGCTGATCTGAGTGCGCGGGAGGGTTTGTAGGGTTCGATCATACTTGCAAGATATGGGAGAGCCATACCTTTGGTTGCTTTGAATGCCAGCATCAGAGTTTTGTATTCTGTGCGGGCAGCGACTGGGAGCCAATGGAGGGAGCGGAGAAGGGGGGAGACGTGTGAGAATTTTGGCTGGTTGAAGACCAAGCGAGCTGCGGCATTTTGGATCAGTTGGAGAGGCTTAAGTGCACATGCCGGTAGGCCAGTGGCAGTAAGGAGGGAGTTACAATAGTCAAGTTTTGACAAGACTGGACTGGATTAGGAGCTGGGCTGACTCCTGGGTGAGGAACGGTCTAATTCGTCGTATGTTATAGAGTGTAAACCTACAGGATCGGGTGACAGCTGTGATGTGTGTTTTGAACGAGATCTGACTGTCCAGGACAACACCAAGGTTGCTGGCTTTTGGGACAGACGTTACCAGGGCATTGTCTACGGAAATAGTTAGCTCCCGCATAGGGCAGGACTTAGCTGGGAAGAAGAGAAGCTCAGTCTTGTCCGGGTTCAGCTTAAGGTGGTTGGAAGACATCCATTGTGAATATAGTGGACCTACTAGCACATTGCACGTTCAAATGCATTCAAGTTACTTTCTACAGATTAAACAGTAACAGGAGCTTCTTTTTCTTAAGCTGAGACAACTAGACAACTCTTGTTCTGTATCATTCATTATGACTGTAGTTATAGTTTGATATGAGCGCAAATCTAAGACTAGTCGTCATGACCAGGTCACAAGGGTTGTGTTTGGTTGAATATCTGGGTTTTGGGATGTTGGGTCACTATTTGTGTGCCAGATGGTTGCATTGTTGGATATGCAGCAACACACGGCCACATTTTGAACACCACTCAATGTCAAGGTCCTGAGAGAGGACCCATAAGCGGTGTAATTAAGTATTTCCATTTGTCTAATGTCTATACTACTCTATATTTCTACTTATATTGTATGGTACTTTTTACTCCACTGCAAGTATTTGACAGCTTTAGTTTCCAGTTACTTTGCAGATTTAGGTTTTTCTTAAATTTTATACTTTAGCTATTCAAAAATAACCGATCTCTAAGCTCACAATGTGTTGCTTGCATCACCACAATGTGTTGTGAGCTTGTAGATATTTTTTTGATGCCAGTACTTTTGTATTTGTACTCGAGTAACATTTTGAGTAATTGTGCTAAATGCTACTTTTACTAAAGTAAAACAATCTGTACATTAGTTACAATACTGTGTGTGTGTGTGTGTGTGTGTGTGTGTGTGTGTGTGTGTGTGTGTGTGTGTGTGTGTGTGTGTGTGTGTGTGTGTGTGTGTGTGTGTGTGTGTGTGTGTGTGTGTGTGTTCTGACATGCACAATGTCTAGCCTATTACGAGATGAAGAGTAGAATTTACAGTCTGTGGTGTACAGTAGGTTGCCTTTTAACTATCTATGTGTATGTGAGGAGCTATTTTTACATCCAGTGTTGTTGTTGAATGAAGAGGAAGCTAGAAGCTTCTCTTTTCCCATGTGTGAGCGGAAGCAGAACAGCTGGGATGCGTCTGCAGGTTGCATGTGCTGTGGTATCTGGTCTGGATCTGTGCTGCTTTCACCGTGTTTATGTACTATGTACTTGAGCAGTTATGAGCCACTATAGCAAGATACCAATTGAAACAATTTTCAGTTTAAAAAATAAATAAATAAATACGTTTTGGTTTAATAACTTATATTAGACTAGCTTTTTGTGCTTTATTTCCAATAGATCAGTGTAGAAAGACAGGAAATCAAGGGCAGGGAGAGAGGATAGACATGTGAGACAAGGTGGGGGCCGGATTTAGGTCCTTGCACTCATAACGAGCATATGGTCTCTGCACTAACTGGCTGAACCACCTGGCAGTTGGCACCAAATCAATCTATATTGTAACCAGAGAACTTGTGACGAAATTGCTAAGGTAACTCACTTAAGAACCGCTGCTTAAAGTGGTTTAGCACTTTGGAAAGGTAATAATGGTAAAGGGATATTTCACTTCCAAAAAGAATTTGGGTCATTTCATCGTCTACTCAGGATTTTGTGAACACACCGGACATCTTTTAAGTTGCTCGATTCTGTATTTACTATTTCGATATTTGATATTCATTTTAGCTGTCACGCCCCCCTTCCTATACTATTCCTTCGACTTCACACTCTGTTCAAATGGAGTGTGAATCTAACATGGTTAAAATAAACCTAAATACTGAATCAAACAAAAAAACTCTCTGGGGTGTTCACAAAAGCCTGAGTAGACGATGAAATTACCTTTTTTGTTTTATTTTTAATTAAAATATATCCCAGTGATGTAAGTAGGTTTTCAATGTAATGGGTCCTGGAGGCTGGGTCTTTTAGATGGGTCCCAGGGACATGAGTACAGTATTGCAATCCCAGGACCCCCGGAGGGTGACATGATTTCGTCCTTTCTCAATGTAGTGAGTCTAAGGGTGCAGGATGCAAGGATGCAGGATGCAACACTGAAACAGGAGGAAACCTTATGGCTGGGTCATATCCAGTGAATGGGAACTAAATGTCGTGTGTGTGTGTGTGTGTGTGTGTGTGTGTGTGTGTGTGTGTGTGTGTGTGTGTGTGTGTGTGTGTGTGTGTGTGTGTGTGTGTGTGTGTGTGTGTGTGTGTGTGTGTGTGTGTGTGTGTGTGTGTGTGTGTGTGTGTGTGTGTGTGTGTGTGTGTGTGTGTGTGTGTGTGTGTGTGTGTAAGTAATGGGGGTACTGTACACGTGTCTATCAGCAGAACGTCATTATCCAGTGCCCTGGGGGGCAGTGGAGCCCACCTGGCTCTCTCTTATGTCCAGCCTGGGGCTCGGTGGTAAAAGCTCTCTGGTTGATAGATAACAAAAGAAAGACGACGCTAATGCCTCATTTTCTCCTCCTCCTCGTGTGCAATGTGATCTGTCTATCATCTGGCCAAGAGGGGACGAATGCTGGTACCTCTTCTGCTGCTTTACTGTCTAGACAGAAACACATGCTGAGTTTAAAAACAACGATTATCTCAATTAGGTCAACAGAAAGACATTTTATGTTATTCCTAATTTTCTATTCATAGGCATTTTCTCTTCTGTCTTTTAGAATTTTCCTTTCTCTGTAGGTCCGTCCAAAACAAAGATCAGTTTTATTTTGAAGGGGTGGAAGGCCCATTATGCCACAAGCAATGTTTTAAAGGACTGTCAAACTAGTAGACGTGTTTCGTTTATTGCATGTGGTTGATGCACTAATGATTAATCAATCTCAATACACTTTTGGGGTCAATTTCTCTCAATTGTTCTCAATTACTTTTATTGTATCATGTCAAAGACCAACAGTAGAAGTGTACATACAGTAGTTGAGACTCCCCACACAGATGATCACAATGTCCTTGACTTTGACCACCAAATTGCATCATATGTCAGATATATCGGCGATCTATTTATTTTAAAAATATATTTACATTTATTTTGCATGTTATGTATACAGGTAGTCTCATTAAGACCTGGTGTCTAATACTTGAGAGAGACCTGGTTCAGGTAGTGATTTTGATGATGATACAGTGTATTGGGTCATTGTGGACAGTGTGTCTTACACGCAAACGCAGTCATTCACTTTGTGGTTCAATTAATCACATAATTAACTTAAAGAAAATGTTCTTTTAAACAATGACAACAATTACAATGTTAGCTCTTTGACCATTACAATTGCTATAGGATTAATGTCCCGAGCTAAGTGTTCTCTACTGACAGTATGTTAATGAATCTAGTAAGGGACTGACTCACAAATGGCACAACAACAAGTCTATTTGAACACAAAACATCTTTTGTGAGTGCGGACTATTTAAAACGCTTTCAATATTGGCATGCTCTCGAGGCACATTTTATATTTAAAGCTGTTACATCACGAGTCATGACGTGTTGTGTCTGAGATGGGTTATTTCTGCTCCCTCTGGCAGTTGTGCTTGTGTTTGACTGCAGTGCAGTGTACAGGTTGCTAGTGCCTTGTTCAGAGCTAAACAATGAGGAAGCTTCTAGCTCAGTGATTTCCATGAGGATATTGCACGTGGTCCCCCAAATAATTGTCAAAACACTACGATCTTAATGATTAATAATAATTATGGTAATAAAAAAAAGTCATGATATTTCTTTCTTTAAATCCGTAAAATCAATTACTTTGTCCAGGCCGGAACACAATTGATTGATTGGTCATTAATAAATATGCTCAGAAAATGCACATGGCTCAGCCATCTGACCACTTAACACGGCTGCCGTGGGTGGGCCAGATGGGTGGGCCCGGCCGTGAACACCTTTGAGATTTTCATGTTGGCCCTGATCCAGAAAAGGTTCTAGCTGCTTCCACACATGGAAGTGTAGATATGTGGGGAGGGGTCCTTCCTATTGTTAGTTCTGATAGGAACTGCCCCTCCTCTCCTCTCCTCTGCTAAGCTCCTTTGCAGGTTCATAATGCAGGTTCATAATCTCAGCAAGGGGGAAGTCCGCAATGCCGTACTCAAGAGACTGCATGTGTGTATGTACATGGATGTGTATTTGTGCACGAGCCCACACACTCTCGCATGTCAGATTCCCCGGGATGCAGAGAATAAGCCTGTGCTTCGGTTACCATGGTTACTAACCCCATGTCTGCAGAATGGGTGTGATTTCAGTCTTTTCAGGGTTCAGACACACGCGCACACACACACGCGCGCGCACACACGCACACACACACATAAATACACACCAACACAGTTGCAGTACAATTAGACCCCTGTTAAAAGCTCTGTCGTCAGCGGAACTTGGGGTTGGGTGGGGGTTGCACATAGACACACACACACACAGACAGACACGTATGTATGTGATGGGGGAGGCTTTAACACCGCCGGCACACACAGAACCATTAATAAAAGCCCGAGAACAACACACACTCTTCCTTATTTTGCACTCTGGCCGTGTGCTGGCTGCAACAAAAGCGCGCGTGTGTGTGCAGTGTGCACGCTACTTTAGCTGGCAGCACACACCGGTAGGATGTCAGAGGCTAGAGGTGAACTGTCTCTATCAGCACAGTATTCAGTGTCAGACATCTCTCACTGTCAGGCAGAGTCAGCAGTCAGCACGTATACACTAGGGCTGGGCATCCACCCAAAATATATCGAAAACATTTTAGAACTAATTCATTAGAAATTGAATAACCGTGAAGCAAGGTTTTTGTTTTTGTATTCATTTTTATAGATCTACGTATTACCCAAAACAATTTGAATAGATTTTTTTTATAATCGGCTAAATCAATTAGTCTGGTTAACCCCGAACGCCCGGGGTTATTTAATCCATTTAATCATAGCGCCCAGTGATTTATAGCAGCGGAGCACATTTAGCGACGGACCGGATGCTATCCCGGATGTGGCTGAAGTAGCTTGGTGTAGCCAAAACACTCTCTGTGTGATCGACAACAACGGGAGGTATGATTAATTCTAACGCGACTAGCGACGGGACCGTGATGGGCCGTCTAACACAATCTTTTCTTAGAATTGGGCGGAATGATTTAGATCTAGAGTTATTCACGTTTTAAGATTTTCAATTTCGTCGGCTAAAATGGGGGGGAACATTTTCGATGACGTCCCACCAGAAAAATAACATTGAATGTTGCGCAACAGACGCTCCCAGCCTGTGGAGCGATGCGATCGCTTTTGATATCAATAACTTCCGTCCTTTTGATGAATCTCCGTCCTGAGCGCTGGGCGTAACTAATTGATTGAACGGAGAACTCCGTCCTTGCCGCTCAGGGTGTTACCCACTTAACCCTGTATTACTTGGTTGTACAATTGTGAATTGTGGCATGCAAAAGTAGAAAAAATAACCGAGATCACAGCGAGGCACGTTGTGAGATTGTTGATCTATTTTCGCTAAAAAGTTCATTAATCGTAAACGAGACAAATGTTTGAGATAATGGTAATATTGCTTTTTAGTCGTATCGCCCAGCCCTAGCACATTAGACCTGAACCTGAGTACTGACACAGCATGATAGATACAGTGTGCAGTACTTATTTAAGACTAGACAGAGGCCAACTAAACTTCAAGTTAACCCGATCATATGCATGTTTGTTGAAATATTGGAAACATTGTCCCCCGGAGATCAGCGTAAAGGAGCACCAACTCAATAGTTTGAAGTGCTCTGCTGAGACACTGCATGGACATACAGTATCATGTACAGTGTGTGTGTGTGTGTTTGTGCGTGCATGCATGCGTGTGCGCGTGCAAAACTGTATCAGTTCACATAAACCATATTATGCTTGCAACCAGGGTAGCTCTTGTAGAGGTCTGTATGCAATAGAAGAGGAATCAGTGCCATGCTGGAATCAATAATATGGCATAGAAGGAGGTCGGGGTGTGATGTGCCTGGAGTGTGAAGTGAGAGAATCAAAGTAGCATCTCTCTCTCTCATTCTCACCCTCCCCTTCTATTCCTCCTATGTCTCTGTCTCTCTCTCTCTGTCTCTCTCTCTCTCTCTCTCTCTCAATCTGGGCTAAATGGCACACTTTGGCCATTAATAGAACTTACATTGTAAGAACATGGAATAGGCAGGATGAAGGCTTACGGTAACATGCAAAATCATTGAGTTCCATGTCGGCACCTTTTCCTTTGTCATAGCAGAAATACTTCCAGGCTGTGGCTGTGGCTGTGTGTGTGTGTGTGTGTGTGTGTGTGTGTGTGTGTGTGTGTGTGTGTGTGTGTGTGTGTGTGTGTGTGTGTGTGTGTGTGTGTGTGTGTGTGTGTGTGTGTGTGTGTGTGTGTGTGTGTGTGTGTGTGTGTGTGTGTGTGTGTGTGTGTGTGTGTGTGTGTGTGTGTGTGTGTGTGTGTGTGTGTGTGTGTGTGTGACATCATCAAATCACCGCCATGACATTCTCAGTGTGCTCGCTGTTCTCCCTCTCTCCTAGTGTCTTATCATGTTTTATTTATGAGAGCTTTGCCTATGCAAGCTAATCCATGTGGCATATTAGTCTACTGTACCTTAGATTAGTTTAGCATGCAGCTAATCCAAAATGCCATATATAAGTAACCGTATCGTAATGTGCAAAGCATATTATAGCGCAAAACCAATACCTTAATAATCAGTGACGCACGCCCTATTTTGTACTTTACATTTATTTTTCAAAATAGCAGAAATTGGCAATCTATACGGCCACATCGTGATGTTGTAAAACGCACGTACAATATATTGCCTACCAGCACATCCAGGTGGAGGAGGTGCTGGTAGGCAAGATATTGTACGTGCTTTGCCGCGTACGCAGCTTTGTCAGGCTAAGCTGACACTGTGAAACGTGTCCTGCAAATAAAAAATGAAATGGAGCATTAGCTCTTGTCCATCGTCACTGGAGTGTACGGTTCCTTCCTGAGAGAAGCATTTGGAAGTTTGCTGTAGCTACAGTACAACACTGCAACATGAAGTGCTAATTTAACTCTTGACAGTCAAATTAACACTGAGGCTTGTACAGAGTAAATGTGTGGTTGGGTTCTGACACATGGGCTGAAACAAAGAATTATAGCACAGCCTGAAATGCTGTTTGCACAGCAAGCATATGTTCCTTATAGAGACGTGCGTGTGTGCATTGCTGGCAGGGACAGGTGATTCACTCCTCCTGTGTGGTAAAACTGCAGTCTGTTTGCAGTATTTTTTGACGAATCAGAAAAAGGAGAAGTAGTCTAATGCACAGAATCAGATAGGCAGCTGTTTCCCAAGTGAACAATTACCATACAGTAGAGTAGCCACACAGTACTGAATAAACGCCTAAATCACCTAAATACAGTACACACACTTTATTTTTATTTTTCTAACAGAATATAAAGTATATAGAGCTCTAATCTTGCACTGCACATGGCCAAGTCTCTGTGTCTGTTCCACAGATTCCGCTCAGTGTTTGCTAGCATTAAATAGGTCTGGCCATTGTATGACGTTTTCCAGTATGTTAGTTATTTAAAGAAGTTTAGAGCAAATGTGACAACATGCTAACAATGTGGAAACATATCCCATTTTCATATTCCACACTTTGGAACGTTTGATGGCTAGATGCTGCCGCCGATTCTACAGACACTCTGACTTCAGAAAGGTTGACTGCTGGAACTGGCTAAATGGGTTGACTGCTGCAACCTGGTCTCGGTACCCAGGCTTTTATTTTTGTTGGCTTTCAGCTCAAAACGAAAAGCCTGGGGAAACCCATTGGAAAATTTGGCATAGGAACAGTGTTAATTTTTTCAGAATATTTTGATTTAGTCCTAGTCTTTTGAATAACAACCAACTAACCAACCAATAACAGTGCAGAGGGGTGTCGCTCTGCCTGATATCAGTGTCCTCCGGGGAGGGGAGGAGGGGGCGGGTGCTCAGATTGGTGAACCAATAGGATCCACCGCCTGTTTTCGACCGGCAACCACCCCTCTAGACCAGAAACCACACAGGCTGGGCCAGGCTATCGGCAACCAGGCCACATACCGTTTCAGCCGTCCAGTCATCTCTGACAAGAACAGAGAGTTTGAATCATAGTCATGTGTCTAGAACACATCATCGTGTATCATCACTCACTATTCTTCAAATGAATGCAACTCATTGACTCACTTAGATCTGATAGAATCATTCAATAACCACATTTATATACATCACATTATTACATTATTATATTAGGTACAAACAGAAAGATGGAATGCATTGCCTTGTCTTGGCTTGCAGGACAAGGAATACATCAGGAATATTGGGTTCAGATCTCCAATCCTCCCCAGTGAAAGAAAACCATGGCAACCGTGCTAATAACCAGGGGCATGTACCAGTAGCCACACTTTGACCTTCACTGTGTGTGTGTGTGTGTGTGTGCGTGTGTGTGCGCGTGTGCGTGTGTGTGCGTGCGCGCGTGGTTGGAGTGCCTTTTTGTCCTTCATTCTTTTGACTTCCGTCCTCTGTGCTGTCACTTGGCCTAAACCTCTTAAATCTTCCACACAGTTTTAATTGTCTCCGCTTCTCTCTGGGTGTTCCCTCACCTTTTGGTCTCCCTGTTTGCCTGCCTGACAAAATGTCTTATTTCTGTATGGCTGCGAACGGTTTGCAAAGCATCTATCACTACCCTGGCTCTGTCCCATATCCTTGATCCGCTAGCGTCTCTGTGTCGGAGCAAACAGCTAAAGTTTACACTAGCCCTGGAACACAGCAGTGTCTGCTGTGGGTAATGATACAACCTTAGCTTATAGTTTCCATAGTAGAATCATTTTTTGGAACAGGAAGATACGAATTTACACTACAGACAGTAATTGGAAGGGAGAAATACATCTTACAATAAATGCACCACGTCTCTGTGTGTTCGTACGTGTGTACGTCTGTAATCCACATAACTTGATAACCGTTCCATGGCAACTCCAGCTTACACCTGCAGAATTCCCCACACCTGCCATTTGATTACTTAGTCAGTTCAGTTTTCACAGTCAGTTTGCACTCTTCAGACATTCTCCACACATTCTCCACAGATGTTTACCACTGACTGCACAAGGACTTTCCACACCTGACCTCCCTCCATATGCCTATATATGGCCAGACAAGGACAGACAGATATCGAGAGCTCCATACATGGGCATAAAAGGGATACAGACAGATGGTTAAAACGGGTGCTATGACGACTGATATAACGCTATTGCATAGTAGGGTGGGATATGCATTCCAGATTTTCATTGTTCCCATCTTGCATCGTTTCCAAGTAGGCCGGTGACCGAATAATATCAGTAAGGGCATATTTATTATATGTGTATTCAGGAGGGACAGCACTTATTGATGAAAACCACACAAAAAATGCAATGTAAATATGCCGGATTTAGCAAGAATGCTAATTTCCATCCGTTGTTCCCGGAAGATGTTAATGGAAATGATAGTAGCTTATGTTAATGTATGTGCCCATTTTTATCTAGACACAGGTGTGCGGCTAAATCAGGAATGTATGGTTGTAGCACATTGTACATCTATATTGTTTTAATGTCAGAATCACCATACGTATGTCATATACTTATTGTATTTCCTGTGAGGTATGTACTGTATTTTATGGTGAGGTAATGCAGTATTCATATGGCAGATGGTTTTGATAGGAGAAGGTCTGTCCACTGTTAGATAAGCTTCTTTCTTATTGCATCAGCATAAAACTGAACACTCAGAACATAGAACACTCCACCAGCTGGGTCAGATGAGTTCAGACTGCTCTCTGCCATCAGGTAGACATGAAATATTCAATACAAAACGCCCACGTCTTCTCTGCTTAAGTGAACTAGTCTTTCCTTTCGGTAGATCTGCATGCTGTTCAACTTCACTTGAAATAATATTTTGGCAGGTTGTGGTTGAGTTTTAGGCTCCATGGTCATGTTCTATGCATCTTCAACAATTTAGTGGATTTGCCTTGTCCTAGCTTGCATCATTTGAATCATGGATATATGAAAACATGGCTGAAAGACTAGCTTGTTGATCGTAACCCTGCAACTGTAGTCTTAATCGTTACTAGCATTCGTGATTTAAATAAAAAAGATTAGGCTGTAAACTGTGTTCTCATCCTTTCTTGCAGTGCAAGTGTATACGTGACAACTCTTTCCGGTACTTAACACACCAAACCTGTCAGTCAGTCCATCGTTCCGTCCGTCGTTCTGTCTGTCGTTCCATCCGTCGTTCATCCGTCACGCCACCATATATGGCCGTCAGTCCCTCCCACCTCGTGACCCTTCACGCCTCCATATATGGCCGTCAGTCCCTCACGCCTCATGACACGTCACACCATCATATATGGTTATCAGTCCGTTACGCCTTGTGTCGTCACGCCACCATATATGGACGTCAGTCCCTCACGCCTCGTGACACATCACGCAACCATATATGGTCGTCAGTCCGTTACGCCTCGTGACACGTGGAGAGGACTGCATCATCACGTGTGTGTGTGTGTGTGTGTGTGTGTGTGTGTGTGTGTGTGTGTGTGTGTGTGTGTGTGTGTGTGTGTGTGTGTGTGTGTGTGTGTGTGTGTGTGTGTGTGTGTGTGTGTGTGTGTGTGTGTGTGTGTGTGTGTGTGTGTGTGTGTGTGTGTGTGTGTGTGTGTGTGTGTGTGTGTGTGTGTGTGTGTGTGTGTGTTTTTTTTCATGAATCACATGTGAATGGGAGGCCTTGCGGCAAATGCCATACAAGCCATTTAAACCCACATAAATACCAGTATCACTTGCATCCCCAGCCCGCTCACCACACACACACGTTAAATTTCCAGAGTATGCACACATACTGTAGATTGAATGACCTCACCTGTAATGTGAGACCTCTGTCCATTATAAAAGCTTGATATAGTTGGATGATATTAGAGCATTAGGAGCCCTCAAGATCATCTCGTACATGGTGGTACTGTATACATATACAGTACCGTTACTTTAATGTCAACACTTTACCTTTCTCTTGTTGGTACACAGTAGAGTTTTCTATTGGCCCAGTTTGGACATCATCGTGTATGTGTTTATTTCATATCATGCCATTTTGACCCACGTACAACAGCTCATTTCCTTTTAGCGACCTAGTCATGATGGGCTGCCCCTAAGCCAATGGAAGTCTGAACCCATACTCTGAAACACCGCCTAAGCCAATGGGAGTCTGAACCCATACTCTGAAACGCCGCCTCAGCCAATGGGAGTCTGAACCACTCGTGTAGCCAATTGTGTATAGTAGCAACCTAGTCAGACCAAACTCTTCTCCCTTCTGGCTCCAAAACTATGGAATGCACTTCCCATCACAGTCAGAACTGCAGCCTCACTCCCAATCTTCCGCCGTAGTCTGAAAACCCACCTCTTCAGACTCCACCATGGCCCGTAGCACTTGCCCTAGCCTAGCCCCTTAGATAGCACATTATGTAGACTTAGATAGTATTTTAAACAGACTTATAGCTTGTTACGTAGATGGCTCTAGAATTGCATTATATAGCACTTTATAGTACACATGTATAATATATTATATAGTATGTATAGCCAGATACTCCACTGTTACGTTCTTAGTTTACGCATGATTCATGATAACTACTTTTTATATATGTGATGTATGCCATGCTTTTGTTATTGCTTAATGTAAGTCGCTCTGGATTAAGAGCGTCTGCTAAATGCCTAAATTGTAAATCCAGTTCTAAACTGACCTTGTTTCAGGTTATTTGTCTTCGGCCGAGCACAGAGATTCACTTATGAACCCACACATCGTTATCCAACCTCATGGTGAGTGTCTTTCTGACCTGTTGTCCCCCTGTTTTGTGTACTAGGAGATTCTCCAGCAACTTGTGATGATGCCTCTACCCAATGTGTTGGTACTGGGCCGGAATCCACTCACTGGTATGTATTTAAAACACAGCACCACAGAAATGCAGTTAAATCAGTTAATCAGTTAAATACGGAGTTAGACTTGCTGGGCTTGAGACCATGGAACAGGAACGTGCAGAGGAAATTTGAAGGGATTCACGGGCTGGAAATTTGGAATTATAGAAAACCTTTTTTTTATTTTACATTTCTACCCAGATTTTTGCAGCCCAAATTACTAGTAAGTAAAATGAGCAGTTTGCTTGCTTTGCTGTCATTAATATTAAGTAGGCATATCGCATTTGCTTGATTGGCTTGATTGCCTAGAAGTGCCTAGTATTTGAATGAACAATATAAAATGTGAACACATAGCCTACGTGACATGACATACAGTTGGGTGCCACCGATATTGTCCCTTATCATTTGACCCATTTAGGCCTGACCTCAAAATCCTCCAGTTTTCTGAAATAAATATTTTCACGATTTTTCAAAAATAGCAGACCTACAAGCTCGTAGCGCGCCACTCGGTGGCGCGCTATGAGCTTGTAGATCTGCTATTTTCCAATAGCTAAATTATAACATAATGTTTAAAACACCAAAAGGGGTTCCCGCCCAAAATGGGTTAACTGTCCTTTTGCGCAGATCACGCAAACCTCAGCAAAAAGAAAAGGACAATATCGATGGCCTCCAACTGTATGTCTCAGACTGGTTCACTTCACTCGTTTGGTTTGTGTGTGCACTGATTTTGATTGTGTATATACTTCGACTTGCGCAGCAGCGGTACCGTGCACCCAAAATCGCCAGGCGACACGTTGTGAGCTTGTAGATCTGCTATAATTGTGTGTTCGCGCACTGTGCACGCCTGCACGGCACTGCAAGCAATTAAGAAAGATTTAGTGCAGATGCGCTCATTGCGCTGAGGTTCAGAGCCTCCGAGGGGAACATAAAATGCTACATTCCAGTTCAGGACGGAGAGGGCACTTTTCTCCGACAGTCAAAAAGGCAGGGGCTAAAGCCCCCTTTCATGTCTATCCTTGCACGTGCATGCCATGATCATGCATCAATCACCTAAACCAGGGGTTCTCAACCCGTGGGTCGCGACCCCTCGGGGGGGTCGCCAAATTATTTTGGGGGGTCCCCAAATAATTTTCACAAAAAAAAAATATATATATATATATATCCCGAGACGTTGCCAAAGCATTTTCGGGGGTCCCCAGCCAAAAACGTTGAGATCCCCTGACCTAAACGGTATAGAGGAGTAAAGGTCAGAAATGCCCATAGAAATCTCAAAATCAGAGCGTGCTAGGCAGACGTTTCCTTCCTAAATTGTTTTATATTTTGCGTAAATGGCAGCTCAGTCAGTTATGCTCCTTGTGAGATCTCAAGTTAAAATTTGACTCCCTCCCGGTTTTGTCTTGCATGTCTCCCCTCTCTGCCTTTGTTTTGTTTCTCTCTCTCCTATTTAAGAAGTAAAGCATAAAAATGCAAAAAATAAAATATCTTAAAACATTTTAATGGGTCACATGAATATGTCCCCATTTTGTAAATTTGCTACACTGCGATGAAAAAAAACCGCAAGTGAATATTCCGTTGCCTTATGTCGTCTATGGGAATGCAGTTTTTAGAATCGTAATATCTCAGATTCTTCTTTTTGGATCAAAACAAGCTTGATTTGAGCCTCATTTCTCTAAACTACAAAATGTATGTTTTGGGGGAATTAAATAACATTCAAGGCTGTTTATAGCAGAGATTATTCACGTCCTGCTTCTCGGTTTCCGAGTGAAACGGCTTTCAAAGTAATATGGTCCCTCATAAAGAATGAACTACTGGCGGTCCTGGAGTACACAATTCAGAAACCAAGATGGGGGTGTTGCCGGTAAATGAGTTAATTCATTCTGTTAAAGTGGACACACATTGTGGACACACATTGCAGCCATTGCGTCCGTCCGTCTGTCCGTCCGTCCGTCTGTCCGTCCGTCCGTCCGTCTGTCCGTCCGCAGCATGAACTGTTTACACACATGCACATGGCATGTAGTGCACCCTTGACCATCATGGCCTGTTCAGCTCAGACATGCTGTTTTTAATATTACATTGTGACCTTAGTTCAGTCTACTGCTGAGGAGAGGACATTACTAGCATCGACCTGCTGCTGCACAGTAGGGATTTTAAACGAGCCAATGTCACTGAATCAGTAGCCTCGACTGAATCAGTAGCTCTCTGTGATGGAATGGCAGTTATAGACACAGTGAGGTGCTTTCTCCATTTTATCAGTTCCTTTCCCCACTGTTCCCAATGATGCACAACTTTTATGCTCTCTCTGATACTGTTTTTTTATTGTTTTGAAGAAGAAGCAGATCACCAGTGCTGCAGTTTGCAACCGCAATGCCTTAGTAGAATGCCTTATCTCACACTCAACACTACTTGCTTGAGAAACATCATTCCAGAATCATTTTACATTTATTCAGCACAATTCCGTAAAGCAGATTGTAACGTTGCTAGTGCAACTAGTGCGACCCGTAATGGTAAACGGTGGGCATTGTACTGTGTATTTTGGTGTACATACCGGTATTCTCCATTGAGTATACACACATACTAAACTCATCTCAAGGCAGACAGTGGAAGGCATACAGTACGTTCAGAGCAGAGTGCACTGCAGGCAGTAAGCATTAGGCTACATTCCTCAGAGTTCCTCTTGCCCTTTACCCCCCAGCCAGTCAGATAAGTCAGCCAGTCGCACCAAGCAGTAGCTATTGAGTAGAGCTACGGCTGCCAGCTGAAAGTCATTGGCCATGTGTCTTTTATTATGCTTTCATTAGGGGGCAGGGCGTGCGTGCGCGTGCGCGCGCGCGTGTGTCTGTGTGTTTGTGTGTGTGTGTGTGGAGGAGGGGAGAGTTAACAACAGTGAACTGTGGGAACACACAGGGTTGCCCCCAGGCCTTTATTTAACCTAGTCTGCGAACACACGTACAGACGCACGCACGCACGCACGCACGCATGCACGCACGCACGCACGCACGCACGCACGCACGCACGCACACGCACACACACACAATTAGATGCACACAGGGTGCACACAGCAATATACACTCACTTGTGCATCTTGCAGGTCTTCACAAGTGCACACCTCTCCCTTGTTTAGTCTTTGTGTAAGACTGTGATCACCCAGTGATCATCATCTTGTAGATGCAATCTGTTTGGAGCTTGTGAAAGCTCTTTGTCTGAATTCCCTGCTCTTTTCTTCTCGTGTCTCCGTGAGGTTTTGAGTTCTCTTTCTAAGCTCGTTCTAAGCACCATACTGCTGCATCGAAAACACTAAAAATACTCCTAACTAGGCATGCACGAGGAGTCCTAACCATCGCAAGCGTTCAACTGTTATAAAGCCACTTCAGCACCTACTGTTATCAAGCGAAGCCACTGCGTGTAGTAGGGACAGCTACTTCACCACAAACACACCGTAAACCGTTCCGGACATAAAAAGAGGAACAAAAAAAAAGGAATGATTTGATTTGTAGAGCAGCTCTTAAAATCAAGCTACGGCAGAGCAGTCACCTCACAGCTAGGAAGGTCCTGGGTTCGATTCCCACCGGAGACGATGTGGGCGCTGGGGACGTGTGCTCTCCTCCGTGTCATCAGCGCCCAAGCCGCCCATACCCTGGGTGGGGTTGGCCAAAGGGACTTGCTGTGTGTAGTTTGCATGTTCTCCCCGTTTCTGGTCAGCCGCCCCGGCTGTGTCATGGAAAGGGCCTTTCTAGTCGTGGAAACGTGGACATGCCTGTTGGAGAGGAAAGGAACTGGTTGGAATAATGTGTTCCTTCCACACGGCACACGCTTCGTCCAACTGGGAAAAGTCATTGCAGCTTAGGCAATTGGCACTGGGTGAAAAATGGGTTACAATAAAAATATAATAATAATAAAAGTAAAATCAAACTACTTACCATGTGGCCCCTGATATTAGCTTTTTATGGCGTGGCTCTACAGACGTCTAGAACAGGGTGTTTCTGTCTGTTTGTGTGTCTGTGTGTCCGGAGCTACTCTCACAAGCCGATTGTAACGGTTTCCTCAGTAGCTTATTTGGGGTGCCAGGCAGGCGTGTACCTACCAGAGAGGAACTTAGCCTCTCCTTTTTTTTGTATAGCCAGGTGGTGTCAAGGAAAACGAACAAGGACTCAATAAAAGATAAAGAACCCTTAAATGTTGGATTGGTACAGTATTTGTATTGAAACCAGGGTGCATGGGTTAGGTTACAACATTATTTACTTTAAGGAAAATAACAAAAGCATCAAATGGCATTCAATATTCAAACGAAAATCAACAAATAACAAAACCCCAACAAAATAATGTAATAAATGTTCAACTCAAAACATTAAATTCACCACTCCTTTGGAGTAAAGCAAAATTGTTTTTTGAGAGTTCAGTTCAACCAAAATAAAGGGACACAGATCCTCCTGCTGGACCTATCGGCGCAAAATGCCTTGTACACACGGCCAGCCAGTATATGACAGAAGTACCTCCACTATTTTCCTAGTTGAGAAAATTAAATCATTTTACTGAAATGCTGCCTTCAAAACCAGGAGAGGATGTCTAGTGAGCCATACAGAAGCATTATACAAATGAACGGCAATGAGGACAGGTCTCTGTTACACCTGGGAGAAGGGATAACGTAAAACAACCTCATCTAAATGCATAAAACACATGCCATTATTCACAGACCTTTCATATTGTACACACGTCTTTCACTCTTCTTTCTTGCTCAAATACAAATGCATGAACAATGGTGATCCCGGAAAATGTGTTAGTCACCATCCCTCTAACCTTCTGTTTCCTGTTGGGAGGAGGAGAGAGAGGGTGGGGTAAGAGAGAGGGGGAGATTGGGGACTGAATGGATAGCACGTCAGGTCAAGAAGCATCAGTGATTTGATTCCTAACATCGCTGACATCAGAGGGGCGGAAGGAAGGAAGGAGTGGGAGGAAAGAGTCTGTAGGAAAGAATAGATGGATGGATGGATTGAGTATGTATGAAAGGGAGGGAAAAGAAGTGTAGAGGAAGCCAGGGAGAAGGGATGAGGGTAGTGTACTAGTGGAGCAGGAGAGAGGCCCTGTTGCTAGTCGCTAGTATAGACTTACTTTAAACACCACAGAATATAATAATAATCACAATGTGGTGTCTGTTCAGTGGTAAAGCAAACGTAACCTATACACAGGGGTCAGGGAAATCAGGATGCCGTTGGAATGGAAAATTGGAAATGAATATTCTTTTGCTAAACAATTTGCCAGTTATCACAGAAAGTTGTCAAATAATTCATATAGGCGTGAAAAGGGACTTTTCCTCTTGTCACATGTCACCGGGAAGTAATTGTCTATGGACAATGTTATCCAAATGAGGACAACAAAGTTTGCTGGTTGATAATTTATTTAGCCTTATTTATTCACAAAAACAACAAGAAATAGGATTATTTGTTTTTAATAGATTAGCATTACTGTCAATGAGGAATTTCCCCCAGGGAACAAAATGGTTTCCCACTCTGTATTGTCCGTAGCAACCGTGTTTGGTGACTGAGTTTAATCCATGTTGGACATGGTGAGCAGCATCGAGGTCACTCACGGTGACAGTTTAGTGTGTGGTGGTATTTTTTACTTGCGCTGATTGGCCAGCTGCCTTATTTTGCTGTATTTTCCCTAAGGAAAATTTAGCTTTTGTGTGCCATTTGTGGCAGATGCCACATTTTCCTTAGGGAAAATATGTCAGCTACTGTACAGTGCAAGCTTATCACACTGTCCTTTTATCATACCATCCATCACCCAGGGAAAAGAAAGGCTGGGTAATGGGATAATGATTTATTACTGATGTGTGTGTGTTTGGCATAACAAACTACTCCGATGAATGCTTGACGTTTGGACATACAGGTACAGTAATAGCACTGTGATAACAAAGGTTTGACAACTGCTGTCACTGACACTGAAAAATAAATATTTTCAAGAAAGCACTATTTTCATCTACACATTCCTTTCTCCTTCTTTCATGCTCTTTCATTTAGTCCCTTAATTATTTTGCTTAGCTTATTTTTCTGTATTTGATTTGCTTTGTAGGCATTCCTTATTTATGTTTGTTCTGTCCATCTCTGCAATCCCCCCCCCCCTCTCTGTCTAGCTCTATGCATTATTTATACTTGTAAGAAATTGAACCATTCCTTATCTTTCGCACATTTGCTGTGGTCTCTTAGCTATGTTGACTGGGTATCTATTCTAATATCTATAGAACCCCAGTCATTTTCTGCCGTTTTCTAATTATTTTTATGAACAGAATCAAAGGTTTTATGATTGTGATTCACCATGTGCCCCTGGTTGGAGTGGTCCCAGGCTTACAACTCTTTGGATCATTTTCTTCATGTTGTCTACATGTTGACTACATGTTGTCTCAGTAAGACAGCCCTCCCCCTATCCACAAGGAGTAGCAGTGCACCAAATCATTATGGGTATTGTAGTCCAGGAAGTAAGTGAGCCCAGTGTCCATGACATCAGAGACACTGGGCTCACTGCTAAAATCTAAAATATCGTAAACCACATATTACACACATAAAGACCCCCAGGGTCTATATATTTTTTTGCAAAAAGGGTGATTGACTGTAGCTGCTTGTTCTTTTCAACATGGCCCTGGTTCAAGCTTATTCACCGACACAATTTGGAGCTGCCCAGTAAACCCACATTCTTCTACTATTGGCCACTGGCACTGGCAGTGAGTGATGTAGCCCAGTACTGTCCAGTATTTGCCCCTTCATCCAGCCTTGGTAGTGTGTCATGTCATCTACAGCAGAGGTTCTTAAAGATTTTTGTCTCAGACCCCTGTAAATATTGTTTTCATCCATGGCAACCCTGCCTGAATTACGTTGTTACTTTACAGTAACAGCACCTTACATTTATGGCATATTACTTTTCGTAAATAGCCTATGTAACTATTTCCCCCTAAAATACAGCATGTCATGAGGAAAACTTCCATTACAACTGATTGAAAATAACTTTACACTTGACGTTAAAAATCACCAAAAATAGCTGATCTGATCACCTATTTTTGGCGAAGAGATTTTGTGTACGTAGATTGAAAAAGAACTCTGAGTACCAAGTAAGTGGAAGTAATAAGTATAGTCTAAGTGGTTATAACTCATAAATTCCAAATAATATCAACGTATCGTGCGGTACCGCTGGACTTGCATCACAGCACCCACCCTGAATGTTGGATGTCATATCAGAAATTTCAGAATGATATTCATATATCAGAACGATCTTCGTTCTCCATCTAAAATTAAAACGAATTTTGCTACATTTCAGAAGCCAGCTGAAATACTGACCCCCAGCTAATGCTGTGGGGTTGGCCTGATTGTTCTGTGTGGTCTGTCCATCCATGAAACATGGTTATTGTCACTGAGCTGGATTTATTGTTATTAGAGGCAGAGCTGGACACTCGCTACCCCCTGAGACACCGGATGAACTGGTTTATCGTCACACACACACACACACACACACACACACACACACACACACACACACACACACACACACACACACACACACACACACACACACACACACACACATACACACACACCCCTGAGGATATACACACAGAGACCCAGTTACACAAGTACAAATTTATGCACTCACAATTCATATTATGCAAACTGCTCCTCCAAACAGTGGACTATGTTGTTGAAACTCTGAATACAAAGCAAACAAACTGGGTTAAAATATTCACTAGTTACTGTTTGAGACAGAATGGACAATGATGTGTTATGATTGTATCACAACTGGTGCTTCCACAATCTCAGAAATGGCAATCTTGTCTAGAGTGGGACGGAAACACCTTGCTAATAAATGAGAGAGGTTCAAGCCGAACAGGAAGGCCACAAGCAGTGGCCTTCCTGTTTTACAATATAATCAAGTAACATACAAATACCTCAAAATTGTACAAGTACAGTACTTAAGTAAATCTACTTAGTTGCTTTACACCACTGGCCACAAGTACTGTACACACACAACTCCTGAGTACAGCACTGAGTGCAGAAAGGCGTCTCTGAATACACAACTTGTTGAACCTTGAAGCATTGGTGGGTGAGGGGTGCACTTTATTACAATACGTATGCCATAGTAGGCAGGTGTACTTAATATTACAGCATATTATTCACACACTGAATCATTACTTGTGACAGACAGACAGACAGACAGACAGACAATTGCACACACGCACACACGCACACACACACACACACACACACACCTGGATTACTACTTCTCTGGCTCAATCCAGAAGATGAGCCCAGGCCTGTTTGAGATGTTAGCATCTGTTTGTGGCTTTCGTCATTTTCTGACAATATGTCCTGACATGTGGCAGGTTACTCGAAAGTCACCCTCCCATGTTGCCATGTTTCTATAAGCAGAGGTCGAGGTCTTCGTAGAAGGGGAATTGGCAAAGTATGAATATACTTGTTTATATATAGAAATTCCAGCTATTTTGTATGTATATTCAGAAGTTACTGGCAAATTGCCAGGATTTCAGTAGTTCTAAAATGCATTCCCACATTACACCTCAAAACGATTGAAGCCTGTTTCACTTCTCTTATTTATAAGTTCTAAAGTCTCAGAAATAAATTAGGAATCACAAATTATGGCTTATGTACATGATGTCCATCTGCTGTGTAGAGGGATATTTGAAGAATAGTAACAATTAATTAAAGTGGAATCAGAGACAAAGTTAAGTGAGCACGGTAGCTGCTTGTCTGCTAGGTGGTGGAAGTGCAATCATCAAAGGGTAATGTAGGAAATCACTCATCTCTTCAATGTTTAATACATTTTAAATTGTTTGTGCTATTTGAGTATTTCAGTTTAATTTCACAGTCCCATTCTGACCAAGTACAAGCTGATTGTGGCATTTTCCACATATGTACTAAATAGGGCTCTGGGATTTCACTTAAATGCGATGCTCCAACTGTCGCAGTCGCCACGTCTCAACCCCTTACACTTACTAGCACTTAGAACCTCGACACAGCATTTTCCATCAGCAATATCTCAAAAAGCACAGTGATGGAATTTCTTGTGGTTAAATGGAATCCCTTTAATAGCTCCAGGAAAGTTCCATACACAAACAGTCGGTAATGGTGAAGCACACTGCATCTTTGGAGTTCATGGTGGTCTGACATCATTGTATAGTATACATATTCATTCATAGTCACTGTTGATAGACTGTACTGTACATACAGTGCATGCACTTACTCACATACTCACTGTTGAAGGCCTGTTGATAATGACTGTACATTTTTCATGTGTGTATTCACTGTTTGTTGATTGCACATGTATAGATGTCTCAAACTGATGACCAGTCTGTACCTAAAATACAAAAACAACAGCTTATCCCATTTGATCTGCATGCCTTTAATTGTATATTGTTACGCCATTATCTATTTTCACACCGAGTATCAGCAGTCATTGCTCCTGATGTTCCCAGTTGGTATTTTAATTTGAAATGCCCGCTTTGTAATGGTTACTTTTGGGGTGGCAGTAGCTAAGGAGGTAGAGTGGCCACCTGGAAGCTGGAAGCTTTGTTCAATCTCTGTCTCCTCCGGGCTGCTCCCAATGAGCAGGATGGTGCCTTGAGTGGTTGCCTTCATCAGTGCGTGATTCTGTGTCGTATGAACACATACAGTATGTGTAATGGTGTTCCACTGTTGTGTGTGTGTGTGAATGGGTGAATATGAAGTAAATAAATGCATTCCATTTACCATTTCTGTGTGTCTTCTACAGAACAAGGCCTGGAGGAGTTGAAGAAACTATTGCTGCTGCTATTAGGCTGTGCTGTCCAGGTAATGATTTTTTTTATTAGATTCTCAGAGTTGAATGAACATGATTTTACAGTGTGCAGTGTGAGAGTGACAAAGCTCCCACTAAGCACTTAAACAACTGAATTGACCTTTTACGCTTTCAGCACCTTTGTTATCTTTGCTAAAAGAGGAAGGAGTCAGAATGAATAGAAATTAAGCTTTTGCTTTATTCTGTTCCTGGGTCTTAAGAGCAGCTCTCAACACATTGTCTTTGTATCTGAAAATAAATGCTATTTGTTTAGCTTTTGAATTCTTGGGGGAAAATAGAAAACATTAGGGACGCTCGAATATTTAGCGGAGGCTGTACAAGGGAAGTGGTAAGAGAAATAAAGAAGTTCAAATCTTTTAAATGTTTTGTAGCAGATGTTAAGATTGAATGCACTTTTAAACATGCATTTTTAAACAATACTTCCGTAACATTCCTCTGGAGGTTTAGCAGCAGTGTGATTCTGATGCAGCTTGCATGCAATACATAGTGATTCACTAGGTCTACTGTCTGTCTAATGCTAGCCTATGCTCTTCACTTGGCTCTTTATCGTTGCTCTCACCTTCGCACAGTAGTAGACAAAGACTCATTTCACATTTTGACTCAGTCCTATCGAGAAAACAGGCCTATATAAATAGCAGATCAGACGTTGGCTCTGTGCCATGTGTCTGGTATCTATCTCCAGGTTTGCAGACCTATATACAGTTGGGTGCCACCGATATTGTCCCTTATCATTTGACCCATTTAGGCCTGACCTCAAAATTTTAAAAAATCCTTCTAAATCCTCTAGTTTTCTGAAATAAATATTTTCACGATTTTTCAAAAATAGCAGACCTACAAGCTCATAGCGCGCCACTCGGTGGCGCGCTATGAGCTTGTAGATCTGCTATTTTTCAATAGCTAAATTATAACAATGTTTAAAACACCAAAAGGGGTTCCCGCCCAAAATGGGTTAATTGTCCTTTTGTGCAGATCACGCAAACCTCAGCAAAAAGAAAAGGACAATATCGATGGCCTTCAACTGTATGAACCTGTGGATCTTCTCTTCTCTTCTCTTCTCTTCTCTTCTCTTCTCTTCTCTTCTCTTCTCTTCTCTTCTCTTCTCTTCTCTTCTCTTCTCTTCTCTTCTCTTCTCTTCTATATGATATGTTGAGGTTCACAACAAACGTATATTTTCCTCTCCCCTCTTGCCAGTGTGAGAAGAAGGAAGAGTATATTGAGCGCATCCAGACCCTGGACTTTGACACTAAAGCTGCGATAGCTGCACACATCCAAGAGGTATGTCTAAACTAGCAGCACACATCCAAGAGGTATGTCTAAACTAGCAGCTCACATCCAAGAGGTATGTCTAAACTGAATGATGGAGTGATGGAGTTCAGGAAAAGTAGTGGGTGACTGGGTGTGTCAGTGAGGATAATACTATGTTACATTTAGCAAAATAGCATTTCAGAAGGAGTGTAACAACTATACAAAATGCCCTTATTTGTAAAGAAAATGGTCTTCCTCTGGAATCGATGACCTTTTAACACCCCGAACGCCCGGGGTTAATTAATCCATTAAATCAGAGTGCCCAGCTATTTATAGCAGCGGAGCACATTTAGCGACGGACCGGATGCTATCCCGGATGTAGCTGAAGTAGCTTGATGTAGCCAGAGTAATCTAGTAAGAGTGGCGACACGCTTTGATCTCAAAGCGGGTGCCTACATGGGCTATAGTTCCAAACATTGGAACTATCCCATTGAGATAGAATGAGCACTTCCGCATTCCATTGCTACAATGGGAGTCAATGCTAGTGTCGCCACTCTCTTACTAGATTACTCTGGATGTAGCCAAAACACTCCCGAGGCGATCAACAACATCGTATGATTAATTCTCAGCTCAGCTGTTTTTTTTGGTTGGACTACAGGTTGAAAACATTAAACATATGAAAACTGCAGAGAATCCTAGATGGAAATGTTCTTGTTTGTACTTTGTAGGTAACACAAAACCAGGAGAATGTGGTGGATCTGCAATGGCTGGAGGGAGGAGAAATACCTCCTGAAGACCTGGACAGTCTGTCTAGAAACCTGGCCTTCCACCTCAAACGCCTGGTAGATGAAAGAGACTCACAACTGGAGGTAACAGTATTATAGGATAATCGAATTGTCATGTATCCAGTCCATATGCGTAGTACATTCAAAACACAGAATTTTCTCCCAAACTTAACACTTTCGGTGTAAACAGTCTCACACAGAAATGTGTAGCAGTCGGCCTACACAGAGGAAAAATGTGTTTGCGGGGGTTTGAATGGGCTATGCGTACTGTGTGTCTGATACAGGTATGCATTAGATTTGTGTCTATACCTGTGACTGTTTTAAATTAAGCATATTCCTAATGGAATTTTTGGGCTTGCTTTCTGTAAATGTGGAAACTTGACCATTTTATTGAGACCACAAGAGAGTTACGGTACCACAGGAAGGAAGGGTTGAAACGGTTAACGCTTCTGGATGGTGTGTGTGTGTGTGTGTGTGTGTGTGTGTGTGTGTGTGTGTGTGTGTGTGTGTGTGTGTGTGTGTGTGTGTGTGTGTGTGTGTGTGTGTGTGTGTGTGTGTGTGTGTGTGTGTGTGTGTGTGTGTGTGTGTGTGTGTGTGTGTGTGTGTGTGTGTGTGTGTGTGTGTGTGTGTGTGTGTGTGTGTGTGTGTGTGTGTGTGTGTGTGCACCCATATGTGGCATTGCGTATGTTCATCATTAAGTGTATTTTCAAACCTCCCCCAGGGTGCAGATGCTCATGACTGATAGAGCCTGCCTGTGTCTGTGTGTGTCAGGTTGCACTTTAATAGCCTCAAGAGAATCACAGAGCAGTCAACCCACTCTCAATTAAAACCCCATTTCCTCTTGTGGGTGCTGGATGAGAGTGGGGTCTCTTGATACCATACATTGTTGTAACACTATACCCCCGCCACCTCTGTCTCTATCTCACCCTACCTTTGTCTTTGTCCTTTTCTCTGCTCTCTTTCTGTCTCCTCCATGCCCAGTGTCAGTCCGTCTCTGTCTTCCTGCCTAATGCTAATCTGTCTGTCTGTCTCTCTCCGTCCATTAATCCATCCAGACCATCGTGGAGCTCACGCAGGAGCGAGATTGCGTCCAGCTGTCTCCCCTCGCTCCCCCCAGCCTGGCCCAGTCTCCCAGCCCCGACTCCCTGAACATGAGGAGGACAGAGAGCCGTCAGCACCTCTCTGTGGAGCTGGCTGATGCCAAGGCCAAGATCAGACGCCTGCGCCAGGAGCTGTGAGTACCTCAAGTACTATTATCACCTAAAATGTTATTATCACTATATCGATATCAGACAGAATGTCAATATTGGATATGAAATATGTATTGCTGAGCCCTATGCACAGGTCTGTCTGTCACTACTTTGAGTTGCTAAAAAGAAGGATTTGACAGACCCAGGTCTATCACAAAGGGTGAATGTTGGTGGATTAGACTTGATTTTAATTTCATAAGTTTGATTCAAATGGAAATGCGTGTATCCATTATCATTATCCAAAACATTTTGTTCTGTGCTCAAATAATGGAACAATAGATAATTACTTGAGCCATCCAACATTGAACGGGCATCCATGCCTTCAGTTTTTATGCTGCTGCCAAGCATTGCTGTTAAGGAAATTGCCATTGGCACAGCCCCAGCCGACATATCATGATCAATAACCGTGACTCAATCAAATTACTGCATATCCTGTGTTTTTGTTATGTACTTTAAACGGGGTCCAATAACCCCATCAGCTGTTTATCCAGTCTTGTTGCCGGAATCTGTGTTCTTGCTTGGTGTGTAGTTTTGCGACAGAATGGTGATTATGGTTTCTGTCGGGCAGAAACCTTGGATGTCCATATTTTATCTTTTGATGTTTTTTAATTAATATCATATTTTATGCACTAAGCTTGTAAGTTGAAAGTCTGAGGGTTTTATACTTGAATATACTTTTTTCCATTTCCTGAAAAGCAACAGTTTTTGGTTTCTTCCCGACGGTGACAGAGTAGAGAGAAAAGCGGTACATGGTTGTTTTCCTGTCTCCCTGTACTCTTTCATCTAAATAAAGAAATAAATGACAAAAGAAAAAAAAGTAGAGAGGAAGGCTGGTGGAAAACAATTACTTTCCTAGTCTTGATCGCTCATTTGAGAATGGACCATGCATTCACGCAAGCGCCACACACACACACACACACACACACACACACACACACACACACACACACACACACACACACACACACACACACACACACACACACTAGCATAAATACTACCAGTAAGACGGGCGAGAAGCAGTACACGCATCCGCAGAATGCTGGACGAGCGTTGGCGCTTTGGCATGGGGGGGTCAGATCAACGTGGAATGAATTCTGTACTGGCCATATAAGGAGCATGTCTTGAGTGCACAGGGTTTGATGAGGTCTGACATATACAGTATCCATATATGGAGATCTAAGGGTTTGAGGTCAGATGTAGAGTTGCTGGCCAATATTGATGACATCAGGGATCTCCATATATGGGCTTAATTGCGACAGCAGGTCGCATTACTATGACATCAGGGATCTCCTGAAAACACATAAACACAAAGGAATACACACAAAAAGCTAATGTTCTATCACACACACTTAGAGACAGACTTGTGGAATGGCTTTTCCATTGTATCCATAAATAATAGAAGTTCCTCTTCAGAGTGCTCTAACGCATGTCCAGACAAAGACTAATGGTCAGTGGCAGGCACTGTTTAGCAGATGTAGCCTATACCTTTGCTTCCGGAGGGGAAGAGGCTTAATGCAGTACACAGACATAACATCTGATGTGATAAATGTACTGGCGTCATAATACTGCATTGATGAAGTTTGTTGATGTATTGTTGTGGAACACTTTCACAATAACTGGCCATTGGGTTGCCAAGAAAAACCTTTTTCCTGTCTATCTCTTGTCTGCTCCGCAGCAGTTTGGGGGATTCGATCACTAGGTGTGCTGATCTTAAGTCAGATTTAACTGCTCAGGCTTGAGTTAATGGGGATAATTTTATTCACCATAATAATGATTATAGTTAATTTATTTATAGGTCCTTTCAAAACACAGACATATACATATATATGTACTATACATACATACTATACATAAAAATGGCCTTAAGCAAAAGTTATGGGAAAAAATAACTACGTTAATTTCTACGTTAAGCATTTGGTTCTATACAATAATCACACTGTCCACACTCAGAAGCCTGGGAGGTTTATATTTGTACGTGTTTTATGAGGGTCCTGTCTCATCGGGTTTGACAAACTCTTTTCTGTAACTCTGCTAATGACGAGTGGGCCGTTTGTAGGTCAAGACTCAAAACTGATTGAACACCAATGGCTGCAGGCTCCTCACATGACACTTGCAAAAGTAAAGTTTACATGAAACTAAATAGTTTCTAAATTTGGCTTCTGGGCTGAATATATATTGCAGCTCTGTGCTGTTGGGCCTGTTCATTCTACATCCGTGACCTACTTTATGGTGCGATGTTTACTGGAGCTACTGAAGGCCATAAAATGAGGAAGACCCTGCTGAGGTTATTTCCTTGGGTTGCTTACTTGTTGCCATGGAGTGCAATCCATGTGGATGGTCTTGTGATGCGTTTGACAAAGGGGAAATTGAATAGTTTTAAATGTAGCAGGCATAATGATGTGCTTTAGTAACTTGATGACAGCTTTTTCTCTCATGGGTCAAAATGAGCCGTGTGTCGGCTGTCTGTTTTCATGTTTGTTTATGTTTGTGTGTCTGTCGGAGTCATGTGCATGTGTGCAAACATCTCTGAATGCAGATGTGAGAATCTGTCATGTGCAAGTTCTTGTGAGTTTGTTTTAGATGCATGATCTGGGAAAAAAATATATGAGAATAACTTGTTGGACATTGCAATGGTGACATGCAATTCAAGTACATAGAGTTCCTTTATAATTTGTATGCCGTGACCGATGCTTGAAAAGTGAAAATAAAACTCATGAAGAGTGTGAAAGTTGGATCTTACAGTAGTTGAAATTCTATGCATGTATAAAAAACTGTTGGTTTGTTGGTCGGTTGTGGCGACCCCATGGTCTTTCTTCTAGTGTTACCATTAAGGCTCTGACAGATGTAAAGTGTCATGGGGTCAACTTAGTCCTATGTTCCCTCAGTTTAGGGTTGGGGTCAGTCTTCAGGCCTTTTCAGACGGGAAGCGAGTGACGCGCCTTGGTAATTCATTGTCAATAGAGGCGGGCGATCATTTTGGATGCGCGTAGAAGTTGAGGTGCGTTGACCTGGATTGTGGTGACCTGGAATTTTTCAAGCTATGCGTCCCATGCCCGTCATGAGCAGCTGCGTCGCTGATCCAGGCGAGAGCGCTTACGTCACACGCTCCCTGCCTTAAATGTCCTCTAGTTTTGATGGAATATAGGCTGACGGAACATACAGTATGATCACTTCCGCATGATCGATGCTTGTCATGTGTGACATGTGTGCCAAAGCGGTTCTGTATATCATTCTCATCCATATTACCGTTTAGATTTCTGACATCACAAGCTAGTATGTGTAAAGGAGGATACGACTACTGTTTCACAGAACGTTCAAACAAGTGAAAACACAAACATGCATACACGCTGGTGCAATACAAGTTTGAACTTGTGAATACTGGGATGCCATTATACACATTGTATTTTGGAGGTCTGTCTCTGTCCCCATGTTGGCGCTCGAAAATATCAGATTTTGATGCGCCCGCCACTCACTAGGTCATGCCTACTGTACAAGCAGCCAGGATGTGTAGTGCTATAGATAATAATGAATCTGCATGATTTACAAACTTGGAAGTGGTTCCAAAATGGAATAGTCTAGCAGTGAAGGCATAGTTAAGAGCCACACTGCGGAAAATGCTGTCTATGCCTCCATCTGTTTTTTTCTCGTGTTTGAACAACTCATCTGCTTTTCTGTATACTCTCCGCTCACAATCACATGTATTTTTCTATTTGGTGTGTGTGTGTGTGTGTGTGTGTGTGTGTGTGTGTGTGTGTGTGTGTGTGTGTGTGTGTGTGTGTGTGTGTGTGTGTGTGTGTGTGTGTGTGTGTGTGCGTGTGCGTGTGCGTGCGCCCGTGTGTGCCCGCCCATATGTGGCATTGCGTATGTTCATCATTTGGGGTTGAGGTGTGGCATAATACCTGATGACAGCGTCTGTCTTTGCGTTTACATTAGTAGCCTGTACATACAATGTGTGACTGTTTTTGTGTTTATACAGTATCACTGGATCCCTTTGTAACTGTTCAATGTCACTAGTCTCTGTTACATAATTATTACTATGTGCATACTGTGTCTATATACAGTATCTGGTTGTAACGTGAGAGTGCCTAATACTGTATACTATTTATACCTATACTTTTAACTTAAATAGTACTGTTTTTAAGTTCACTTTTAAAAGCAGTGTGAGTGTTTGACAACACAAAGGTGTCATGGCAATAAAACACATTGTGAGAGAGACACCACACCTCACCACACCACAGACCTGTAATCAAGTAGGCCATCATCACTCACTCACACATCGCTCATTTGAGAATGGACCATGGGCGCACACACACACACACACACACACACACACGCACACACGCGTTCTCTCGCTCTCTCTCCCCCCTCTCTCAGTGCAAGTGTCAGCCTATCTCACTCCTGCATGTCAAATTATAGTGTGTGAGATTACGTGACACACTGCTATTAGAAAGGGAACTGTGTGTGGGGGGGAGGTCTTGTGGTCCCTTTGTTTATATCTCATATGTTCTTGTACTCTAGTAGTCGAAATGTAACCATATAAACCGTATCATCCATATTCTGGGATTATAGGCGAACGTTTGGCAAAAATAGGCTAACATTTTCTGAAAATGGCAGATCGAAATTTTGGTTTAGAGGAAAAATATGAGGGGACCAAATATAGGCCACTGGGAGTCCCCAATCAGTGGACTATATAGGATTGAAGTGGTTAAGGGAGAGGAACAGGGGACGGGGGGGTGGCCTTGAGGCAGGCAGTTGGCTGATTTACATCCATGTTTACCTCTCTGTCAGTCCAAGGGGAACACACTATAACATCTGTGTTGATGTGGTTCATGTCCAGTCATTATTTATTTCCCTCCTTTCATTCTGTTTTTCTCTGCTTGTCATTTAAGGAGAGGCGACTTGGTTTTGTGGTCGACTCTCTTTACTGTTAGCTACTGGCATTCTCCATACTGAAGATTCTAATCAGAGATGTGGTAAAGTTCAAACAATCAGAACAATAACGCTCAATGAAGTGTCAGGAACAGTACCGCTACCGGCAATACTGTCATAAAAGCATGCACAGTTCTGCTCATCCAATTAAAAGCCGATGTGACAAAAGCAGTGCTGGACAAAGTACTCAACCCCAGTAACTGAGTCAAAGTATACTCTCTGTGAAATATTCGACTACAAGTTGCTCTGTCAAATTTTTACTTGAGATAAAGTACAGGAGTACTTGCTTTTAAAAATACATGAAATTAATAGTATTCAAAAAATAATAATTGGGGCGCCCGCTGGCCTAATGGTCCAGGTGCATGCCACATATAGGCTCTGGCCTGTTCGAGTCCCATTCATGACGACATTTTTGCTGCATGTCTCTCCCTCCCTCTTTCCTGTCCGTCTTCACTGTTCTATCAATGAAGACACAAAAGCCAAAAACAAAAAAAAGTATTCAAACAAATTACAAAGTGCATTTTTTTCATATCTGTGCATTGCTGTATTGAAATGTAGGCATTATCCTAAAAGTAACATTTTCCAGAACTCTCCAACAAATATCACTAATAGAGAAAATAGCCATTATACAAGCTCACAAGGCATCGCATGGCGATGTGAGCTTCCACTTTGGTACTTAAAAGGAACCCTTGCTAATAAGACAAATATTCCTTAAAACATTATACTTGCCCTCTACAACTAAAAAAAAGAAAAAAATCACCTTAAATATTTTATTTATTTCATAAATAGAGAATCTTTCACTCAATAGGAACCGCTCCTGTCGCAAGTTGATGATGTCATATGTCCATGTGTGTCCAGCCCTATGGAATATATGGAATGCAAGTGCTAATAAAAAGTATTTAAAATATTGCTTTGATGCTCATATTAAACTTAAGAAGTATTAAGTTGTTTTTTATTAGCACGTGCATTCCTAATGACATACATATGACATCATCAACTTGCGATGGGAGCAGTTCCTATTGAGTGAAATAGTATCTTTTTATAAAATAAATACAATATTTAAGGTGTTTTTATTTTTTATTTTTGTTAGAGGGCAAGTATAATGTTTTAAGGCATATTTGTCTTATTGGCCAGGGTTCCTTTTAAATGTACTTAGGTACAGTAAAAATTGCACTTACCGGTAGGTATAGTAAATGTACTACTGGATACAAGAGACCTGGGTGTATTCAGGAACAACTTGTCATGAAATATCAAATAATAGAGGAAGTGAGCACTGAGCTTTTATTGACCCAAACCCATCGCTCAGGACAGGTGTTGATTATTCAGGAAGTGGAGGAGTGCTTTGTGTCCTGGGTAAGAACAATGCACACCGTTTTGAGTCCATTATTCTGAACAGACAAGAGGAAGCCTCTGTGTATTCTAACATGATTAGAGCACTTCGGTGAGTGTCGCAGTCCCGCCCCCTCGAGAGACCCGGAAAATAAATCCCCGTTCATTTTCCTCATAGACTTTTCAGAAAGTATTTATTTAAAGACGTTTACGCCGCGGACAAAGCCAACTCTTGTCGTGACAAATCATGACAATAAACACAATGTTTTGGGCCAAACAAAGAATTAGAAAGTAGAAAGAAACGGAAAGTTACAACACTTTTTTTGTTGTTTTTCTTCTTTGTAATTATTTGTTTGGTCCAAAATATTGTGTTTGTTGTCATGATTTGTCACGACTCGAGTTGGCTTCGTACGACGCTTAACACCCTCCGCGCCATTGCCGACGATTAAAGTCAATTGAAGCCTAATTTTGATAGTGACGCTTATCGCCATTGCCGACGGCCTCCGGCAATTGAGCTTTTATAGCGCGTTCGATTGCTCGAGCCAAAATGCTACTCACGTTAGCCGGTTAGCTAGCTGTGTTGTTAGCACAGAACTGGATCGCCCATCTTAGATCGTCGTCGCCATAAGCATCCATTCTATCCATTTCTTTCAATCGCCTGTAACTCCTATTCCTTGTCCCAGATGGCATTTTTGGTCAAAACAGCGTTTCTTTGACGGCACAGAGCTGACAATCTAGAGCTCTCCGGAGCTCCGGCCTGGATTCACCTTGTAAACAAGGCCCATCCAGCTGTGTGAAAACTCCTAACGTAGGACTACCGGTTGTGGACCGGAAATGGCGGATTTTCAAAATAAGAGCTCAAATTAAAAAAATGCTGGCGTGAATTAGATCCTAATTTTTCAATAAATGATAGCGGTCTAAGTGTTAAAAGGTCTTTAAATAAATACTTTTTGAAATGTCTATGGGAAAAATGCATTGGGATTCATTTCCTGGGTCTGGTGTCGTCATGAAAGGGGGCGGGACTGCGACGCTCTATAACTGCATTAATCCGTTAATTCCTACAAGATGGAGATACCTGATTTTTCTTTTAAGGCCATGTCAATCAATAAAGATACATTTAAAAAAAACTTGGAATCAGTTACATGAAATTGCCAGAAGGATCTTGTTTCTGTTGGCTGGCGCAGGGAGGGACCAGTGTGACTGTAGTGGATAAAGCTTTAGACTCAATGTATGTTTAACTTTCACCCATTACAGTTACAGTTATATATTGTCCTCTCTCTGTCTGTTGTCACTGGCGTATTTCATGACAACTCCCTTTTCTGTCTAACCACTCTTCATCTTCTCTCTCAGGGAGGAAAAGAGTGAGCAGCTGTTGGATTGTAGACAGGAGTCAGAAAACATGGAGGTGGAACTGAAAAAGCTTCAGCAAGAGGTACGCACCCACACACACACACACAGATCCCTGCACCTTGTCTTCTCTCCCTTGCCTTGTGCCTGCAGTCTATTCCTTTTGCTGCCTTGCCAAGCTTTAATCAGCCAGCTAAAGCTCATTATGGGCCATTACAAACAGGCTGACATGGATTTTGATTTAGACTGGTTGGCTGACTATTTGGCTGGCCGCAGTACAGTCAATGAGGTGGATCGGTTCAGGGAGAGGATGGGGAGAAAGTATTTATTTGGTGGGTATCTGGGAAAGAGGGGGAGAGATAATTTCTTTCTGTTCTGTTCTCTCTCACTCGTATGAAGACATGCATTCGTACGCATGATCTTAATGATTAAGGAACAGGCAGGGTCATGTTTAACACAGTGTTGAATACTTAGCTTCTTCTGCCATGTATTTGTGACAGGTAGGGGAGTAGCTTACTGCTAAGCTGCAAGCCATGGAATATTACTGCTTATGAACCTTCCAATTTCTTAAAACATTTCTTCCACTTCCCGCTTTTAGAAGAAAATAAAACGCCACCTCTGTAAGCAGCACATAGCATTAGTGGCATTCCTTTGTGCCCGCCTCAAATCAATCAGACTCCATGACAGGAGACCTGCACTACATCACTTTCTGTTCATTTGGAGCCCCCCACCCCCATATGGCAGAATGCCTGCACTATGCCACTCCTAGTTCCCTGCACAAGCATACTGTAGTTGTTCCATCACATTGATTCTCTCTGCACTGCACTGTTTGCACAAATGTAATTTAACTCTGAGAGTGTAAAAATGTAAGTGGACCAGTAAGGGTCAATTTTGTTACATTTGTACATGGTCACAGTTACAAATGGATAATAACACTGAAAATGTTACTGTTAATTTACCTTAAAACTGTAACAAACATATCTTGTATGATTATTTGATGCTATTTTATTTACGGTAGTCTTTTTATTTCATTTAGATTTGTATTACTTAATTACTTGACAATAATCATTTTGTTGTTGCATTACTCGTAGGCATCTTTACAACTGCAGGCTTTCTCACTTAGACTGTTAATGAAAGGAGTACCCTACGTCTGTATTCATCATAATGCATACCAATACAAGTGAATAACAGTGATCCTTTTTTTTAAACAATGTTACAAGTATTCTTTTACTAACAACACATGATAGACGACGATAGAGACGTAACCACTTTAACCCTGGTGTCCCACTTTTTATGTCTTGTCAATGTGTTACATTGTGACCCATTTTGAGCTTGTATAGTAGATCTGCTATTTTCGAAATATCTTTAGTTCTTTTATGGTTAAATGGTTAATACTTCAATCCCCCACAGAGCTACCAGCTGATGTCAGATGCTCGGTCGGTGAGGGCGTACAGAGACGAGCTCGACCATCTGAGAGAGAAAGCCATCCGTGTCGAAAAACTGGAGAGTGAGCTGAGTCGATACAAAGACAGACTGCATGACATAGAGTTCTACAAAGCCAGAGTTGAGGTACATACATACAGTATGCACACATGCTGATCCTACTTCTAGTATTACTTACCAGTAAGACACCTGAGGACGAGAAGCGACCTCGCACTTTACTTAAGACATACGCTGCTGTATCCTCTTACAAATATAGTCAATATGAGAGGACCATGATAAGGTGGCATCTATCATCACCCCCAGATATTTGTAAGATGGAACTTGTTCAATAGCTGAACCATGGATTGCCACTGGCTGTGTTTTACCACCTGTTTTCTTAGTGTTGATGATCAGATTATTTTTGTCACAAGCCGGTCAACGCTACACTGGTACAGTTTCGGGTCATCACTGTCAGTCATCAGAGATATTAAAGTAGAATCATCTGAGTATTTCAGAAGAAACTGGTTTGACTCGCAGGTGTTACAGTCTGCCGTGTAAAGAGTAAACAGTACAGGTGAGCTAATGCATCCTTGGGGTGCACCAACTCTAGTCCTGATGGGAGAGGAGAGTGTCTTATTTACCTTTACATGCTGAATTCTGTCAGTAAGGAACGTGTGATAAAACGGAATAACAAAAGGATTAATGTGTAGCTGAACAATTTTAGTGAGGAGCAAGTCCTGCTGTATTGTGTTGAATGCAGAAGAAATATCTCGGAAAAGTCCTCTAGCATAGGATTTTGGTTTGTCGAGATGTTCGGAGATGAGGTGAACCAGTGTGACAACTGCATCCTCTGTACTGCGACCTTAGCCTGGCTAATAAGCCAGACTAATATCACACAACACTGTCGCGGTATATCAGTCTGGGCTGGCTCCACTTGGATTTCATTTCCCGGGGAACATTTTCTCTTTGACGCAATTGGTCAGAGCTACTGTCAGTCAAAGGTCTCAAGCATTGAACGTCACTGTACCAAAGCCCGCCTATATTGCATACCGTGTCCCGATTGGTCCGACCTGTTCTCTGCTGTAGGAAAGAGGCGTGCTACTGAGCCTCGCCAGACCGTAATCCGCTGGTAGGCAACTTTTTTTTGCCAACGGCTGATTCGGTCTGGTTTATTAACCAGGCTACTGCGACCTTGCTTGTAAGCAAATTGAAATGGATCCTGTGAATTAAATATGGCATTGTTGAGATGCCATATTTATATACCAATATATTGATATTAATTGACACTTTCAGGGGAAACACTGCTTCTGATGATACTATGTAAGAGTAGTGATTATAATAATTTGTGTAATGTTTAATGTCTGAAGAACTGTAAAAAGTTTGTGTAAAGTTCTGTGTATGTGCTGTGGTTATCTGACTTGTTCTGACGTGTTGCTCTGTTGTGTACTGTGTCTCTCTAGGAGTTGAAAGAAGACAACCAGGTTTTGTTGGAGACCAAGACCATGTTGGAGGAACAGTTGGAGAGCAGCAGAGCTCGCTCTGACAAACTGCACCTCCTCGAGAAGGAGAGCCTGCTGCTCAAGTCTAAAATGCATGACCTGGAGATGGTGAGATCACCACAAAGCACTTACTGTATAGCAGTGATGGTTTCCAAACTTAGCTTGAGTCCCAAAAGAGAAATTTGATGTCTCCCCGGGACCCAAATGTACAGAAAGGAAATGCATAAAAAACTATCATTAAGCCCTATTGAATAGTGACAATACCCAATTTACAAGCTCACGATGCTTGAAATAATAGTGTAAACTGTACAAAGTGGTAACTCTGTCATTTCTCGACGGTTTCGGACGCGGGCCGGCTCGCCAGAACCGGGCTGGCACCCTGGGCACGTTTTGCATTTTTCTGAACAATTTTGAATTTTTTTTTTCAAAAAAAGAAAGAAAAAAAAATCTTTTCAAATAAGGAAACCCAAAATGGGTACTACTCTTAAACACTGTTTACTTGTATGCAGGATCGGGACATGGATCGTAAGCGCATGGATGAGTTGTTGGAGGAGAACTTGGTTCTGGAGATGGCCCAGAAACAGAGCATGGATGAATCCCTACACCTGGGCTGGGAGTTGGAACAACTCTCCAAGACCCCGGAGCGGCCTGAAGGTAAGGAGGAAGGAGAGCAAAATGATGGGGGTGTGACCACCATTATTATTATTATTATGGGTGACTCAGAGAATACAGGCTGTTGTGGCTGCTTTTGGATCTTCCACATGTTCCCTAACACTGAGTCTCACTGAGTGTAAAAATTAATCAAGTGTAAAAATGTGTGCAATCATCCAATCCACTAAGCAACTCAAAGCAAGGATGAATACCATCCACTTGCCATTTTGGCCCATTTCTTGGAGGCCCTACCCACACGTTTAGCTGTGTTGCTCATTCCACGAACACCCGATCCTTACAATATATACCTTGTTGTAAAGGTGACTAATCAACGATTAAAATAATAGACAATACAATACCAATTGGTATTATTAAAGTAGAGAAATAATGAACCAAAGTTAAGCTTCCGAACTTTTGTTGCTGAGTTTATAAGACGACTCTGATTATAAGACGAGCCCCATTTTTCAAGACTAATTTGTGGCAAATGGTGCCATTTAATGGCTAAAAGCTGAAGTGCGATTATAGTACGGCCTCGTTTTTTCAGCCAATTGGAGAAAAAGAAACGTTGTTCCGTACTCGAGTAAATGAGTGACTGTGTCCACCACTGCCTGCACATGCAGCTCCCCAGAAGTCACTGGGCCAGGAGGTGAACGAGCTGACGTCCAGCCGGCTGCTGAAGCTGGAGAAGGACAACCAGACACTGCTGAAGACGGTGGAGGAGCTCCGAGGAGCAGCTGGACAGGACGCCTCGGGAAAACTGGCCAAGGCCAACCAGGAGAACCAGAGACTCACTCAGAGGGTAGGGGGACCACACCACATGCAACACAGAAAAAAGACAATTTAAGTGTTAATTTAAGCAAATGTAACCAAATGAACCTTTTAACACATTCCCCGGCGTTGACATAGATTTGCGGCAAATCTTATTTCTGCGGTCTTCCGGCATTGACGTAGATCTGCGTCAAATGGTCCTTTTTATAGTGGTTTATGATATCTCGCTGTCGTAATGCTACATACAGTAGCATTGGGTTGCTAAGCAATTAAGTAAACAGAAAATGTACCGTAAGGAAGGTTGCTGCATGCATCTAGCCTGGCTAATAAACCAGACTAATATCACACAACACTGTCGCGGTATATCAGTCTGGGCTGGCTCCACTTGGATTTCATTTCCCGGGGAACATTTTCTCTTTGACGCAATTGGTCAGAGCTACTGTCAGTCAAAGGTCTCAAGCATTGAACGTCACTGTACCAAAGCCCGCCTATATTGCATACCGTGTCCCGATTGGTCCGACCTGTTCTCTGCTGTAGGAAAGAGGCGTGCTACTGAGCCTCGCCAGACCGTAATCCGCTGGTAGGCAACTTTTTTTTGCCAACGGCTGATTCGGTCTGGTTTATTAACCAGGCTAGCATGCATCCACTCGTTGTTGTAAAGATCTTTTCAAATGCCTTTATCACAGATTCCTTTCCCAGACTGCGCCCCTGGTCAAAATTAGCTTCATTCAACGTCCCACAGCCAATGAACTGGTCACGGTAAAACTATACTTCTCCGAGTGAAAGTATATAGTAGTGTCCATCACAACACACATTGTTGGTCTACATCCGGTTCTGGTTTACGTTTCCGGTGGATTCTTCAAAATAAGGGTTTCACTGAAAAATGCTGGCGGTTAACGGGTGAATTTATTCATTCATGCTGGGAATGTGTTAACAATATTTTTGTTAGACCAGGCACATAACAGAAAGCAGTAAAATAAAATGGATCAACACAAAGGGCAAATGCAACAGTGTCCATTAATAGAGTGCATAAAGTCACATCAATTCATGAGGTATTTCTATTGTCATCCTTTCAAAGCATGTCCAACACATCAACAACATAAGAGTTTGGTATCATAGATTTCACTTTTCCTCTTCAGAATATTTGATCCTTTCCATAGCACTGCAACTGCTCATTTCACTGAGCCATTGGTCTTTGAATATTCTTCCAGGATATAGCAATTGTGTGCTTTGCTTGGAGCAATTAGTCTAAAATCATGTGTTTATTCTTTGGTTTGACTATAGGATTTCAGCGTATAACTTAAATTAAAAAATATATATAATTACTTTCTCACTCTGTGATGCGTGGAATTCATGGGAGTATTTTTCGGATTATGCCTTCATGTGAATGATCAAAGACATTTAATAATTTGAAATGAATAGCAACACCTAAATGTTTTAGGAAGTGTTTGTTTATTTTTTTTTAAGCCATGCAACGAAAACAAATGTACGGCATCACAGGGTGAGTAATTAATATAGAAAAGAAAATCGGTCTGCTCTGTTGTTTGTGCTTTTACACAGCTGTGCTAGGCTTAGCCTTTCTAAAACTTACCATTAACCATCCACATTAGCATGTGGGACCAGCCCTTCTTTAGAATATAGATCAATATATCACGCATTTTGCTCAGACTCTTCGTAGAAGGGGAAGAGAAAGAAAAGAAGTAAAAAGAGACAGAGTGTGAAGGGCAGATACTAGGAGGATGAAAGCAAAGCTGTAAATCGAGGCAAGGTCAGCGTTTTCCTTTTCTTTGCCAGCCTCTAACACCCGAGTGCCCCTCACTAAGAGAAGACTCTTAGCTATTTTCAGTATAAGCCTTTCTGTGTGCTCTTGGAATAATAAATAAATACTCTGAAACCCAGAGTTTGGAATTTATTGCTGGGTGGCTCAGTCTGGTTCAAAACACATTAAGGTGTGAATGCTTTCTGGGACTCTTGAACAATAGAAGCACTCTTAATGCTTTGTGTGTCTTTGTGTGTGCATGTCGTGCGTGTGCATGAGTTGGTTTAACAGAATGGGGTGCTGCATTGAATTCTAAATAAGTCTGGTATCATGGATTAATAATCACTGTGCACTCCAGCATTGCTTCAGCGGTGTGAATACACAGGCAAACCACGACAATTTCAAGCAGTAGGCATGCCAAGAAGGAAATACATTTGGACATTTTGATTATGTGGTTGACACACTATCCAGTCAGCTACAAGGAGATCTCTCCCATTTTGTGTGTTTTATTTCACTGTTTGTGTGCATGCAGTTGGAGCAGCTAGAGAGAGAGTTGTGTGCAGACAGAGAGTCCATGCAGAGCTCTGAGTCTCTCAGCACAGACCTGATGAAGGAGAAAGCCCTGCTGGAGAAGACACTGGAGACGCTCCGGGAGAACTCAGAGAGACAGGTCAGTCTCTCTCTTACACAGTGTGTCTGTTGTAACCATGCATGCTCTAATGTAGGGTCACAGTGACACGTTTCAGCATCAAGTTTGTAACATCCTGTCTCTGGCCTCCATTGGAAATTACTTGTGGAATGTTGCTGTGTCGCCGCTAGTGTGAACGCAGCAACACACTACTACTGTACACCCGTTCGCACACAATCACCTTCCTCTCCCACCTTCTTTCTCTCAGAGGATTACATTATACCCTTACTCAATCATCATCATGTGATTACTACTGTATATCAACCAAAGACAAACTAAATGCACCTCTTGTCTAAATCGCTCCTGTAAATGTTGCCTCTCCATGTTATCCAAGTGCAGGAATGTCCCCTCTGTCAAAGGACAAAAGCTATGTATCATGATGTGATTTAGACTGACAACATTTTTAGGTCAATGTTCTATAAAGGTCTATACAAACTCTACTCAAACTAAAATGGCTTTCCCAACATACCACGATCACAGTGTGGAATCTTACTGTACATAATGTAGCAGATTAAAGTGTTTCCATTATTGTTGCATACCGTATGCTCTACAGGTTAGCATGTCAATCCCCAGATACTTCAACATACTGTATACAAGTCGGTGCAGCTGGTTTGAACCAAGAATCTCAATTGGCAAAGATTCACAGACTCATTCCCAGATAGTCTGTGAAAAAAAGGCATGACTAAGCTATTATCTTTATGAAAGTGTGGATCGGATTTCCTTTAGCAGCGAGAGTTCTTTGTGTGGTTTTGTCTCTCCTTCCCGGCAGCACAGATAGCTGTGGGTGGATCAGGGACTATGTTTTATTGACTAGACAGATTGCTGCTACCGTTGCGCGCCTGACACAGATGGCTGTCTTATGCCTCAAGGGATCCGTACCAATTCTAACAGCTTTGATTAGCTCAGATAATTTGATTTATCAAGGGATAATATATGTAAAGCTAATCTATTCAGGATTTATCTTAAATAAAGGTTTCATATACATTTTGTTAACAACAACATTCTGTAGACACCATACCTGCTTTAGTTCATCCCCATGAGGCTGAATGAAAACACAAGCACATTGCGTTCTTTATTCTTTATTATTAAGCTGATATCCCCATTAGCTTCCACAAAGTGGTCACTAGTCTTCCTTCATTGCGACTGAAAATTGTGTTTTAATTTATTTAATAACTGTTCTCTGCTACTAATGCACCCAAGTTAGTGGAAAGTCCCTGCAGAAAATAGTTAATAAAATAAGCATAGCCTCTTAGTGATGCAATTCTCGCTGAAAATAGCTCTGCACCAGGGCCATCAGCAACCCCTTGACTCCCACTCCCTCAATGCAATTCAAATTCTCATCATTCTATCATGTGTGGCGATATCTTGGCCAACAAATTCTCTCTCTCTCTCTTTCTCCAGCTGAAAGGTCTGGAGCAGGAAAACAAGCACCTGGGCCAGACGGTGGCATCCCTTCGCCAGCGGTGCCAGGTGGGCACAGAGGCACGGGTCAAAGACGTGGAGAAGGAGAACCGTGTCCTCCATGAGTCTATCTGTGAGACCAGTGCCAAACTCAATAAAATTGAGTTTGAGAGGAAGCAGCTACGTGAGTGATGTGCTTCTGTTTTAGATCTCTATGTTTTTGTTCACATACTGTACATGAGAAGGATGTAATAACTTTGTATCCCCTTTCTTGCCAAGAAAATACTGAGCAAAAAACACAAAGCATTTCCATGCATTGGCTAGCATGTGTTATTCATGTTGCTATCACAACTTCCTTGTTGTTCCTCTGAGAAATGGCAGAAGAGTCTTTGAAAGCACTACTTCCTGAGGCACACTTTTTTGTGTATGTCTGTGTGTGATTATATTTATCTATTTTGTGTTTTTGTCATTGGTTTTTCTCTCCTTTTTTGGAGTCGACCTCTTATATCTTTTATGATACAATTATTTTCTAGGATCTAGGATTTTGATTGTGTTATTGTACCATTTAGTTAATATGATTATTGTTATTTATCTGTTGAATGGATCCAGAAATGATTTCATTAAGTGTCTGTCTGTCTGTCTGTCTGTCTGTCTGTCTGTCTGTCTGTCTGTCTGTCTGTCTGTCTGTCTGTCTGTCTGTCTGTCTGTGTGCAGGTAAAGAGCTGGAGGTATTGAAGGAAAAAGGCGAGCAAGCAGAGGAGTTAGAGATTCAGGTGCAGAAACTGGAAAGAGACAGTGAGAGCCTGCAGAAGAAAGTGTCTAGTTTGAGCATCACCTGCGAAAAGGTCTGTTGTTCTGTCAGCTCAATGCCTTGTCCTAGTGTCCTAAATGTTAATTTATACTTAGTCTTTCATCTCATTGCCTTGTCCTAGTTCCCTAAATGTTCATTTATACTCTCATTGCCTTGTCCCAGTTCCCTAAGTGTTCATTTATACTTAGTCTTTCATCTCATTGCCTGGTCCTCCTAGTGCCCTTAATATTAATTTAGGCTATTCTTAATCCCTCATCCCAAAGCCTTGTCTAGTGCCCTAAACAATAATTTATACTTAGTGTGTCAGCTCCTTGCCTGGTCCTAGTGAGCAACAAAACAAATAGAATGCAGGACTTAATTTAGCTGACAGACCTTTATTTATAAATAAAGTCCACACACTGCTATGTCTCCTAAAGCAATTACCTTATTATGTTTAAGTCTCCATGCCTTATCTTCATTGCCATTATGAAGAAGGCATGTATGCCAAAATGTAATAAAGATAATTGCTTTATGAGCTACATTGCTGTGTTTGGGCTTAATTTTTTCATTTCAGGGCAATTTAGCACATGACTGTCTTTTTGAATTTGAACTTGTTTAGTTTTCTGTCATATTATATACGAGAGCTAGACTTGGAAGAATAAAATAATTTCTCTCAAGGTATTTCATTGATAGATTGCCCACCCTGATGTTAGTTAGTTAAAACTTGCAGAGTTGAAAATATATTCTCAACGCTGTCTGCATCAGCCTGTGGGAAAGAGAGCTCAAAGCTTCTGTTTATTATTTCATAGAAAGTATGATGTGCCATATTCTCCTTCCAGCCTAAAGGCTTAGAATTCTGCATTGGTAAGAGTAATCTTGGCTATAGTAGAGTGCCAGGATAATATGGGGTCTGTCGTGCGTGCCCTTCCCTTTATGGCACATTGAGAAGTTCACCCTGACTTCAAACGTCTGTTAGTCTGAACATATCTGAGATAGCTTTTTTTATTTTTATCTAAATCCTGAGTGGTAATCTAGATGAGATCTAAAATGAGATCCTGAGTTGAGCACATGAACAAAGATTTCCGCTCACCGCGAGGCCTCCAGATTGTCAGATCTATGGGAAAACCGCCCTACTGATTTTACCTTCCATGTAGGTGTCCTCCTTGGAGAAGGAGAACGGCGAGTTGGAGGCAGAATGCCGACGTCTGAAGAAGAACCTAGACACTCTGAAGAACATGTCCTTCCAGCTGGAGGCCATGGAGAAGGAGAACTCCCAGCTGGAACAGGAGAACCTGGAGCTTAGACGCTTGGCCGAGGGCCTCCGCTTGGCCGGGGCCAAGGCCGCCCAGCTGGAGGCTGAGAACAGAGAACTGGAGAGTGAGAGGAGCCAGCTAAAACGTAGCCTGGAGCTGCTCAAGGCCTCCTCAAAGAAGACCGAGAGACTGGAGGTACGAGAACACCTACCGTAATACGGAGATGTGATATGTTCTGGGGGGGCATTGTTGTCGAGAAAATATATTTCCATTGGCCAAAGTCTTTATATGTATTATTGCTAGTACCGGAGCTAACTGAAATGTAGGCTAGAGCTGTTAAGATCTTCCTTCTGCAAGATGATGAGACAGTAGTGATACAAGTAATGTGAGTATTACTATTCAGTCAATAGTATCGATGCTGCTTGCAAAACTCATTATGTACCATCTCCATGATGGCAGCAATTATAAAAGCACACAAGTATGGTAGAGAAAGTATGGTAGAGAACGTTTGATCATGATGAGATTTTCCAGGTTCAAGCCTGTCCAAGAAAGTTAAGTTAAAAAGTGAATTGATTATTATCAAAGCAAAATCATTCTGATTCAAGACCTGTATATAGATAAGCGGGCTGAGAGTTCCAGCAACCAGCTGATGGAATAATCGTAACAGGTTAGTGATGTGTTACTTCCTGTGGCAGGTTAGTTACCAGGGTCTGGACACAGAGAACCAGCGCCTGCAGAAGGCTCTGGAGAACAGCAGCAGGAAGATCCAGCAGCTGGAAGCTGAGCTGCAGGACGTGGAAGCTGAGAACCACACGCTCCAACACAACCTGGAGGAGCTCAAGATCTCCAGTAAACGCCTGGAGCAGCTCGAGCAGGAGGTGGGTCAATCCAGTGGTTCCCAGGAGAAATGTCTCCCCAGGACTCAAACGTACAAAAATACATACAAGAGAAAGGAAAAAATTAAATTGAATCATATTTTCTATAACCCTATGAAATGGTGCTTATCCTTCCATCTTTTCAATCTCCATCTCTTTTAAACTCCACCCAGAACAAGACCCTGGAGCACGAGACCTCTCAGTTGGAGAAAGACAAGAAGTTCCTGGAGAAGGAAAACAAACGTCTGAGGCAGCAGGCGGAGATCCGCGACTCCAAGCTAGATGACGACAACCAGCGGATCTCCATCCTGGAGAAGGAGAACCGCACCATGGGCAAGGAGATGATCTTTTTCAGAGACTCATGTACCAGGGTTAAAGACCTGGAGAGAGAGAACAAGGAGCTAGTTAAACAGGCCAGCATCGATAAGAAGACCCTGACCGCCCTCCGAGAGGTGAGAATGGTGGGAGAAGTTTTCTATGATATGAGAGCTGGACAATAAACCAAATCTTAGAAACATAAGATATTGATTTGAATGATAACTTCAGTGTGAAATAGCAAACAATATGAATTGTCCTTGTGTCCTACTCCTCAACAGTGTAAAAGGAAGATGATTCCCTAAAATCTATGTGCTCTCTGTCTAACTGACAACATACATAATTTGAACTTACAGTAGACTTCCCCACCCCTCCAATATTTTTCATTGGGCAATGGTTTAAAAATAAGTTTGATTGTTCAGAAGGTGTCGATGATTCTGACATTTAATTGTATTGGTGTTGAATTAGGCGGCTGTGGCTCAGGAGGTAGAGCAGGTCGTCCAATGATCCCTGGGTCGGCGGTTCGAATCCCGGCTCCTCCTGTCCACATGTCGAAGTGTCCTTGGGCAAGACACTGAACCCTACATTGCCTCCAATGAGTTGGTTGGTGTGAGCTTGCCACCATTGGTGTGTGAATGTGGGACGTGAGGACGCTGGCGTCTACTGTTCGCCGCTTCACCTCCCAATGTATGAATGAATGAATGAACCATTGTAAAGCGTTTTGAGCACTTGGTAAAGCGCTATAAAAATGCAATTCAATTTTATAATTAAAAAATAAAAGCCTATTTTAGTACTGCTGGTTATCTAGATCTATCTAATAGGCACTAGAATGCCTATTAATGCTCGTTTTCTATCCTACCAGAACCTCTAGTACTGCTGTTTTTCTATCCAAACTCCAAAGTACCGAAGGACCAGATTTGAGAGCTACTGGTTAACGGACTAAATAATGAGTTTAAATAAAATATTGATTAATGAAAGGAAAGGGTTTTTTTGTAGTTCTTCGTCAAAAGTTTTTTGAGGGCCTCCTATTGTATATTCAGATATAGTGTAGATTTTTGTCCTAACACAAACATTAAATGCCATTGACAATGAATGGAGAATTTACGTCGTATGTAGACGAGCAAATCGGCTATTTTCGTCCTACACAACTATTAAATTCCTATTGACAATGAATGGGGAATGTACGTCATATTTGTCTGAGCAAATCGGGGTGTGTGTGTGTGTGTGTGTGTGTGTGTGTGTGTGTGTGTGTGTGTGTGTGTGTGTGTGTGTGTAGGAGCTAGTGAGTGAGAAGGTGCGGACTCAGCAGGTTAATAATGATCTGGACAAGCTAACCCACGAGCTGGAGAAGATTGGACTCAACAAAGAGAGGCTGCTGCAGGATGAACAGAGCTCTGATGACAGTGACAGGTTACTCACACAAATCTTTACTCATTTGCTGCAATTCTTAAAACCGTTTAATCCCCTGGAGCCCCTGGATAGTTCTGTCCAAATATATACAGTAAAAGACAAGTTAGGCAGCTTTAGCACCACACCACACGGCACTACACCACACCACACCACACCACACCGCATCAAAATATCTACCGTTTCAATTCAAATATAGTACCACCTCGCAGTACCCCCCTCCCCTCCCCTCCTGGGGGGAATCGACGCCCGAGGTCATTGCTTCTTGGCTAACAATGTAATGTAGACGAGTGCACAGGAGAGGGGTACTGTGATAATTATAATACAATATAAAGTATTATGATGTATTACAACTACACTATAATGGATTATAACTGTAATTATAATACAATATAAAGTATTTTGATGTTTTACAAGTATAATTCCTAGCAGTGGAAACGGTGGTACAAGTAGGCAGTGTGGGCTGGAGTGGTGTGAGGCAATGGCAGTGGAAACCTGGCTTTACAATGGGGAGGATGTTATTAAAAAGGGGCATAATATGGCTTTGGCGGTGACGCATTTGCAGTGTATGACACACACTGAATATTAAACGTGACTGACTTTGTGTTCAGGTTTAAGCTGTTGGAGTCTAAGCTGGAATCGACTCTAAAGTCTTCTCTGGAGATAAAGGAGGAAAAGATCGCTGCTCTGGAGGCCAGGCTGCAGGAGTCCTCCAACCTCAACCAGCAACTCCGACAGGAGCTCAAGACGGTCAGCACACCACACACACACACACATGCACGCACGCACGCACAAACACGCTCATACAAACGGATATGTATTCATCCCATGGGGGAATTTAAATCCAGCAACACACTCTCATGGGGCTTTTCCACTGCATGGTAGCGGCTTGACTCAATTCAAGTCTTTTCACGGCACCTTTTGGTGTCTCCTCAGCTCAGAGTTGAGTTGAGTCATGTCGAATCGGTACCATGCAATGTAAAACAGATTTTGGATACACATTTGCACATAGCTGTAGGCTAAACACACACACACACGCACATACCGGTAGTACGGTAGATTGTACGGTAGATTGGCTACACACACATACACCAGCCAGGGGCCATGCACGCAGTAATGATACAGCAACAAAAAACACAGATACCCACCTCACAGAAAATAAAAACTGTCACTCTTCCATCTCACAGAAACCTGTGCTCTCAGGCCTCTCCCTTGCAGACTGAAACACTCCTCAACACACATTATTTATTCATCTTCTATGGCGGGTTTTTATCTATTTATGAGGTGACATGCGTCTGGGAAATGCAGAGAAAGCGTTTCCTTCATCCAGGCAGTTTTGTTTTCCTCCTCATGGCATGGAGTGCTGGGAGGTAAACCTTTGTCAATGCTTTTTTGAATAATGATTTATCCCATTTAGACCTGGAACACCAATTTGTTGTTATACCTTAGCTGTTACTAGTTTTTCAGAATACTTAGGTCAGGATTTGGAAGGTGTTTTTAGAATCGGCCTCGGTGTATGTTAGTGGTTCTCAAAGTGCAGTCCGGGGACTCACAGGGGTCCTTGAGGGGACGTGATGCATCGTGACACGTTTTCAGGAATTATACTTATATACATAAAGAAATACTGTTACCCCTCAGCCACTTGCAGTGCAACAAACATCAAGCCTATCTAATAAACATAAAAAGACCAAAACTAAAGGTTTAGAGCTTGCAGATCTGATATTTTCAGAACAAATCTTGTATGGTGGCTGCTGGCACAACATATTTTCAGAAGGGAGTCTGTGGTCATACTAATTAATTTGGGGGTCATTGACATGAAAATGTTTGAGAACGACTGGTATATGTGACTCCTAGGTGAAAAAGAACTATGAGGCTCTACGCCAGCGGGAGGAGGAGGAGAGGATGGTGCAGACGTCGCCACCTAAAGGAGAGGAGGACCCACAGTCCGTCCGCAAATGGGAGAAAGAGAGCCACGACGCAACGAGGGAACTTCTCAAAGTCAAAGACAGGCTCATCGAGGTGGAGAGGAATGTACGTTCACAGCCAACTTACCGCAAACGTGTGTGTGTGTGTGTGTGTGTGTGTGTGTGTGTGTGTGTGTGTGTGTGTGTGTGTGTGTGTGTGTGTGTGTGTGTGTGTGTGTGTGTGTGTGTGTGTGTGTGTGTGTGTGTGTGTGTGTGTGTGTGTGTGTGTGTGTGTGTGTGTGTGTGTGTGTGTGTGCGCGCGTGCGTGCGCATTTTTACAAATCGGCAACAGCAAAACTGTGTCGTATTACGGTAGTTAGCTACAGTAAGCATTAGCAAACTAAATTGCATGAGCTTTATAACAGCCAAGCTAATCTTGGAAGTAATAATGAGTTACCTTTCATATAATTATGCAGTAATTATAATAATGATGGCTATTACTGGGCTTTCCTCTTCAAGATGGGAGTTCTTCTCCAGGTCATCCAGCTGGAAGGACATGTTCTACTCAGACTCGTTGATGGCGCTCATCCCATAGCCTGCTGTGATTGGCTAGTTCTGGTCCATATCCCATGGGGTTACTTATCCCATGCTCTGGAGGGATGATCGCTCTGCGATTATAAATTCAAATCAAATTACATAGCTGATGATTTGAAGTATTCGAGAATTGAGATCCTTTGGCTGCTGGCAGTGTGCTTAAGAAATATGATGCTGATCAGTCTAGAAGTTTTGTAGATTAGCTGTGGACAGACACACAGACAGTGCGACATCGATTCAAGGTAAAGGTGCAATGCATTCGTGTTTATATATCTTCTTGAAATCTGTCATATCTAAATCTCCCCATGTATTTGTGTATGCACATTTCCCAGAATGCTACGCTGCAGGCTGAGAAGGCAGCCTTAAGGAGCCAACTCAAACAGCTGGAGATGCAGAGCAGCAACCTTCAGGCTCAGATAGTGGCCCTCCAGAGACAGACCGCCACTCTGCAGGAGAACAACACCACGCTACAGACACAGAATGCCAAACTACAGGTATTGCTAGCATAAACCTTATAGGTCTGTTGTGTGATACGCAATTATAGAGTGAGAGAAACTTAGCCACTAGCTAGGTAGTTTATGTCTAGCAATTACCTTGGTTCTGACATTTTGGCACAGATACAGGCAGCTACAGACATGCAGTTGGAAGTAGTCTTGCACTTGAAAATCTGCCACTGTGGAAATCATGGGTGTGGGATGTGGTCAGCAATTTTTTTTTAAGATCGAGGGATGTGCCATGGGGTTTCAACAGATCTGTGAGCGGATCATGGGAGGTGGAATATGAGTGAGATTTCTAGACATACTTTAGAAAGGATGGAAAAACAACACGGTTGCCCGGCACGTTCACAATGTTGTTATAATGTTGTATAACATTTGAATGCGCGCGTGGCTCACACACACGCATGAGAGGGTGTGTTTGTGTGTAGACGAGGTAGGTATATGTGGACGAAATATGTGTGTGCGTACGTGCATTTATTTCTGTTGATACATGCCACAATGTAAATATACATTCCTAGTAATGGCCGACGAGGGATATGGACCTGACTGAACCCACTGTGACCACAGCAGGCACACTGCAAGGAAATTTTCCATCTCCCAGAATCCCAGTCCTGTGTGGAGGGAGCTATTTTAAAGAGAAGAGCGAATAAATGGAATGGACACACAGTGCCCCCTAAAGACAAAAAGCTGAATTTAACTCTGCTCACTCTACTGGTGTACATCATGGGTTCACATTCTTATGGCCCTGTGAAATCTTTGAAATATTCCCACAATTTTATTATTTTTTCATTCATTCAACACATATAAGACAATATTGTCTGCATCTCTCTCCTCTCTCTCTCCAGGTGGAGAGCTCCACGCTCAACTCCCAGAGTGCGGCGCTCATGACGCAAAACGGTCAGCTGCAGAGCCAGCAGAGCAGCGTGGAAGGCGAGCGTGAGTGTGCACTGCGCGACAAGGAGGAGCTGCGCTCCTCCTACGAGATGCTGCTCCGCGACCACGAGAAGCTGGCGGCGCTCCACGAGAGACAGGCATCCGAGTACGAGGCCCTGATCGGCAAGCACGGTGGACTGAAGAGCGCCCACAAGAGCCTGGAGCAGCAGCATCGTGACCTGGAGGACAGGTGAGTGTCGTGGTACATGGAGCTGATCATGGTGATTTATGTATAGGATGTGGGATGTGTAAATATTTGGGTTGTAGTCTCACGTGGCCAGACTGTTGCCTCTCGCAATTTTCAAATGCTTCCGTCATATTGTCTGGAGCATGGAAGCTCTGATCATGAGTAAGTGATAAAGCGGAAGTGAAGCCTCCTCCCCACTTTTGTTTCATCTTTACAGTCACGCAAATCTATCCTAATATAAATCGCAATCATCTAAGCATATAAAGCTTGCTGCTTAGCAGAAATGGAAATAAAAAAATAAAATGTAAAAATATTATATAACGGAAGCTTACTTTCTCGGATTTCGGAAGGTGTAGTTCCAGACTCTATAGCATTCGGAGATTGTGGAATAGAGACTATTTGGGATGTATCAGTTCACTCAGCTTATGATTTGTTTTTTTGCACAATATATTGACCTTTACAGTTATTGAACATTTTGCAAAATAATGTTTTTCTGTGTGTGTGCGCGTGTGTGTGTATCTGTGTGTGCGCGTGTTTGTGTGTGCAGATACAAGCAGCTTCTGCAGCGTAAAGGTGAACTGGAGGAGCTAGAACAGGCTCTAAAGGAGCAGCAGCAGAAACTGGTGTCAGAGAACCAGTCCCACCAAGCCAACGCGGACCAGTGTAAACTACTCAAAGAGGAGAATGACAGGTCTGTACTGTATAGTGCAGTAAAACATCACCACACAGGCACCACACAGGCACAGGACATAAAATGAAGCAAAACTAAAATTTAAGCAAAACAAAAATGTTGGTTTCGAAAAGGTGATTCTTTTACGACATCATAATTAGGAAGAAAATGTGCAGTTCTTTCATTTTCTGTAAACATACACAAACTGCATTAAAGTAACCAACAATAAAACCGTCCATCCGTGTCTCTCTCTCATGCTCGTCTGTCTCTGTCTCTCTCTCCTCTCTCCTCTCTCCTCTCTCCTCTCTCTCTCTCTCTCTCTCTCTGTCTCTGTCTCTCTCTCTCTCATGCTCTAGGCTGAACTCCACATATCGTCAGCTGGTGAGGGACAACGACGTTCTTCAGGTGGACCATAAGAGCGTGAAGAGTCAGCTGAACAGTGCCACACTGGAGCAGACGCGGCTGGAGGCGGAGTTCTCCAAGATGAAGGAACAGTTCCAGCAGTTGGACATCACCTCCACCAAACTCACCAACCAGTGTGAGGTATGGAGCACACTGATACTATGATCTTACTCCCGGTAAGGTACTACTCTCTGGATATTGACATTGGCATGTCATGTAAACACTTTTCCCAACATCAGTGTAAGTTTTTTGGGGGGCAGGTAACACTTTTTCTCTTGTAATGTTTTATTGTCTGAATAATGTACATATGTAGCCATGAAATGTAGAACTTTACATTTTTGAGTTGAGTGGCTAAGCATAGATTTGTGTGTGTGTGTGTGTGTGTGTGTGTGTGTGTGTGTGTGTGTGTGTGTGTGTGTGTGTGTGTGTGTGTGTGTGTGTGTGTGTGTGTGTGTGTGTGTGTGTGTGTGTGTGTGTGTGTGTGTGTGTGTGTGTGTGTGTGTGTGTGTGTGTGTGTGTGTGTGTGTGTGTGTGTGTGTGTGTGTGTGTGTGTGTGTGTCCAGCTGCTCAGCCAGCTGAAGGGGAACCTGGAGGAGGAGAACCGTCACTTGTTGGACCAGATCCAGACTCTGATGCTGCAGAACCGCACCCTGCTGGAGCAGACCATGGAGAGCAAAGACCTGTTCCACGTAGAACAGAGACAGTACATGTAACTACTACACACACCACTGTTCTGCCTGCCTCTATCTCTATGTTCAGTAGAACAGAGACAGTACATGTAACTACTACACACACCACTGTTCTGCCTGCCTCTATCTCTATGTACAGTAGAACAGAGACAGTACATGTAACTACTACACACACCACTGTTCTGCCTGCCTCTATCTCTATGTACAGTAGAACAGAGACAGTACATGTAACTACTACACACACCACTGTTCTGCCTCCTCTATCTCTATGTCCCATGTACAGTAGAACAGAGACAGTACATGTAACTACTACACACACCACTGTTCTGCCTGCCTCTATCTCTATGTACAGTAGAACAGAGACAGTACATGTAACTACTACACACACCACTGTTCTGCCTCCTCTATCTCTATGTCCCATGTTCAGTAGAACAGAGACAGTACATGTAACTACTACACACACCACTGTTCTGCCTGCCTCTATCTCTATGTACAGTAGAACAGAGACAGTACATGTAACTACTACACACACCACTGTTCTGCATGCCTCTATCTCTATGTTCAGTAGAACAGAGACAGTACATGTAACTACTACACACACCACTGTTCTGCCTGCCTCTATCTCTATGTTCCATGTTCAGTAGAACAGAGACAGTACATGTAACTACTACACACACCACTGTTCTGCCTGCCTCTATCTCTATGTACAGTAGAACAGAGACAGTACATGTAACTACTACACACACCACTGTTCTGCCTGCCTCTATCTCTATGTTCAGTAGAACAGAGACAGTACATGTAACTACTACACACACCACTGTTCTGCCTGCCTCTATCTCTATGTTCCATACAGTAGAACAGAGACAGTACATGTAACTACTACACACACCACTGTTCTGCCTGCCTCTATCTCTATGGTCCATGTACAGTAGAACAGAGACAGTACATGTAACTACTACACACACCACTGTTCTGCCTGCCTATACATAGGCATATCTCTATGTTCCATGTACAGTAGAAGAGAGACAGTACGTGTAACTAAACACCACTATTCTGTCTCAATGTTGTGGTCTTGGAGTCCCCGGTAGATGACCAGATGGTGCATTGACCTCATGACCACAACATCCCCGGTTCAATACTGGCTGGAGATCCACGTTGCATGTCCTTCCTCCACTATCCTCTCAGTTTCCTGTCATTCAATACATAAAAATCACCCGTGTGAACTGAGTGGTGCAGTGACGTCACACACTAACCATAGCAACCATGCTCACCTGTACGTGGGGCCACGTACAGGTACACACATACACAGGTACACGGGTACATACAGACAAAGCTGGTTATTGGAGTGGTTTGCACCACTCAAAAACTAGAAATACCGCATCGTGGTTGTATGCCTCCTCAATCCAGTTGCTGTTTACATCTGTGTCTCTCATATACCTGTATATGTAGTGAATGAAGACTTTGAAGGAATTTCATGAACATATTTTGTGAGGTCACAGTGGCCTTGATCTTTGACCACCTACTTCTGATCAGTTCATCCTTCAGTCCTACGTAGTACAGTAGATGTTTGTGCCAAATGTCGTGACATTTCCTCAAGGCGTTCCTGAGAGATCGCGTTCACAAGGTTGGGAATGGGTGGATATATGTACATACCTCCGACTTGTGAACGGAGGGATAGCTGAAAGCACGATGCCTCTGGCGGCGGAGGCATAGAAACAAACATTTTACTGCTGTAAAATATAAATAAATGTGCTTGAGGTTAAGGTGATTCCTCTGTCTCTGTCTGACTGTGTCTTCTGTCCTCTGTCCCGCTCAGAGACAAACTGAATGAGCTGAGAAGACAGAAGGAGAAGTTGGAGGAGAAGATCATGGACCAGTACAAGTTCTACGACCCGTCTCCTCCACGCAGGTAAAGTGGTTCATCTCTTGAACACTGATATTGTAGATAGTCTGTTGAAAACCCTTACAAAGCATTAGCATGTTTTTTTTGTTTTATTCCTGAGCACTAGAATGCTTAACAGAATAGAAAAGACAAGTGCAAGTATTAGAACAACAAAGGACAGTTCAAATCAAGATAAGGCAGTAGAATTGGGGACGTAATGATGACTCATTTCGCTCACTGTTTTTGTTGGACCAGGCGTGGGAATTGGATCACGCTGAAGATGAAGAAGTTGATCAAGCCAAAGAGCCGTGAACGGCAGCGTTCTCTGACCCTGACACCGTCTCGCTCTGAGTCCACCGAGGGTTTCCTGGGCCTCCCTCTGCCTCAGGACAGTCAGGACAGCTCCTCCATCGGCTCTGGATCCAATTCCCTGGACGACACACTCACACACAGGAGGAGCAGCAGTGAGTACACAGTTTGCACACGTGCACAGCCACACACACACACACGCGAGGAAATACACATGATGACATCAGAACAGATCAGATCAGTACACGGATGCTTCATATGTCTACGCACATGCGCACACGCACACACAGATTCACAGTCTGCATGCATAAAACATTCATGTGTGTACACTGTATGCACAAAGAAATACCATGAGCAGCAATTAGCGTGTGTGTAGAAATAAACATGCTTTTGACGTGTGCGTGCGTGTGCGTTCGTGTGCGTGCGTGCGTGCGTGCGTGCGTGCGTGCGTGCGTGCGTGTGTGTGTGTGTGTGTGTGGTATAAAGTAGAAATGAATGGTTAACCATTAGTTTGCTTCTTTCTCTCTGCGGAAGGGAGGAGAGGGCAGCAGCCCAATGCCAATGAAGGGCAGGGCTCCAACAATGGTATGCCGTAGATTGGTTGGGTGGGTGGGATGTTGGACAAACTGTCCTGTCATTGGGGCCATGTTTTTGTGAGTCAATCATCTGTGTCCATCTGCTTACACTGTAAAATATTTCTGGGTCCATTTTGTTCCATTTGGACAATGTTGCTGTGGATTGTACTATATGTGTATAAAGCCTGTAGCTGAGCTGTGCAGCAGAGACCGGTTGACTGTCGGCCATGGACATGACCATGGAAAGTGTTTTCATATATTTTATGACATAACTCGCATGGAGAGGACTTCTAACTTCTAATCTAAAATGTTACGCTGAATTCATTCCAGCAGAGAAAGTGGAGAGGTTCAATGCATTGTCTATGGTGAGGAGCGACCACCACTTTCACTGGTGCAGCTATCAAAAGAGGGCGGGGGTTATTGGTTTAAAGGACCTTTGGTAAAGATGCAGTGTTTATGTTCAGGTTCAGCACCCTTGGCCGTGAGTCCGTGACCATACAGTAGATCGGCGCCTCTGAGTTCAAGAGTGCAGTAGCCAACAAGAAGCGCACTGTGGTCTGAATAGACATGGACTAGGCGTACACACTAAAAGCACTACTGTACGGAAAGTAGCGAATATGATACTAAAGTTTGAAACTACCAATTGTAGATGTGAAATTAATATAGATTGAGCTACTGCATGGCACATGACTCAATTAAATAGATCGTTTACAATCAAGCTGCCACTGATGAGCATCAAGTTTCTGTTAAATTAATTAACTTTTCCTCCCCACAAGTTTTCCTATCTGCTGGCAGCAGATCTCTTGCTAGACTACAACTTACAAGTCATTCATACCGTGGACATGGGTCATACCGTGGACATGGGTCATACCGTGGACATGGGTCATACCGTGGACATGGGTCATACCGTGGACATGGGTCATATGAAAACGCTTGAAAATCCCTGACCCTGCAGTGTTGAGACAACACTTTGACCAACATTCCTATGCATATTATATGCAATATTATGCAAAAGTATCATCTCACCTGCCTTGGTTTAATTTATAGCATATCTCAATTGGTCCAGTTACTGAAAAACATCCTGTAGGAATTTATGATTTATTTTCTCTGGTGAGTTGGGCTGCTCACCTCCTCTGTTTGTGCTTTCCTGTCCAAACTGACAAGGAGATCTCAGTCATTTGTGTGCCCAATATGTCAACCTGCTGATGTGCACAGCTCTGCTGTAAACGGCAAAGAACCACCACCCTCCAGCATTGTATTAAAAGGTGCAATGCATTATACTGTACCTCACCATGTCCAATCAATACTCAGTATTTCAGGATCAGCTTCTGTGGTTATTCAAGAAAGTTTAGCCTTGGAAACCCAGATGTTTTTATTTCCAGGAAGAAAAAAAGAAGCTTAGACTGCAGATGTGTTGTTGATGATACTACTCTATCAGTTCGCCTACCCAGTACCACTACCTACTCGAGTACCCTAAAAAAAAAGTCAGCCAATTTTCAGTAAAGCTAAAGAACTGCACAGTTATGTAATACTAAACTAGATAATAGATATAGAAAGTGGTCCTTTGGCAAAATGGATAAAAACAATTGAATAATGTTACTACTTTAGGGACAGGGAAATGAATCCCATGCTTATGGTACAGACCTGCACTCAAAACATATCTAAATGTGCTTGTACATTAGAAGCATTGAGAGAAGAGAACCCAATGTTGCACATACATACCTTTTAGTAATCATTTAGAAATACATTTAGAAAGAAATACAAAAATGTGCAAGACAAGTATGTATAATCAAATCAACAGCTCCATATTGCTGGTATTTGTGAGGTTTTAACAAGCTGACAAGTAACGCCTCTGGTGCTGTTGTTTACCAGGACTTATTTGATCTCACTTCACCCTCCTGATTGCACCATTTAATATGTTTTCCGTATGTGTTTATTGGTACACTGTAGGTGTGTTTGTGTGTGTGTGCGTGGACCATTAACTGTGTAGATAAAGTATCTGGTTTTCTGGAGTGTGTATGTGTGAGTGAATTCATACTGGCATATACATTTAAATTTATTTGGTTAATGTCTACTTTTTGTTTAATAAATCCTCATTCAGCGATATTTAATTCCATCCAAAAAGCACTTGCACTATTACTGTGGTTGGTGCAATATTTACAATAGCATTTTTTAGGAATGCCGCTACAAGTAAATGTGAGAGAAACAGTTTGTCGGAAATAATGGCTTTTTCTGTGATGTCTATCATGAACTGGTTGGCACTGCCATTGATTTGCTGTGGCATTGCTAACCTAGATGAACAACGTCTGCTTCTGATGTCTCAACAACCACCAAAACATGGGTGCAAATGGTTTTTGGGCAAACTTGAAGATCTTCCAATTCATCTTAAGTGAGATAGGCTTCATTAAGACCTGTCCTTTAAGTCATTGTATGTATTTGTTGTACTGGTTGTGTGTACTGATTGATTGTGTTGTTCAGCTGAGTGTCCAGAGGTTCAACTCTCTCTCTGTTTCCCTCCCTGTGGCTGTCTTCAACATTAACCACATCATGTCTGTTCTGCCCTCCTGTCTTTTCTTTTCTTTTCCTCCACCTCTTTCTGGGCTGTTTTGTCATTCTCTCCAATGTCTGTCTGTCTTTGTCTGTCTGTCTATATTCTGGCTGCGCACTGACAGCTCTGAAAAGGTTGCCTTTCATGAGGAACAAATCCAAGGACAAAGACAAGGTCAAGGCCATCTACCGACGATCCATGTGTAAGACCTCTGCGAGCCGCCGCGCTAGACTCCCTAACACACTCCCCTTCCTTTCATCAACACAAATAAGGAATGGTCATTGATGTGCGTTAGATTAAAACCTAGTTGTGAGGCAAGAACCATCGATAAGACCATTGTGGTTTGCATCGACAGCTATATGTCACTGTACCTTCACAGTCTTGATGCAAATACCACCTGACCTGAGATTTGTGTCCAGCTGATATTTAGAGCAGTTAATTTATTCAACATGAAATCTAGGCTTTGTTTTAAAGATTATTTTAGTCTGTTTTACTTAGGTAGTGTAGAGACACGCATAGGGGTAGAGAGGGGGAACAACATGCAAAGCACATCTCCAGACAGAATCAAACTGTTGTTGCAGTTATGTGGTCACTGGTCAATGCATTATATCCAGTAATCCACTGGCGCACCTCAAACCTAGAGTGTTCAGTGATGTTGCGTAGGCCATATGCATAATCATAGCAAGATTTCGCTTATAGAAAGAAACACTTCTACAAATTGAAACCTTTGATTGATGTGTCTTGGGTGAGAGATTTGATTTATTTTTTTACAATAAATAAAGGTATTCAAGCACACCTAGAGAGACCATGCCTTCATATCTGTTGACATCAATGACCTCTCCTTGTGTTCTCCTCCCTGTCACCTGCTCTGGTCTGTGCCTGCCGCTAACACTCTCCTATAGAAGATGATCTATTTGTGGCTTTGATACATGACCTTTAACTCCCAACACCTAATTGTAACTTTGTAGACATCTGTTTCCTGCTACTAATGTGCTACTGTAGTAAATAATTTAATTTGAGAGATTGTGAGATTCTTTTTTTTGTTATCATATAAATTTGTGTTGTGGTTGGAGTTTCTCTAGTTTTCTCTTTCTTTAGTTGTGTCATGGACCAGTTTGCCTGTAGTTTGCCTGAATTGACATTAAGTCTGGCCTAGTTTCATCTAGCTCTGATGTCTATGCCGTAATGTGGGTCATTGTGCAGCTTTTTGTAGAGCTGTGTTGTGTGCTTGTTTGGTTGTATGTTTGTGTGCAATGTAAACAACCATAGAGCGAGTGTGTGTATATAAGAGAGACATGCTTGCTGTTCTGCAGGCATGACTAAGCATTCACCACCACATCAACGACTTCTCACACTTGTCATGAAGGACTTGAAATGGAACCTCCTATCTTTTGTTTTCTCTACCACTGTCTCTCTGTACCTGTATTGCTGTCTTGCTCTCTACTGCTTCTTTCTCTCTTATCTTTCTTTCTCCCTAACTCACTGTCTCTCTCTCTCTGCCTCCATCACAATTTCTCTTTCCACCTCTCTCTATACTGTCTCTGTCTACCTCTGTCTCTCTACCTCTATCGTTCTGTTGCCTCTCTCTACCCTCCCCTCTATCGGCTATCTCTCTGGGCTGCATTTCAGATCTTGTGCTTGACATGGACGTGTATCTCATCTTCTATGTATGCCACTGCTTGCAGAAGCTCTGCATGCCATTACACCACTCCATCCGATTCAGCTTAATTGAACTGAGTGTTAAAAGATGGAGCGGGCGCATTTGTATTAGCTGTCCCCTACCGCACCTGGGGGACACTTATGAGAGATTTGAGTGAATGGGTTAATTTATTTTCCTCACTCTTGTCATTTCCTCTGTCCATCCATCTAGCCATGAATGACCTACTACAAAACCTGGCAGTAGCGGGGGCCCCTGGGGGTCAGTGGGCAGGCAGCACTGAGAACGTTGAAGGAGGCGAGGAGACGGGCGAGGCTGGAACGAGTAGGCGCAGTGGACAGCGGATGAAGGAACTGGCCTTGTCTACCAACGCCATCGACTTTGCCACCCTCACCCTGCCTAGTGCCAGCCACAGCAGATCTAAACATCGCCTCAGAGTTAAAGGTTAGGGGTCGGGTCGAATATCAAGATACATTTACTAGTACAGTAAATTTTTGTTATACAAATGTATCATAAATTACAATTAATAAATTACAATTAATAATGCATATTAATGTTTTAATTAATTTACAAAAATGTTCAATCAAACCTGAAAGTAGGTTGACAGTTTGTTTTGTGTCTGTCTGTCAGTTTCCCCCCTTTTTCTCCCAATTCAGTCATTATGCCAATTCCCTGATTTTCCCCACATACTTACTGACCTGGGGATGTTATTGAAACCACATACGGTATGCCTCCTCCAATACATATGCATATCGCCTGCTGCTTCTTTTCACCTGCCAGTGAGGAGCCTCACCAGGAGGACATGGCGTGTGGAGGCACACCCTATTCCTCATAGCCCTTACAGATGCCCTTGACCAATCTGTAGGAGTCACTAGTGCAGTGACAAAGAACGCCCTTTTTGCCCGGCTTCCCTCCTGAAAATTAAGTTTGTTGGTATGTCCGGCCAAGCCGGCTGCACAGTGGAGGATTCAAACCCTTAGTCTCTACAGTGGTGGGCAAAAACTTTACTCCTGTGTCACCCGAGTGCCCCAGTTTCCTAACCCTCATAACAACACAACATTTTCTGTCTTATCTTATCTCTGTCTACAGACAATGCGTCCTGTGAGGATGTAGCAGGGTCCTCGGATGATCCCAGACTTCAAGGTAAGGAGCTATCAATGCCCAAAGTCAAGAAATACAAAAGGTGACACACAGCTGGACAAGGAAGGATTAAATGGCTTTAAAAGCAGGTCATGTCCTCAGCAGACCCCACACTTAGATTAACAACTTCCATACTATAGGGAAGTATAGTATACTATACTATAGGCCAGGGCCTGTAGTTAGTATAGGGCCTATAGTATACTATACTATAGGCCAGGGCCAGTAGTTAGTATAGGGCCTTTAGTATACTATACTATAGGCCAGGGCCAGTAGTTAGTATAGGGCCTTTAGTATACTATACTATAGGCCAGGGCCTGTAGTTAGTATAGGACCTATAGTATACTTCCATACTATAGGGAAGTATAGTATACTATACTATAGGCCAGGGCCTGTAGTTAGTATAGGACTTATAGTATACTATACTATAGGCCAGAGCCTGTAGTTAGTATAGGACCTATAGTATACTATACTATAGGCCAGGGCCTGTAGTTAGTATAGGATCTATAGTATACTATACTATAGGCCAGGGCCTGTAGTTAGTATAGGATCTATAGTATACTTCCATACTATAGGGAAGTATAGTATACTATACTATAGGCCAGGGCCTGTAGTTAGTATAGGACTTATAGTATACTATACTATAGGCCAGGGCCTGTAGTTGGTATAGGACCTATAGTATACTATACAAGTAAGACGCGCAAACGCGGGAAGCGAACGCAGCTCGTAAATTGCAATAACAACAATTAGAATAAATTACGTACTTAAGGTTTTTTTTAAGTTAAGTTTTTTTAAAGTTTTTTTAAATTAAATGTTTTTTCAAGTTATTTTTTTAGTGTGTGTATGTGTGCGTGCGTGCGTGTTTCTTTTTTAGGTTTTTTTTTTTAAAGTTTTTTCTTTAAGTTTTTTTTTAAGTAAATTTTTTTTTAAGTTAAGTTTTTTGTGTGCGTTTTTCCTTTTGAAGTTTTTTTTTTAAGTTGAGTTTTTTTTTAAGTTAAGTTTTTTGTGTGTGCGTTTTTCCTTTTGATTTTTTTGTTTTAAGTTGAGTTTTTTTTTAAGTTAAGTTTTTTTTTAAGTTAAGTTTTTTGTGTGCGTTTTTCCTTTGTAAGTTTTTTTTTTAAGTTAAGTTTTTTTTTAAGTTAAGTTTTTTGTGTGTGCGTTTTTCCTTTTTAATTTTTTTTTTTAAGTTAAGTTTTTTTTTAAGTTAAGTTTTTTGTGTGTGTGTGTGCGTGCGTGCGTGCGTGCGTGCGTGCGTGTGTGTGTGTGTGTGTGCGTGCGTGCGTGCGTGCATGTGTGTGTGTGTTTTTGTGTGTGATACAGCTGCGCCCTCTGGTGGTGGGCGGGTGGTGTTACAGCGTGACACACAGACACACACACACACACACAGACATGATCTGCTGGGTCTCATAGTAAATGCTCACTGCGTTCGCAACTATAGTCCAGGGCCTGTAGTTAGTATAGGGCCTATAGTATACTATACTATAGGCCAGGGCCTGTAATTAGTATAGGGCCTATAGTATACTTCGTTGACCGGGGTATACTTGTTCCCCTTCTTTTTTCCCCTCTACACCAAATCTCTTTGCCAAAAAAAGCTGATATACAAGGCGGCTCACAATCTTGAGCCGTGAGCTTGTAGAGCTGCTGTTTTCACTGAATGTTCGCCTATTAACACTTATGATGCTAAAGACATGTACACGTTTTAAGACGTTTATATATCAATATAGAAATCTAAAATCTTTTTTAGCAGCAGCCCGGAGGCAACCGGGCTACGAAAAATCCCGTAGACAGGTCTGAGTGTCCATTAGTCTACTGTTGTTTATTGACCAGAGGAAATGGCCACTCACACACCCACTTGTTGATGATGCCCGGGTATACATTATAATGTAGATGCCACTCTGCTTAGTGCTATGACTGGCACTTACTTGACATTTTTATCAATAACTCTTTAATGGCTACTAACATTCCCTCAGCATTTTTATGGCTCTGCCGGTAGACAGCATTATGTTTTCGCGATGTCCGTCCATCCATCCATATGTCCTTCCCAACTTTGTGAACGGTCAAGCTCATTATAGCCTCGGGACCTCAGGTATTTTCTTTTCAAAGGAAAGAAAAGAGCCTGGGCGAGCCGAGTAGGAAATGTGGCATAGGAGTGGGAATGAACCTTGTATTTCGCTGCAGTGCAGAAGGGCGTCGCTTGGTGACGTCTGTGTTCTCTGCTGCGTTCTAAGGGGGAGGGGCTCAGGGCCCAGGATCACATTAGATAATTGACACGGGTGAAAAAAGGGTTACAAAATCGTGGGATAAAAATTATTAAAAAGAAAATAGGTTGGTCAGTTCGAGCATGGAGAACATCCATCCAGGGCTTCAGAGCATGATTTTATATGCTTTAGAAGTTAATTATTATCTAAGAACTGAGAAGTTAGCGCCGGTCATCAGAACATGTGATAAGTTTAACTGTATCGCAGTCAGTGATGAGTCGTTTGTGTGCGTGCATCAGGGCGGCAGGTGCACATCAGTACACTGTCCATGTGTGCATTTCCTGAGGAGCTGAGCACTGTGTGCAGAGTGCCCTGTGCCATCTGCAGTAAGTGTCTTTCACTCAGCACCGATTCCCACACTCTGGGTCACAATGGGCTGTTTTTCCTAATATAAAAGTATAATTTTTAAGGGATTATTTCTATGATGGGTTCAAATACTTCTGGAATATGTTACTGTCCACAGCACTGTTGATTCTCGTCGTGTTGGTGATGTCACCACCAGCCAGCCACATCCTGGATCTGGCTCTCACCTAAAGAGTCATTTATAATGTGTCATACAGTGGTGTCGCTTGCTGACAAGAGCCGAGCTACAAGCTCACAATGTGTCACGATGCTACATGTTGTAAAATCTTGTCAGCAAGTGAGCGACACCAGCGTGCGACGGAGTATAAGGTCGCCTTCACACCAGAAAGCTTTACTGCGATTAAAACGAATCCTGCTACACATTGTCAGAAAGTGCGCTTCGCTTGGCAGGTGTGAAGACTCATTCGAATCTTTCAAAGAACCGCATTCTACTCCGCCAAAAAACGGGGGTTTCGCTTCGCTTCCAATCGTACTTCGATTCGGTGCAGGTGTACTTCGATTCGGTGCAGGTGTACTTCGATTCGGTGCAGGTGTAAATGCAATCCGCAGAAAATAAAGGAAATGAAGCAAACAATGTGGCGGGTGAGACGTGGTCGAATGAGGAGACCGAAGCCCTGATCGAAATATGAGGACGAGTACATTAATCAATTGCTTAAGGAAACATATAAAAACACTGCAGTGTAGCCTAAAGAATATTGTGTCTGTCTGTAAACATGGTGTGCTGTCACTGTGTGGGGAGTAGGGGTATGAGTATAATTTTAACACCATAGATTTCACTGTGTAGGCTAGTTTATGAATTGAACACATTGATAAAGGTCCCTGCTGCCTTTCCGATTGCTGCGGATGACAGCGCAGTGTGAAGGCAAACCGCAGCAAATTAAATATGCAAGAATCCCAACTTCTCCGCCCATTCGCATCGAGTCTACCGAAGTATTAGGTGTGAAGGTGACCTAAGTTAAGCTTCAGCGACCTGGTAGAAATCCCCTCCCTTGTCCTCTACCCTAATTTCAGCCACTCCTTTCTTCCTCTCTCCTCACCTCTCTTCTTCGTTTGCTTCCTCTCCTTTCCTTGTACCACATACACAATAAAATCCTTAATTTGGTTCCATTTGTACTCCATCAGAGTTACAAACAGTCGGAAAGTCTCATCACTGTCTGTAATCTGACTCACTCTACAGGCACAGAACCTTTATTTTTTTTCCTTTTTTTTCACATGCTGCGTAATACTGAAATACTCCATGGCAAGCTAACAGATTGTGATGTGTAAAATTGACAAAAGATCCCTTTGAAGGGAGATTTCTATTGTTGACTTGTGGTGAGTGGACATGTTGCGGCTGTGTCCTGGCACCGTGCTGACTCTCCTGACTGACATGTACCATCTGCTGCCCCAGCAGGAAGTGTTCTCTCTCTGTGTGTGCGCTGTCCTCTAACTATATATTGTGTGTTTTCCCTCTCTTCCCCCACCCAGCCTCCAGACCCTCCAGTCTCCATAGCAACAAGACCACCAGTAGTAATAGTAACAACAATTCCCACCTCGCCTCTCCCCTGGAGGGAAAAGGTAGACTCTTCTCAAGCCCTAATCCATTTCTTACCTCTTAACTTCTCCTCCTCCTTTCCTATCTAACTACACCTCCTGTCCTTCCATCCTCCCTCACTCCCTTTCTCCTGTTGATTTCAATGCTCTCTCTTTGATGTTTGGCTATAATATTTTTTTATGTGAGGCTGGTATCGTATCCTATGGGAAAAGGGTCATTGGATTCATGTTTATGGTTGTTAGAAATGTAAGAGTAATTCCTACTTGATCCAGGGTTGTGGTTCTCAAAGTAGGGTCCAGGGACCCTCTGGCTTCTTTGAGGGGGTTCCAAATGGTCCCTTACGAGTCTGTTTGGTTCCATTTGTACACTCTCCGAGTGAGCAATTAAAATGTTTGAGAACCACAGATCTAGGGAACCCAAGATAAGTTCATACATGCTGAATATCACTGCAGCCTGAATCTCACTGTCTGTGTTGATTTTCCCTCCAGGCGCGGTCAACGGCAGTCTGAGCAGGCCCCACAGTGAGAGCAGCGGGGAGTTCAGTCTGAGTCTGGACCAGGAGGTGTGGTCCAGCAATGGCAGCAGTCCTGTCCAGCAGCCCCCCACATCACGCTCCTCCCACCAGAGCCCCCAGCAGCTGCGCAGGTCCATGGACCCGTCCAGCCTGGCAAGCAGCTCGGGCCCCGGACAGTTAAGGAAGACGGCGTCCCCGCATAGCAACGAGGTGCTATCCCTCCAGCAGTTCCTGGACGAGGGCATTGACCCTGCTGAGGTGAAGACCCATTGTTTTCTGTTTTCCATTAAATCATAGTCTGTGCCTGCAACAGTGTATTCTACGCTACTACATGTATGAATGTAGCCTCTGCCTCTAGGCTCTGTGCCCTCATGTTTTATATGCTGTTTCCATTCCTTACATGTTTTTAGTGGTGTGATGTTTATTTTTGTTTGCACTTTCAGATTCTGACAAATGTAAAGTGCATTATAAATAAAATCCATTATTATTAATGCAATGATGCGACAACATAAACACACGAGAATTTACATGGAGGACAAACCTCCATCGCAGCGTCCATTAGTGCTTCTACTAGTTAATAGTTGAAAAGCTATACACAGTGATGGGAACATGTAGTACCTTCCTTTGTCACAAGATGGGGTGCTTTCAAAACATTCTGTGTTATCTCATTAGTATGTCCAACAATACTTGTATGCACTCAAAAGTATGTTGAAAAATAGCATACTGATTAGAATATAGCATGTAGTAGTAGTCATTTTGGATGTAACCCATGTCTTTAATGTTTGGGCAAGGCACATTATTTATAAGTAATTAATTGTATCAGTTCGGTTGGTTCTGTTCTGGCTTTAAATTCAATTGGCCTATTTTTTTCACTCAACTTTTGTCAACTTTTGAGTTCCAGTACATAACACTTAAGTCTTAAATGTATTGTAAAAATACATAATCATATTCTCATGTACACATTCTACTGTTTCCTCTGTTACCCTGCAGTCTGGCAGCCAGGAGAGCCTTACCGTTGACTCTCCACACCTCTCCACTTCCACTGAGCATGTGCAGAAGGAACGCATTGCCACAAAGGGGCGGGGCATCCTGCGCTCAGTGAGTGTGAGAGCGGTGCCGGTCAGCTCGGACCGCCCCCCAAGGTCCAGTGGCCAGCCAGGCCGTCCCAGCCTGCGGAAGACGGAGAGCACTCGTGTGAAGGGCTCTGTCCAGGTGCGTCCCAGCCTGTCGTCTCAGGGCAAAGCCATGTCTGTCTCTGAGCGTCTGGACGTTACAGCGTCCTCCACGCTGCCCCGGGCCAGCAGCGTCATCTCCACAGCGGAGGGCACCACCCGGCGTACCAGCATCCACGACATGCTGTCCAAGGACAACCGGCAGCCTGTGTCTATTGACACGACTCCCCCCGCTGCCTCCGCCAAGTCCGGGGCACGTTCCCAGCCAACCCCCAGTGAGTACTGCCACAACAGCACCCCCCTCCCTCACGCTAGCAACATGCTCCCCTTCCCCAAGTCAGTCAGCCTGCCCTGTCATAGCTTGGAGGACCCAGACCTCTCCACCCTAGAATCCTTCCTTGGCCCTTCCTTCACCGTGGAGTCAGTGTTCATGGACTCCATCTTTAGTGAGTCAGCAGGCCAAAACCTCCCCTTCCTGTCCCTTAACCCAACTCTAGTTAGTAACATCAGTGGCCCTCCAGTTCAAAATAAAGTGCACCATGAGCCTAATATCAGCCATTCTCCCGCCCAATCCCAGCTGGTTTACAGCCAATCAAATGGTCAAATAACACCCAACTCAGCCAATCAGAGCACGTACAATGAGGGCATGAATCCAGATTGTGGGATTGATGCTGACCAATCACCTCCTCTCAGCCCAGAGGATAACCAGTCCTTATGGTATGAGTATGGGTGTATTTGAATAACATGGGTGGGGTTCAGGCTTGCTGAACTGATTTGTCAGAAACTAAACAAAGAGGGGAGAATGAAGGGATGAATGAAGGACTGGACTCTTCCTCTGCATGAGTTTTTATTTTATTTTTATCCGAGCACCATCTGTCTGTCGTGTTCATTCTGTTTCTTGTTTGGTGAATCGCTGCTTCGTCATCTCCCCACATGCTACTGTTTTCTCTGGTTCTGTTCTGTGTGGTGGGTCTTTCCTTTTATGAGTCCATATTATTACTTCACCTCATCAAATCTCTTCTTTTGGCTGGCTAACATCGTACCAAGACTATTATCTGCTTTATTTTGGTTCAGTTTAAGCTCTGGTTATATCCATTTAGAAATTCAACCCTTAAATAAGACCATTTATGAAAGCGTCTCTAAAACTGAGTCATTGCAGTCTTAAATAGTAGTCTGATAAAATGAAAGTTTGAAAAATAGGCTTTTACCTGTGGAAATGACCCCCCCCCCCCCACAACAAAATCTATTTGTTGTCTCAAGTCTAGACTTTAGTTTAGAGGGACGAAATACTACATCTTAAAGGGTATCCTTGACATTTAGATTTTTACTATTTTCTCCTATGCAAGCTAAGGATGGACTTAGCTTGTGGCTAACATGCCCCTTGGTTTCTTCAGGTTTAACCCAAAGAGCTAATTCCATGCATTATGTCAAGGAAGCTCTTATATTAATCCTTTAGCTCTTTACAAAACTGGTTACCAATGTGTCAGATAATAGATTCAACTCCTGCTTCTTCTTTTATTTTTTGGTGTATTGATGTGGGGGGAAATCCTGTCTTTTGTTTTCAAAGCACATTGTATTCAACCTAATTCTACTGTACCACTAAACTGCATGGCTTTATTATGTATTTATCCGATCCAAATTGCTCATTTTGATTGCTGATATCAAAATGTTGTTTTCATTTTTTCATTTTGATGATATTTTTTGACACCTTTTTTTTCTCTAATCTCCTTTAATTAATCTACTGAGTCAGACCGTGCTGATGGGTTTTGATTAGTTAGATCTTGACTTAACTGATGGGTAATTGACAACGCAAAAAGGTTTCCTTCGCAAAACGATCCGAGGGGACAGCTGTAGTTGAGGAGGGTGATGCAGACACCCTATGGGAATAGGTGGGGAATATGAATGTCCTGGGTGAGTTGTAGGTGCACTGTGGTGATGAAGAAACACAGGGACAATACAGCAAGTTGAAGAGTTTATACGATGATCAGACCATTTTGTGAACGAAGCGAACTTGAACTCATTTGAATATAAGAATCCTTTGATTATAGCTGAAGGTAAAGACATGCATTGTGGGTACGTTTCATTTAGGGGTTACTGTGTGCCAGCACAAACAGCTTGTGTATATTTAAAGATGGAGTTACCCCCCCCCCCCCTTCAAGAAAGTGTCAAAATTATGTTTTAATGTGGCCACACCCACCAGTTCATTAAGTATACGTGTTTTTCACATTAGCACCACCCACCTGAACTTAAGCCTCATCCACACCTGTTGTATAATAATGGGAGAGGGGTTAGGGGAGGGATGATGTCACTAAAGTGGTGGTATTTCGTTTCAGGAAGAAACCAAAAATACACATGGGAGATTTTGGATATAACCACACCTGGGGGTCCATTAGAGTAATGTTAACTCCATAGACACACACAAAACAGAAAAGGTTTTTTAAAAAATCACGTCACTCCATCTTTAACTTCATGCTGTCACACAGTTTAAACACTTAAATACGGTAAAACACACCTATTGACATTATTGCCTTCAGCTACATTTACCAAAATTGGCAACTGTGAAAAGGGTCCATTGGAAACCATAAAATATACGTGCACAGCATATTGAGATTGGATAATCTTTGATGACTTAATGTATTTTAGACAAGATCTTGTACAGATTGTTTGCAGCATTTTTAACTTATACTAAGAGACAGCACTGCTTTGCGCGCTATTGATAGCAGTGTCATGTATAGTGTAGAGTAGACCCTTATTTATTTCTGCTATTGTTTTTCTATATACTGAATTGAAATGGCTCCACTGTATTTATCTTGATGTTCGCTATACAGTAAGGCAGTACTTGGAACCCTCAACTTTGGACATACTGCCTTTTAATTATTTCATGATGTAATTTAATTGCCTTTGTCCTGCAGATGTGGAAGGCAGAAAGTCAAAAAGCAGGAGTGGGGAGGCACAGAAAAACTCCTAATCCACACCCCCACCCCCTGTCGACTGTGTGCTACCGTTCTGTGAGCGAGTGGTGAGTGAATGCACCTCCACAAGAGTCTGGCACAGAGAGGGGAAAGGTGGCCAAGGGGGGACGCGTACTCCTGGGAGTCTGAAATATGGTGCAACAGATGTCGTCCATCTCGGTCCGCTGCACGTGCTTCTCCCTCACATTTTCTTGAGCTCCCGTTGCTGCCCTGTCCATCACTACCCCTCCCCCCACCCCCTCTGTCCTGAGCCCCACTGCCCTGTCCATCACTACCCCTACCCCCACCCCCTCTGTCCTGAGCCCCACTGCCCTGGCAGGTGCCAAAACGTCCTACTGTATCACACTCAAAGGGCATGGCAGGATTCTGATCTGCATGGCATTATGTGGCGTTAACCCACTTTGCGTCGGATGGATGAGTAACTGTTCAACCTGTTTTTTTGTACACAATGCCCGTTGTGAGAAGTCCTGTAGTGATTCAAAGAGAACGTCACACCCTTCCCTCCAGTTATCCAGTTTGTGTAATGGTGACAGCAGATTTCTTTCTTCTTTTCTTTAAAAAAAAATCTACTTGAAAGAAACCAAATCAGTGTGTCGTTTCAATTTTTCAAGTTTGTGGCACGAGTGCTTCCTGTTGCTGTCCTACTGCATGGCTTCAGTGTAACACTGAAATCCTTCCCCCTTGTCCCCCTCGCATATGCATGTAGAATCGGGCTACTTTCTGGTGTCTGTCTGTACATTTGCCTTTCTGTCTATACTGATATTCTGCTTTGAACTTTAATCTTGTTCTCCTCCTTTTCTGTCTTTCTATCTTTCTCCTGTCTCTGCCTTTGGACTTTCTACTCTTCCTTCTACGTGGGACTCAGAAAAGTGTCCTTGGAACAGTGTGTCTGACGCCTAGTAGAGTTGTTCTACTGACACTTCTAAGTGAGAAACGATTGTAAAGCTCTTTCTTCCTTCTGCTTTCTTCACAAAAAAACGAAACAAAAAACAGGACACTCCGGTAGAAGAAAGTGACTTCCTTCTCCTTGTTCCTTTGTTTATGTTTTCTTTTCTTCCTTGAATCAAGGAAACAAACTAAAATCTCTCTTTAAAAAAAATCACCATGTGGTGACACTTTTTTTTCTATAAGGGACTCCTGTGGCAAATTGCACTGCCATATGTCCTTCGGTGTGATGAACTCCTACATGTGCACTAGTCTCCACAGACTGCTAACAGTGCCAACATTCACACAGAGCTTGTAGACCAGATTCTGAGGACTTCACAACCGTTTGGACATTTTTTGTTCTCTGCCATTTTGACTATGTTGACAAAAGAGTGAAAAGACTATGTAAAATGAACAGCATGCAAATCCAACAGTGACATCTGTACTGTGGAACCAACCCAAATGCTGGCCTTACTGCTTCAAGCCATGCTCACACAAACATGAACATTTCAAAGCATGTCAACACAAAGAACTACAGAAAAAAGGTAAACTTGACTGACCAATCACAATCTGCATGGAGCAATCAATTAGCCAATCACCCTGCTTCCCTTGCCCAATTTATGGAGGACAACGTGGGGGGCGGGGTCTTTAGGATTCCTAAATAACTCGGATGGGAAGCCATTCCTACTGCGTGATTGGTGTCCATTGACTGCCATTCATACAGTACGTGGCGGTTGTGTGATATGAGAAGTGACATTGATAATGGTGTGGTTCCAGGTCACATATATTGCAGTTGTGTGCCATGGCTACACCCCACCATTGATCCAAACCTTTTTACACAGTAGTAGATCTCAGATCGATATATAGCCCTAGACACACTAGAACATAACATTCCTTGTTTTAGATCAGCACTACGTCCTACAGTGAAACGCCTAGTGTTACATGGTACATAATGATATATTTACTGTACTGTTAGACATGGCACTAAAAATATTGGAATATAGGTGGCCTGGAATACTCCGGGATGTGCAGAATTTTCCCACATTCTTTTTGTGTGATGAACATGATTACCCAGTGTTTGCTTCCTTTCCCACTTTTACATAAATCCGTTTGATGTGACTGATTAAAACTCTTCTCAAGACTCTTGTTTTCATTTCCTTGTCTGTCTGCAGTTAATCTAAAAAATATAATAAAGTTTGAAATGTCAGTGGATAGACTGGCCTTACATACAGTGATACTGATCCGTGTTGGTTAGTGGATTGCTTGAAGAGGACTGTGTATATCCACCACTTATATCCACCTGTTTCCAGTGCCCCGTGAGCCTTTGTGTGAATTGTGGGCATCACTTCCTCTTGGCTGTAGCCAGAGTTTGTTCATTTAGGAAGATAGTCCATCCTGATTGGAGCCAATAATAATAAACTAGCACTGAATGTTGCCAAAACAAAAAGTATTGTTTTTGGCACCAGGCATATGCTATTGGTGACCCTCAGCTGCATCTATCAATGTCAGGTATACAATTTACAATTTAGGCATTTAGCAGACGCAGACTTAATCCAGAGCGATTTACATTAGGCAAGAACAAAAGTATGGGAATACATCACATATATAAAATGCATTTATCAAGAAACATGCGTAAGCTAAGAACGTAACTAGAACATATCTATATAATGACATTATACATATTAACTATACATATATACTATACTATGCTATACATATGTACTATGATGTGCTATGACTACATACAATGCAATTATTGTGCTGTCTACATGACATGCTATAAGTCTGTTTCAAATGCTATCTAAATCTAAAAAGTGCTATGGGCCATGATGGAGTCTGAAAAGGTGGGTCTTCAGACTACGGCGGACACTATACAGTGCTAGTTTCAGTGCTAGTTTATATACCAATAGAACAGGTTAAGAAAACTAAACTGCTTGGAGTTTTACTGGACAGTGAATTGTCATGGTCGGACCATATTGATGGCATTGTAACTAAAATGGGTAGAGGTATAGCCATGGTCAGGAAGTGCTCCACTTACTTGACATCCTCAGTCATGGGTCAAGTGATGCAGTCATTGGTGTTTTGTCACCTTTATTATTGTCCGGTTGTATGGTCAGCGGCGACTCAAGCAGACCTGAACAAACTACAACTTGTTCAGAACCGAACTGCTAGACTGGCACTTCATTGTTCTACTCGCACAAATATTGAATATATGCATACACGCCTGTCCTGGTTAAAAACAAACTCCATTGCAGTGTCCTCATGTTTGTTAGAAACATAATTTCAAATCAAACACCAGATTACTTCTTCAAACAGTTATTAAAATCAAGTGACAGACATAATCATAACACCAGAATTTCTAGCCTCGGTCATTTAACACTCCCTGCTCCAAAAACGAACCTCCTTCAACAAACAGTTATGTATCGATCAATATCTTTTTGGAACATTAATTAACATTAATATAACACAAAATAAATTATCTTTAAAATATGCTTTAAAGGAACACTTGTTACAGCTGACCACATGACCGGAATGTAATTCTTATGTTAAATAAATTAATTAAATAAATTGTAATTATGAATTTTTATTTATTTAATCTTGTTGAATGTATTTGTAATGTACTTTTTGTATGTATTTTATATGGACCCCAGGAAGATTAGCTGACACCGGGGCGACAGCTAATCTTCCTGGGGTCCATATAAAAGGGGGATCCATTCAATAAACAATAGAGGCGATTCTGATTCTGACATGGTACACAAATCCTACAAATGGTGCAGACGTCGGGCAGCATACAGTATGTCGCTGACGTCCTATGGTTACTGGTGCTAGATTCTGCGAGAGTGTTGCTGGGACAGAGTAATGTCGATAAAGTAGATTTGTCTCCTGGTTTGTACATCTTAAAATATTGAGAATAAATTGAAATATTTAATATTTTTATTTATCTATTAATCTGGTGGTCCTTGACGTGAAAAAATAGCACAATGGTCATTGGGGAGCCAATTAAGGGTCAATAAACTGTAGGCAACCTACAGTACCAGGTTCTGAGAGGGGGTGTGACTAAAGGAGGAGGAAGTTGTTTGAGAGCGAGAGAAATGTGTGAAAACATTGATGTTTAAACATTGGTTATTACTTCAGTAATCTCTAAACCAAATTAAGAGCCAGGGTGGGGTTTTCACTCAGTAGTTCTACCATCACCAACTGACTAACTATATGGTGGGCTAACACGCTAGCCTGGAGGAGAACAGAGTGTGAGAGACATTTCAACAAGTGTTTGAGTGAGTATGGATCGGATCGGACCTTTTGTAGCGATGTTTGTGGTGTTTTGGATAGTGTGCTTCAGGACCCTGCTACCAAAGCTGTTGCAGTGGAGGTGCTCAGGACTTGCCACTGCATACCAGAGCATCCAGGTACACACATACAGACAGGTGGGGTACTGTGGTTCTCCAGCACACAAACCGATACTAGGTGGGGTAGCACTGGGTTCTCCAGCACAGACAGGTGGGGCAGTACTGGGTTCTCCAGCACAGACAGACAGGTGGGGTACTGGGTTCTCCAGCACAGACAGAGGTGGGGCAGTACTGGGTTCTCCAGTACAGACAGACAGGTGAGTTACTGGGTTCTCCAGCACAGACAGACAGGTGGGGTACTGGGTTCTCCAGCACAGACAGACGGGGTACTGGGTTCTCCAGCACAGACAGGTGGGGTACTGGGTTCTCCAGCACAGACAGACGGGGTACTGGGTTCTCCAGCACAGACAGGTGGGGTACTGGGTTCTCCAGCACAGACAGACAGGTGGGGTACTGGGTTCTCCAGCACAGACAGGTGGGGTACTGGGTTCTCCAGCACAGACAGGTGGGGTACTGGGTTCTCCAGCACAGACAGACAGGTGGGGTACTGGGTTCTCCAGCACAGACAGGTGGGGTACTGGGTTCTCCAGCACAGACAGGTGGGGTACTGGGTTCTCCAGCACAGACAGGTGGGGTACTGGGTTCTCCAGCACAGACAGGTGGGGTCCTGGGTTCTCCAGAACAGACAGGTGGGGTACTGGGTTCTCCAGCACAGACAGGTGGGGTACTGGGTTCTCCAGCACAGACAGGTGAGGTACTGGGTTCTCCAGCATAGACAGGTGAGGTACTGGGTTCTCCAGCACAGACATGTGATGTACTGGGTTCAACGCTAAACGAGTAATAAAGAGGATCAAATCAAATCAAACTTTATTTCTAAAGCATGTTTAAAACAACCAAGGTTGACCAAAGTGCTGTACAAAACAGAGACAAACGAGAAACACAATATACAAGCACAAATGTTGAAGATACAGGGAGCAAAATATAGCCATGAAAGCCATAAAAACAAAGAAAGCTAAGATAAAACATTATAAAGACTCAAGTGGGATTAAAAGCCAAAGAAAATAGATGAGTCTTAAGGTGAGACTTGCATAAATTTATAGAGGGGGAAGATCTAATATAAAGGGGCAGGCTCTTCCAGAGCCTGGGAGCTGCTGCCACAAAAGAGCGTGCGCCCCTAGTGCTTTTCTTAGTTGTTCGGTCCTCTAGCAGTAACTGATCAGCAGATCTCAGAGCTCTAGCTGTCAGGCGTAGGGTTTCACGAGCCCGGAGAGATACTGGGGGGCCAGCCCATTGAAACATTTAAAAGCAAATAAGAGGACTTTCAAATCAATTCTAAATTTAACTGGGAGCCAGTGAAGGAAGGCCAGTACAGGGGTTATATCTGGACCAATTGCAGTCTGTTCAATGCCAATATCAAGCAATAGTCTATCCTGGAAGAAATTAAAGCATGGATTGCTTGAAAGCATGGATGGTGGATGGTGTCTCAGCAGAAAGATTACATGTTCTAATCCCAGTCGTCCTATAGCCTAATTCAAGGATTGGAGTGTTTCAACGTAATTTAACTGAAGGCAAACATGCAAAAGAACACTTAAAAAGTAGGCTACTAAGAGATCTCATCTGAGAGGGACTGAATGATGGTGTAGTGGTCTAATCATCAAACTTAAAGCATGGAGATTCCAAGTTCAAATCCCAGTCCTCCTATGGTTCAATGCTGCAGTCTCAATTTAACTTTACTAACTGAAGTCTTTTGACTTTACTAATGGAAGGCTAACACACAAAAGAACACTTCCGTTAACAGTGGCTGAGTGATGGTGCAGTGGTCTGCTGCCCAGACTCTCAGAGCAGGTTTCCATGTTCAAATCCCACTCCTATAATCCAATGCTGGGGTCTTTCAACATTACATTACTCACTGAAGGCATACAAAATACGGTTTCAACAGGAGGTCTCATCTCAGAATGAGTGATGGTGTAGGCGTAATCATCTGACTCTCAGCATGTAAATTCCAGGTTCAAATCCTGGTGCTCCTGTAGTTCAATGCTGGAATAATACAAGAACACTTCAAGAATACAAAGAGACCTCTGCCAAGAATAATGCAGTGTAGTGGTCTAATCATCAGACTCTCAGCAGAAGTAAAAATCCTTGTCCTATAGTTCAGTGCTCAGTTCAGTGGAGTACTTTAAGTAATTTTCAAAGCTAAAATAGAAAAGAACAACTCGAAAGCACTAGAAGACTCCTGTTGAGGACCCAAAGGTGCCTTGGCCCAATGGACATAACTGTTTGCAGGTTATATGTATGTACAGTATCATGACAATGATACTGTACAATTTAGATAAGGGTGTTATTATTAAGGAGAAATTTATAAAGTTTTGATCTATTTTGGTGAAATACCCGTATGTAATACCATTGCGACCAGATTTTGTAGTGGAAAGGATTGAATGAATGAAAATACTGGATTGAATGACTGAAAATACTGTCTTACTCATGTGTTTTATCTTTTTTATTATTATTATTGCTCACAACCTCATATACTCTCTCATGTAGTATAGTATACCTATTGTATTGTACTTTAACATTTATGTACACATCTGTACCTCCCATACGCTTAATTTTATTTGTTTTCTTGTCTTTGTTTAACAAATTATTAAAACCTGTGGACAAAGAAATGTAATTTGAAAAATGTTGCATAACATGATTATTGATGTCCTTAAAGGGTAAGACCACTTTTTTAGAGGTTTGGGTTGTTTTCTTACCTTATTATGGTCAAACTAGTCCAGTCCAGGAGTTATTTCGCTCCATAGTGCAGTTTTACAGAAAATAGCGTTATAAAAATACCAGCCCATTGACTTACATTGTACACTGAAACAGCTCTCAAAATCACTCTTTTAGTTCGTAAACAAACACAAACAAAGTTGTTTCAGACAATATAGAGCAACACCAAACCTCATGTGTTTTTTTTTTTTCATAAAAATGTTAACTTCCTGTTGATTTGTCCATTTTTATTCAGAAGAAAACCCGGACTGGATCCATGGATCCGGATCCAGATCTTCATATAGTAAAATCAACAGGAAGTTAACATTTTTATGAAAAAAAAAAACCACATGAGGTTTGGTGTTGCTCTATATTGTCTGAAACAACTTTGTTTGTGTTTGTTTACGAACTAAAAGAGTGATTTTGAGAGCTGTTTCAGTGTACAATGTAAGTCAATGGGCTGGTATTTTTATAACGCTATTTTCTGTAAAACTGCACTATGGAGCGAAATAACTCCTGGACTGGACTAGTTTGACCATAATAAGGTAAGAAAACAACCCAAACCTCTAAAAAAGTGGTCTTACCCTTTAAATAAAGAATATTAAAAAATAAAATATGAAGGAACAGTGAAGTGGCAAAGACTCGGAACATGGTGTGTGTGTGTGTGTGTGTGTGTGTGTGTGTGTGTGTGTGTGTGTGTGTGTGTGTGCATTTATAATGGGGCTCAATGGCAGCTCTATGGCACATCAAAAAGTCACTTTCACCTAGAAACTCCATTCACACTTTTTGAGTGGTGCAAACCACTCCAACAACCAGCTTTGTATGTGTCTATGTATGTGTGTACCTGTACGTGGGACCCAAAAAACATTAGCATGGTTACTATGGTCACTGACATTACGTCAGACCACAGCTTGCACCACTCAGTTCACACGGGTGTGATTTTTATAATTCAGCTTACTGTGGGCACACATGCTAGAACTTTTTACTTTGAAATGTTTTATAGTTTCTGAGTTAATTAACTTAAACGCCCAATGCATTCTCAATGGCAATAGCACAAACGTTGGCATGCTATAGTCCTACATACTTACACCTAGAAACCCCATTCAAACCTATTTAGGTTCATCTTACGGTGGACATGTTTGCCTGAAAAGGAAACTTTGAAATGTTTCATAGTTTTAGAAATATAGTGCTTTCAAATTTGAGACATTTATAATGGGGCTCAGTGGCAGCTCTATGGCACGTCAAAAAGTCACTTTCACCTAGAAACTCCATTCACACTTTTTATAATTCAGCTTACTGTGGGCACACATGCTAGAACTTTTTACTTTGAAATGTTTTGTAGTTTCTGAGTTATTTAACTTAAACGCCCAATGCATTCTCAATGGCAATAGCACAAACTCTGGCATGCTACTAGTCCTACATACTTACACCTAGAAACCCCATTCAAACCTATTTAGGTTCATCTTACGGTGGACATGTTCATCAGTTCACCAGCACGCAGCCTTTGGTCGCGCCTAGAGGGCCTCCGCAACTCCGCAACTCCACTTCCCGGGCTGAATTATGGGCCCACCACGTCCCTGATGCCGTCCGAGGCCATGGGCTATAGCCCATGGTCTCGGAGTGATTTTCGGCTTTTTTTCAAATCCTCGAAAATTATAAAAATATGGCATGCTATAGTATGCCGTCCGAGGCCATGAGCTATAGCCCATGGTCTCGGAGTGATTTTCGTCTTTTTTTCAAATCCTCGTTTTTCATAATTTATAGCCCATGGCCTCGGACGGCATACTATAGCATGCCGTTTTTCATCATTTTTGAGGATTTGAAAAAAAGACGAAAATCACTCCGAGACCATGGGCTATAGTCCATTGTCTCGGAGTGATTTTCGGCTTTTTTTCAAATCCTCGAAAATGATAAAAAAAATGGCATGCTATAGTATGCCGTCCGAGGCCATGAGCTATAGCCCATGGTCTCGGAGTGATTTTCGTCTTTTTTTCTAATCCTCGTTTTTCATAATTTATAGCCCATGGCCTCGGACGGCATACTATAGCATGCCGTTTTTCATAATTTTTGAGGATTTGAAAAAAAGACGAAAATCACTCCGAGACCATGGGCTATAGTCCATTGTCTCGGAGAGATTTTCGTCTTTTTTTCAAATCCTCGTTTTTCATAATTTATAGCCCATGGCCTCGGACGGCATACTATAGCATGCCGTTTTTCATCATTTTTGAGGATTTGAAAAAAAGACGAAAATCACTCCGAGACCATGGGCTATAGTCCATTGTCTCGGAGTGATTTTCGGCTTTTTTTCAAATCCTCGAAAATGATAAAAAAAATGGCATGCTATAGTATGCCGTCCGAGGCCATGAGCTATAGCCCATGGTCTCGGAGTGATTTTCGTCTTTTTTTCAAATCCTCGTTTTTCATAATTTATAGCCCATGGCCTCGGACGGCATACTATAGCATGCCGTTTTTCATAATTTTTGAGGATTTGAAAAAAAGACGAAAATCACTCCGAGACCATGGGCTATAGTCCATTGTCTCGGAGAGATTTTCGTCTTTTTTTCAAATCCTCGTTTTTCATAATTTATAGCCCATGGCCTCGGACGGCATACTATAGCATGCCGTTTTTCATCATTTTTGAGGATTTGAAAAAAAGACGAAAATCACTCCGAGACCATGGGCTATAGTCCATTGTCTGAGTGATTTTCGTCTTTTTTTCAAATCCTCGTTTTTCATCATTTATAGCCCATGGCCTCGGACGGCATACTATAGCATGCCGTTTTTCATCATTTTTGAGGATTTGAAAAAAAGACGTAAATCACTCCGAGACCATGGACTATAGCCCATGGTCTCGGAGTGATTTTCGTCTTTTTTTCAAATCCTCGTTTTTCATCATTTATAGCCCATGGCCTCGGACGGCATACTATAGCATGCCGTTTTTCATAATTTTTGAGGATTTGAAAAAAAGACGAAAATCACTCCGAGACCATGGGCTATAGTCCATTGTCTCGGAGAGATTTTCGTCTTTTTTTCAAATCCTCGTTTTTCATAATTTATAGCCCATGGCCTCGGACGGCATACTATAGCATGCCGTTTTTCATCATTTTTGAGGATTTGAAAAAAAGACGAAAATCACTCCGAGACCATGGGCTATAGTCCATTGTCTCGGAGTGATTTTCGGCTTTTTTTCAAATCCTCGAAAATGATAAAAAAAATGGCATGCTATAGTATGCCGTCCGAGGCCATGAGCTATAGCCCATGGTCTCGGAGTGATTTTCGTCTTTTTTTCAAATCCTCGTTTTTCATAATTTATAGCCCATGGCCTCGGACGGCATACTATAGCATGCCGTTTTTCATAATTTTTGAGGATTTGAAAAAAAGACGAAAATCACTCCGAGACCATGGGCTATAGTCCATTGTCTCGGAGAGATTTTCGTCTTTTTTTCAAATCCTCGTTTTTCATAATTTATAGCCCATGGCCTCGGACGGCATACTATAGCATGCCGTTTTTCATCATTTTTGAGGATTTGAAAAAAAGACGAAAATCACTCCGAGACCATGGGCTATAGTCCATTGTCTGAGTGATTTTCGGCTTTTTTTCAAATCCTCGAAAATGATAAAAAAAAATGGCATGCTATAGTATGCCGTCCGAGGCCATGAGCTATAGCCCATGGTCTCGGAGTGATTTTCGTCTTTTTTTCAAATCCTCGTTTTTCATAATTTATAGCCCATGGCCTCGGACGGCATACTATAGCATGCCGTTTTTCATAATTTTTGAGGATTTGAAAAAAAGACGAAAATCACTCCGAGACCATGGGCTATAGTCCATTGTCTCGGAGAGATTTTCGTCTTTTTTTCAAATCCTCGTTTTTCATAATTTATAGCCCATGGCCTCGGACGGCATACTATAGCATGCCGTTTTTCATCATTTTTGAGGATTTGAAAAAAAGACGAAAATCACTCCGAGACCATGGGCTATAGTCCATTGTCTGAGTGATTTTCGTCTTTTTTTCAAATCCTCGTTTTTCATCATTTATAGCCCATGGCCTCGGACGGCATACTATAGCATGCCGTTTTTCATCATTTTTGAGGATTTGAAAAAAAGACGAAAATCACTCCGAGACCATGGACTATAGCCCATGGTCTCGGAGTGATTTTCGTCTTTTTTTTCAAATCCTCGTTTTTCATCATTTATTGCCCATGGCCTCGGACGGCATACTATAGCATGCCGTTTTTCATCATTTTTGAGGATTTGAAAAAAAGACGTAAATCACTCCGAGACCATGGACTATAGCCCATGGTCTCGGAGTGATTTTCGTCTTTTTTTCAAATCCTCGTTTTTCATCATTTATAGCCCATGGCCTCGGACGGCATACTATAGCATGCCGTTTTTCATCATTTTTGAGGATTTGAAAAAAAGACGAAAATCACTCCGAGACCATGGGCTATAGTCCATTGTCTCTGAGTGATTTTCGTCTTTTTTTCAAATCCTCGTTTTTCATCATTTATAGCCCATGGCCTCGGACGGCATACTATAGCATGCCGTTTTTCATCATTTTTGAGGATTTGAAAAAAAGACGAAAATCACTCCGAGACCATGGACTATAGCCCATGGTCTCGGAGTGATTTTCGTCTTTTTTTCAAATCCTCGTTTTTCATAATTTAAAGCCCATGGCCTCGGACGGCATACTATAGCATGCCGTTTTTCATCATTTTTGAGGATTTGAAAAAAAGACGAAAATCACTCCGAGACCATGGACTATAGCCTATGGTCTCGGAGTGATTTTCGTCTTTTTTTCAAATCCTCGTTTTTCATCATTTATAGCCCATGGCCTCGGACGGCATTTGAAAAAAAGACGAAAATCACTGCGAAACAGGGTCAGGGGACCTTAGTATAATTGCCTTATTTGAATCTGAATCCAACATATAAAAAACATATTTGTGATTTTTGTTCGTTTAATTTGATTCCAGCAAACAGAAATTTGCTAGTTTTTCCTTTTTTTGTGTGAAAAATGGGAAAACGCTAAACGAAAAATCACAAAAACTGGTCAAGGGACCTTAGTATAAGTATGTTTGTTCAATTTAATCCAGCAAAAAGAAAATTGCTATTTTTTTCCTTTTTTTGTTCAGAATTGAAAAATGGGAAAACACTAACCGAAAAATCACAAAAATGGTGGTGCCTTAGTATCATTCTGTTTGAGTCCAGCAAACAGAAATTTGCTATTTTTTTCCTTTTTTTTTTCAGATTTGAAAAATGTGAAAACTCGAAGCCAAAACCCAGCTTTTAAAAGCTGCGTCAAAGTTGAGTTTTCAGGAGAAAAAAAGCACGCAAAAAAAAGCTGTTCATTCCAAGCTTCAAAACGAAAAAGCTGGTATACATAGAGATAACATGGGAGCACGAAGCAAGAAGCTGCTTCTAGCTTCCTTGGTGTTAACGCGGCTTAAGTCTGATTATGCCTTTGGGTTTTTTGCACTACTGATTGTTACCCGTTTCCTTTTTTGTCAGTTAAAATTATCATTCATCATCACTTCCATCTTGTCCATCACCTAACCCTAACCCTAACCCTAACCCTAGTTGTCTGGTACCAGATTGGTTACCATATGGTACCAGAACAAAACAAACAAGAAAGCAGTGTGAATTGTCTGGAACCAGTGGCGCAGTGTGTTAGAACGCTGCCACATGATCGGGAGATGGTGAGTTCAAACCCCACTCAAGTCTTTACTTTAAAGACCGATTTCAGAAGAAGAAAAACCAACAAAAAAGCATTTGAATTGTGTGGAACCAGTGGCGCAGTGTGTTAGGACGCTGCCACATGATCGGGAGATGGTGAGTTCAAACCCCATTCAAGTCTTTACTTTCAAGACCGATTTCAGAAGAAGCAAACCAACAAAAAAGCAGTGTGAATTGTCTGGAACCAGTGGCGCAGTGTGATAGAACGCTCCCACATGATCGGGAGATGGTGAGTTCAAAGTAACCCCACTCAAGTCTTTACTTTCAACACCGATTTCAGAAGAAGAAAACCAACAAAAAAGCAATTGAGTTGTCTGGAACCAGTGGTGCAGTGGGTTAGGACGCTGCCACATGATCGGGAGATGGTGAGTTCAAACCCCACTCAAGTCTTTACTTTCAAGACCGATTTCAGAAGAAGAAAACCAACAAAAAAGTATTTGAATTGTCTGGAACCAGTGGCGCAGTGTGTTAGGACGCTGCCACATGATCGGGAGATGGTGAGTTCAAACCCCACTCAAGTCTTTACTTTCAAGACCGATTTCATAAGAAGAAAACCAACGACCTATCAACGAACATATTCAATGGCATATCAATCCCATTAATCCGTTTCCTTATCAAGTTGAAGGCATCCCGGATTTTGTTGAGGGTGGTTTGGGTGTTTCACGGTTTCTCATCAACTCCATGTTGAATCACCCAATTACCCCCCAACGGACACTAGCCCTAACCCTAACCCTAACCCTAGTTGTCTGGTACCAGATTGGTTACCATATGGTACCAGAACAAAACAAACAAGAAAGCAGTGTTAATTGTCTGGAACCATTGGCGCAGTGTGGTAGAACGCTGCCACATGATCGGGAGATGGTGAGTTCAAACCCCACTCAAGTCTTTACTTTCAAGACCGATTTCAGAAGAAGAAAACCAACAAAAAAGCAGTGTGAATTGTCTGGAACCAGTGGCGCAGTGTGATAGAACGCTCCCACATGATCGGGAGATGGTGAGTTCAAAGTAACCCCACTCAAGTCTTTACTTTCAAGACCGATTTCAGAAGAAGAAAACCAACAAAAAAGCAGTGTGAATTGTCTGGACCCAGTGGCACGGTGTGTTAGGACGCTGCCACATGATCGGGAGATGCTTAGTTCAAACCCCACTCAAGTCTTTACTTTGAAGACCGATTTCAGAAGAAGAAAACCAACGACCTATCAACGAACATATTCAATGGCATATCAATCCCATTAATCCGTTTTCTTATCAAGTTGAAGGCATCCCGGATTTTGTTGAGGGTGGGTTGGGTGTTTCACGGTTTCTCATCAACTCCATGTTGAATCACCCAATTACCCCCCAACGGACACTAGCCCTAACCCTAACCCTAACCCTAACCCTAACCCTAGTTGTCTGGTACCAGATTGGTTACCATATGGTACCAGGTCAAAACAAACAAAAAAGCAGTGTGAATTGTCTGGAACCAGTGGCGCAGTGTGTTAGAAAGCTGCCACATGATCGGGAGATAGTGAGTTCAAACCCCACTCAAGTCTTTACTTTCAAGACCGATTTCAGAAGAAGAAAAGTAACAAAAAAGCAGTGTGAATTGTCTGGAACCAGTGGCGCAGTGCGTTAGAACGCTCCCACATGATCGGGAGATGGTGAGTTCAAATCCCTCTCAAGTCTTTACTTTCAAGACCGATTTCAGAAGAAGAAAACCAACAAAAAAGCAGTGTGAATTGTCTGGAACCAGTGGCGCAGTGTGATAGAACGCTCCCACATGATCGGGAGATGGTGAGTTCAAACCCCACTCAAGTCTTTACTTTCAAGACCGATTTCAGAAGAAGAAAACCAACAAAAAAGCAGTGTGAATTGTCTGGAACCAGTGGTGCAGTGTGATAGAACGCTCCCACATGATCGGGAGATGGTGAGTTCAAACCCTACTCAAGTTCAAACAAAAAAATAAAGGTCCAGGGTGCAATCCCACCCCAGTCTTTACTGTGAAACTTTGCTTTCCACAATTACATCAAGTAGCACAGAAAAGCTGTGTTGTAGTAACCATCAGTTAGCTCAGTGTGATGAGAGGCTGTCCTTGGGAGCCACAGGTCCAGGGTTCAAATCCCACATTAGGCATGACTTTGACACTTTGCTTTGCACACTGATTTCCTGAAGGGCAACTTTAAAGCAGCCCAGAAATTCACCATGATTGTGTGCCGATAAGTGGCCCAGCGGATAAGTCAGATGATATCCGTAGTATACCTAGTAGAAGTGTGCCGGTTCAAACCCGACATACTCCTAGTAGGCGGTGATGGTTCAAATCACTGACACCTAGAGTAGGTGTGGCCCAGTGGATAAATCAGATGATATCCGTAGAATACCTAGTAGAGGTATGCTGGCCGACATACTCCTAGTAGGATGGTGCTAGTTCAAATCACCAACACCTACAGTAAGTAGGAGTGTGTGCAGTTAAGTGGCCTGGTGGATAAATCAGATAATATCCATAGAATACCTAGTAGAAGTCTGCCGGTTCAAACCAGACATAGGATGGTGCTGGTTCAAATCACCATCACCTAGAGTAGGTAGGACCGTGTGCCGTTAATTGGCCCGGTGGATAAATCAGATAATATCTGTAGAATACCTAGTGGGATGGTGCTGGTTCAAATCACCATCACCTAGAGTAGGTAGGACTGTGTGCTGTTAATTGGCCCGGTGGATAAATCAGATAATATCCGTAGAATACCTAGTGGGATGGTGCTGGTTCAAATCACCATCACCTAGAGTAGGTAGGGGGTCAGGTAAGAGTTTGTAGGGGCAGAGTAGGTTGAGGTGTAGATAGGGGGAGGAGTAGGTGAGGGTTGGTCAGTTAGGGGGAGGAGTAGGTGAGGGGGGTAAGGTAGAGGGAGATTAGGCGAGGGGGGCAGGCGAGGTGGAGAGTAGCCGAGGGCGGCCAGGCAGGCGAAGAGTAGGAGAGGAGGGAGGCCAGGCAGAGGGAGAGTAGGAGAGGGGGAGGCCAGGCAGGGGGAGAGTAGGTGAGGACGGAGGCCAGGTAGGGGTAGAGTAGGAGAGGAGGGAATCCAGGCAGGGGGAGAGTAGGTGAGGACGGAGGCCAGGTAGGGGGAGAGTAGGAGAGGAGGGAGGCCAGGCAGGGGGAGAGTAGGTGAGGAGGGAGGCCAGGTAGGGGGAGAGTAGGAGAGGAGTGAGGCCAGGCAGGGGGAGAGTAGGTGAGGGGGGCCAGGCAGGGGGAAAGTAGGAGAGGAGGGAGGCCAGGCAGGGGGAGAGGAGGGAGGCCAGGCAGGGGTAGAGTAGGAGAGGAGGGTGCAGGCAGGCGTGTTCTTCCTGATTTCTTTTTTATAATTACTTTCTTTTTTTATAAAAATATAATTTTATTATAATTGTTTTATTTTTTCTAAAATGATTTTTACTCTCCCCGTGCCTGGCCTCCCTACTCTCCCCCTGCCTGGCCCCCCTCGCCTACTCTTCCCCTGCCTGGCCTCTCTCTCCTACTCTCCCCCTGCCTGGCCTCCCACCTCTCCCCGTGCCTGGCCTGCCCCTCACCTACTATCCCCCTGCCTGGCCTACCCCTCACCTACTCTCCCCCTGCCTGGCCTCCCACCTCTTCCCCTGCCCGGCCTCCCCCTCACCTACTCTCCCCCTGACTGGCCTCCCTCCTCTCCTACTCTCCCCCTGCCTGGCCCGCCTTGCCTACTCTCCCCCTGCCTGCCAACCCCTCGCCTACTCTTCCCCTGCCAGGCCCCCCCTTCACCTGCTCCTCCCTCTAACTGACCAACCCTCGCCTACTCCTCCCCCTATCTACACCTCAACCTACTCTGCCCCTACATACTCTTACCTGACCCCCTACCTACTCTAGGTGATGGTGATTTGAACCAGCACCATCCTACTAGGTATTCTACAGATATTATCTGATTTATCCACCTGGCCAATTAACGGCACACGGTCCTATCTACTCTAGGTGATGGTGATTTTAACCAGCACCATCTCACTAGGTATTCTACGGATATTATCTGATTTATCCACCGGGCCAATTAACGGCACACGGTCCTACCTACTCTAGGTGATGGTGATTTGAACCAGCACCATCCTATGTCGGGTTTGAACCGGCAGACTTCTACTAGGTATTCTATGGATATTATCTGATTTATCCACCAGGCCACTTAACTGCACACACTCATACTTACTGTAGGTGTTGGTGATTTGAACTAGGACCATCCTACTAGGAGTATGTCGGCCGGCATACTGCTACTAGGTATTCTACGGATATCATCTGAATTATCCACTGGGCCACTCCTACTCTAGGTGTAAGTGATTTGAACCATCACCGCCTACTAGGAGTGTGTCGGGTTTGAACCGGCACACTTCTACTAGGTATACTACGGATATCATCTGACTTATCCGCTGGGCCACTTATCGGCACACAATCATGGTGAATTTCTGGGCTGCTTTAAAGTTGTCCTTCAGGAAATCAGTGTGCAAAGCAAAGTGTCACAGTCATGCCTAATGTGGGATTTGAACCCTGGACCTGTGGCTCCCAAGGACAGCCTCTCATCACACTGAGCTAACTGATGGTTACTACAACACAGCTTTTCTGTGCTACTTGATGTTATTGTGGAAAGCAAAGTGTCACAGTAAAGACTGGGGTGGGATTGGACCCTGGACCTTTATTTTTTTGTTTGAACTTGAGTGGGGTTTGAACTCACCATCTCCCGATCATGTGGGAGCGTTCTATCACACTGCGCCACTGGTTCCAGACAATTCACACTGCTTTTTTGTTGGTTTTCTTCTTCTGAAATCGGTCTTGAAAGTAAATACTTGCGTGGGGTTTGAACTCACCATCTCCCGATCATGTGGGAGCTTTCTATCACACTGCGCCACTGGTTCCAGACAATTCACACTGCTTTTTTGTTGGTTTTCTTCTTCTGAAATCGGTCTTGAAAGTAAAGACATGAGTGGGGTTTGAACTCACCATCTCCCGATCATGTGGCAGCATCTTAACACACTGCGCCAGTGGTTCCAGACAAATCAACTGCTTTTTTGTTGGTTTTCTTCTTCTGAAATCGGTCTTGAAAGTAAAGACTTGAGTGGGGTTTGAACTAACCATCTCCCGATCATGTGGCAGCGTCCTAACACACCGTGCCACTGGGTCCAGACAACTCAATTGCTTTTTTGTTGGTTTTCTTCTTCTGAAATCGGTCTTGAAAGTAAAGACTCGAGTGGGGTTTGAACTCACCATCTCCCGATGATGTGGCAGTGTCCTAACACACTGCGCCACTGGTTCCAGACAATTCACACTGCTTTTTTGTTGGTTTTTCTTCTTCTGAAATCGGTCTTGAAAGTAAAGACTTGAGTGGGATTTGAACTCACCATCTCCCGATCATGTGGGAGCGTTCTAACACACTGCGCCACTGGTTCCAGACAATTCACACTGCTTTTTTGTTACTTTTCTTCTTCTGAAATCGGTCTTGAAAGTAAAGACTTGAGTGGGGTTTGAACTCACTATCTCCCGATCATGTGGCAGCTTTCTAACACACTGCGCCACTGGTTCCAGACAATTCACACTGCTTTTTTGTTTGTTTTGACCTGGTACCATATGGTAACCAATCTGGTACCAGACAACTAGGGTTAGGGTTAGGGTTAGGGTTAGGGCTAGGGCTAGTGTCCGTTGGGGGGTAATTGGGTGATTCAACATGGAGTTGATGAGAAACCGTGAAACACCCAACCCACCCTCAACAAAATCCAGGATGCCTTCAACTTGATTAGAAAACGGATTAATGGGATTGATATGCCATTGAATATGTTCGTTGATAGGTCGTTGGTTTTCTTCTTCTGAAATCGGTCTTGAAAGTAAAGACTTGAGTGGGGTTTGAACTAAGCATCTTGCGATCATGTGGCAGCGTCCTAACACACCGTGCCACTGGGTCCAGACAATTCACACTGCTTTTTTGTTGGTTTTCTTCTTTTGAAATCGGTCTTGAAAGTAAAGACTTGAGTGGGGTTACTTTGAACTCACCATCTCCCGATAATGTGGGAGCGTTCTATCACACTGCGCCACTGGTTCCAGACAATTCACACTGCTTTTTTGTTGGTTTTCTTCTTCTGAAATCGGTCTTGAAAGTAAAGACTTGAGTGGGGTTTGAACTCACCATCTCCCGATCATGTGGCAGCGTCCTAACACACTGCGCCACTGGTTCCAGACAATTCAAATACTTTTTTGTTGGTTTTTCTTCTTCTGAAATCGGTCTTGAAAGTAAAGACTTCAGTGGGGTTTGAACTCACCATCTCCCGATCATGTTGGAGCGTTCTAACACACTGCGCCACTGGTTACAGACACACTGTTTTTTTGTTGCTTTTCTTCTTCTGAAATCAGTCTTGAAAGTAAAGACTTGAGTGGGGTTTGAACTCACCATCTCCCGATCATGTAGCAGCGTTCTAACACACTGCGCCACTGGTTCCAGACAATTCACACTGCTTTCTTGTTTGTTTTGTTCTGGTACCATATGGTAACCAATCTGGTACGAGACAACTAGGGTTAATCACTCCGAGACCATGGACTATAGTCCATGGTCTCGGAGTGATTTTCGTCTTTTTTTCAAATCCTCGTTTTTCATCATTTATAGCCCATGGCCTCGGACGGCATACTATAGCATGCCGTTTTTCATCATTTTTGAGGATTTGAAAAAAAGACGAAAATCACTCCGAGACCATGGGCTATAGTCCATGGTCTCGGAGTGATTTTCGTCTTTTTTTCAAATCCTCGTTTTTCATCATTTATAGCCCATGGCCTCGGACGGCATACTATAGCATGCCGTTTTTCATCATTTTTGAGGATTTGAAAAAAAGACGAAAATCACTCCGAGACCATGGACTATAGCCCATGGTCTCGGAGTGATTTTCGTCTTTTTTTTAAATCCTCGTTTTTCATCATTTATAGACCATGGCCTCAGACGGAATACTATAGCATGCCGTTTTTCATCATTTTTGAGGATTTGAAAAAAAGACGAAAATCACTCCGAGACCATGGACTATAGCCCATGGTCTCGGAGTGATTTTCGTCTTTTTTTCAAATCCTCGTTTTTCATCATTTATAGCCCATGGCCTCGGACGGCATACTATAGCATGCCGTTTTTCATCATTTTTGAGGATTTGAAAAAAAGACGAAAATCACTCCGAGACCATGGACTATAGCCCATGGTCTCGGAGTGATTTTCGTCTTTTTTTCAAATCCTCGTTTTTCATAATTTATAGCCCATGGCCTCGGACGGCATGCCGTTTTTCATCATTTTTGAGGATTTGAAAAAAAGACGAAAATCACTCCGAGACCATGGACTATAGCCCATGGTCTCGGAGTGATTTTCGTCTTTTTTTCAAATCCTCGTTTTTCATCATTTATAGCCCATGGCCTCGGACGGCATACTATAGCATGCCGTTTTTCATCATTTTTGAGGATTTGAAAAAAAGACGAAAATCACTCCGAGACCATGGACTATAGCCCATGGTCTCGGAGTGATTTTCATCTTTTTTTCAAATCCTCGTTTTTCATAATTTATAGCCCATGGCCTCGGACCGCATACTATAGCATGCCGTTTTTCATCATTTTTGAGGATTTGAAAAAAAGACGAAAATCACTCCGAGACCATGGGCTATAGCCCATGGTCTCGGAGTGATTTTCGTCTTTTTTTCAAATCCTCGTTTTTCATCATTTATAGCCCATGGCCTCGGACGGCATACTATAGCATGCCGTTTTTCATCATTTTTGAGGATTTGAAAAAAAGACGAAAATCACTCCGAGACCATGGACTATAGCCCATGGTCTCGGAGTGATTTTCGTCTTTTTTTCAAATCCTCGTTTTTCATCATTTATAGCCCATGGCCTCGGACGGCATACTATAGCATGCCGTTTTTCATCATTTTTGAGGATTTGAAAAAAAGACGAAAATCACTCCGAGACCATGGACTATAGCCCATGGTCTCGGAGTGATTTTCGTCTTTTTTTCAAATCCTCGTTTTTCATAATTTATAGCCCATGGCCTCGGAGGGCATACTATAGCATGCCGTTTTTCATCATTTTTGAGGATTTGAAAAAAAGACGAAAATCACTCCGAGACCATGGACTATAGCCCATGGTCTCGGAGTGATTTTCATCTTTTTTTCAAATCCTCGTTTTTCATAATTTATAGCCCATGGCCTCGGACCGCATACTATAGCATGCCGTTTTTCATCATTTTTGAGGATTTGAAAAAAAGACGAAAATCACTCCGAGACCATGGGCTATAGCCCATGGTCTCGGAGTGATTTTCGTCTTTTTTTCAAATCCTCGTTTTTCATCATTTATAGCCCATGGCCTCGGACGGCATACTATAGCATGCCGTTTTTCATCATTTTTGAGGATTTGAAAAAAAGACGAAAATCACTCCGAGACCATGGGCTATAGTCCATTGTCTCGGAGTGATTTTCGTCTTTTTTTCAAATCCTCGTTTTTCATCATTTATAGCCCATGGCCTCGGACGGCATACTATAGCATGCCGTTTTTCATCATTTTTGAGGATTTGAAAAAAAGACGAAAATCACTCCGAGACCATGGACTATAGCCCATGGTCTCGGAGTGATTTTCGTCTTTTTTTCAAATCCTCGTTTTTCATAATTTATAGCCCATGGCCTCGGACGGCATACTATAGCATGCCGTTTTTCATCATTTTTGAGGATTTGAAAAAAAGACGAAAATCACTCCGAGACCATGGGCTATAGTCCATGGTCTCGGAGTGATTTTCGTCTTTTTTTCAAATCCTCGTTTTTCATCATTTATAGCCCATGGCCTCGGACGGCATACTATAGCATGCCGTTTTTCATCATTTTTGAGGATTTGAAAAAAAGACGAAAATCACTCCGAGACCATGGACTATAGCCCCTGGTCTCGGAGTGATTTTCGTCTTTTTTTCAAATCCTCGTTTTTCATCATTTATAGCCCATGGCCTCAGACGGAATACTATAGCATGCCGTTTTTCATCATTTTTGAGGATTTGAAAAAAAGACGAAAATCACTCCGAGACCATGGACTATAGCCCATGGTCTCGGAGTGATTTTCGTCTTTTTTTCAAATCCTCGTTTTTCATCATTTATAGCCCATGGCCTCGGACGGCATACTATAGCATGCCGTTTTTCATCATTTTTGAGGATTTGAAAAAAAGACGAAAATCACTCCGAGACCATGGACTATAGCCCATGGTCTCGGAGTGATTTTCGTCTTTTTTTCAAATCCTCGTTTTTCATCATTTATAGCCCATGGCCTCGGACGGCATACTATAGCATGCCGTTTTTCATCATTTTTGAGGATTTGAAAAAAAGACGAAAATCACTCCGAGACCATGGACTATAGCCCATGGTCTCGGAGTGATTTTCGTCTTTTTTTCAAATCCTCGTTTTTCATCATTTATAGCCCATGGCCTCGGACGGCATACTATAGCATGCCGTTTTTCATCATTTTTGAGGATTTGAAAAAAAGACGAAAATCACTCCGAGACCATGGACTATAGCCCATGGTCTCGGAGTGATTTTCGTCTTTTTTTCAAATCCTCGTTTTTCATAATTTATAGCCCATGGCCTCGGACGGCATACTATAGCATGCCGTTTTTCATCATTTTTGAGGATTTGAAAAAAAGACGAAAATCACTCCGAGACCATGGACTATAGCCCATGGTCTCGGAGTGATTTTCGTCTTTTTTTCAAATCCTCGTTTTTCATCATTTATAGCCCATGGCCTCGGACGGCATACTATAGCATGCCGTTTTTCATCATTTTTGAGGATTTGAAAAAAAGACGAAAATCACTCCGAGACCATGGACTATAGCCCATGGTCTCGGAGTGATTTTCGTCTTTTTTTCAAATCCTCGTTTTTCATCATTTATAGCCCATGGCCTCGGACGGCATACTATAGCATGCCGTTTTTCATCATTTTTGAGGATTTGAAAAAAAGACGAAAATCACTCCGAGACCATGGGCTATAGCCCATGGTCTCGGAGTGATTTTCGTCTTTTTTTCAAATCCTCGTTTTTCATCATTTATAGCCCATGGCCTCGGACGGCATACTATAGCATGCCGTTTTTCATCATTTTTGAGGATTTGAAAAAAAGACGAAAATCACTCCGAGACCATGGACTATAGCCCATGGTCTCGGAGTGATTTTCGTCTTTTTTTCAAATCCTCGTTTTTCATCATTTATAGCCCATGGCCTCGGACGGCATACTATAGCATGCCGTTTTTCATCATTTTTGAGGATTTGAAAAAAAGACGAAAATCACTCCGAGACCATGGACTATAGCCCATGGTCTCGGAGTGATTTTCGTCTTTTTTTCAAATCCTCGTTTTTCATAATTTATAGCCCATGGCCTCGGAGGGCATACTATAGCATGCCGTTTTTCATCATTTTTGAGGATTTGAAAAAAAGACGAAAATCACTCCGAGACCATGGACTATAGCCCATGGTCTCGGAGTGATTTTCATCTTTTTTTCAAATCCTCGTTTTTCATAATTTATAGCCCATGGCCTCGGACCGCATACTATAGCATGCCGTTTTTCATCATTTTTGAGGATTTGAAAAAAAGACGAAAATCACTCCGAGACCATGGGCTATAGCCCATGGTCTCGGAGTGATTTTCGTCTTTTTTTCAAATCCTCGTTTTTCATCATTTATAGCCCATGGCCTCGGACGGCATACTATAGCATGCCGTTTTTCATCATTTTTGAGGATTTGAAAAAAAGACGAAAATCACTCCGAGACCATGGGCTATAGTCCATTGTCTCGGAGTGATTTTCGTCTTTTTTTCAAATCCTCGTTTTTCATCATTTATAGCCCATGGCCTCGGACGGCATACTATAGCATGCCGTTTTTCATCATTTTTGAGGATTTGAAAAAAAGACGAAAATCACTCCGAGACCATGGACTATAGCCCATGGTCTCGGAGTGATTTTCGTCTTTTTTTCAAATCCTCGTTTTTCATAATTTATAGCCCATGGCCTCGGACGGCATACTATAGCATGCCGTTTTTCATCATTTTTGAGGATTTGAAAAAAAGACGAAAATCACTCCGAGACCATGGGCTATAGTCCATGGTCTCGGAGTGATTTTCGTCTTTTTTTCAAATCCTCGTTTTTCATCATTTATAGCCCATGGCCTCGGACGGCATACTATAGCATGCCGTTTTTCATCATTTTTGAGGATTTGAAAAAAAGACGAAAATCACTCCGAGACCATGGACTATAGCCCCTGGTCTCGGAGTGATTTTCGTCTTTTTTTCAAATCCTCGTTTTTCATCATTTATAGCCCATGGCCTCAGACGGAATACTATAGCATGCCGTTTTTCATCATTTTTGAGGATTTGAAAAAAAGACGAAAATCACTCCGAGACCATGGACTATAGCCCATGGTCTCGGAGTGATTTTCGTCTTTTTTTCAAATCCTCGTTTTTCATCATTTATAGCCCATGGCCTCGGACGGCATACTATAGCATGCCGTTTTTCATCATTTTTGAGGATTTGAAAAAAAGACGAAAATCACTCCGAGACCATGGACTATAGCCCATGGTCTCGGAGTGATTTTCGTCTTTTTTTCAAATCCTCGTTTTTCATCATTTATAGCCCATGGCCTCGGACGGCATACTATAGCATGCCGTTTTTCATCATTTTTGAGGATTTGAAAAAAAGACGAAAATCACTCCGAGACCATGGACTATAGCCCATGGTCTCGGAGTGATTTTCGTCTTTTTTTCAAATCCTCGTTTTTCATCATTTATAGCCCATGGCCTCGGACGGCATACTATAGCATGCCGTTTTTCATCATTTTTGAGGATTTGAAAAAAAGACGAAAATCACTCCGAGACCATGGACTATAGCCCATGGTCTCGGAGTGATTTTCGTCTTTTTTTCAAATCCTCGTTTTTCATAATTTATAGCCCATGGCCTCGGACGGCATACTATAGCATGCCGTTTTTCATCATTTTTGAGGATTTGAAAAAAAGACGAAAATCACTCCGAGACCATGGACTATAGCCCATGGTCTCGGAGTGATTTTCGTCTTTTTTTCAAATCCTCGTTTTTCATCATTTATAGCCCATGGCCTCGGACGGCATACTATAGCATGCCGTTTTTCATCATTTTTGAGGATTTGAAAAAAAGACGAAAATCACTCCGAGACCATGGACTATAGCCCATGGTCTCGGAGTGATTTTCGTCTTTTTTTCAAATCCTCGTTTTTCATCATTTATAGCCCATGGCCTCGGAGGGCTACTATAGCATGCCGTTTTTCATCATTTTTGAGGATTTGAAAAAAAGACGAAAATCACTCCGAGACCATGGACTATAGCCCATGGTCTCGGAGTGATTTTCGTCTTTTTTTCAAATCCTCGTTTTTCATAATTTTTAGCCCATGGCCTCGGACGGCATACTATAGCATGCCGTTTTTCATCATTTTTGAGGATTTGAAAAAAAGACGAAAATCACTCCGAGACCATGGACTATAGCCCATGGTCTCGGAGTGATTTTCGTCTTTTTTTCAAATCCTCGTTTTTCATCATTTATAGCCCATGGCCTCGGACGGCATACTATAGCATGCCGTTTTTCATCATTTTTGAGGATTTGAAAAAAAGACGAAAATCACTCCGATACCATGGACTATAGCCCATGGTCTCGGAGTGATTTTCGTCTTTTTTTCAAATCCTCGTTTTTCATCATTTATAGCCCATGGCCTCGGAGGGCTACTATAGCATGCCGTTTTTCATCATTTTTGAGGATTTGAAAAAAAGACGAAAATCACTCCGAGACCATGGACTATAGCCCATGGTCTCGGAGTGATTTTAGTCTTTTTTTCAAATCCTCGTTTTTCATAATTTATAGCCCATGGCCTCGGACGGCATACTATAGCATGCCGTTTTTCATCATTTTTGAGGATTTGAAAAAAAGACGAAAATCACTCCGATACCATGGGCTATAGTCCATGGTCTCGGAGTGATTTTCGTCTTTTTTTCAAATCCTCGTTTTTCATCATTTATAGCCCATGGCCTCAGACGGAATACTATAGCATGCCGTTTTTCATCATTTTTGAGGATTTGAAAAAAAGACGAAAATCACTCCGAGACCATGGACTATAGCCCATGGTCTCGGAGTGATTTTCGTCTTTTTTTCAAATCCTCGTTTTTCATCATTTATAGCCCATGGCCTCGGACGGCATACTATAGCATGCCGTTTTTCATCATTTTTGAGGATTTGAAAAAAAGACAAAAATCACTCCGAGACCATGGACTATAGCCCATGGTCTCGGAGTGATTTTCGTCTTTTTTTCAAATCCTCGTTTTTCATCATTTATAGCCCATGGCCTCGGACGGCATACTATAGCATGCCGTTTTTCATCATTTTTGAGGATTTGAAAAAAAGACGAAAATCACTCCGATACCATGGGCTATAGTCCATGGTCTCGGAGTGATTTTCGTCTTTTTTTCAAATCCTCGTTTTTCATCATTTATAGCCCATGGCCTCGGACGGCATACTATAGCATGCCGTTTTTCATCATTTTTGAGGATTTGAAAAAAAGACGAAAATCACTCCGAGACCATGGACTATAGCCCATGGTCTCGGAGTGATTTTCGTCTTTTTTTCAAATCCTCGTTTTTCATCATTTATAGCCCATGGCCTCGGAGGGCTACTATAGCATGCCGTTTTTCATCATTTTTGAGGATTTGAAAAAAAGACGAAAATCACTCCGAGACCATGGTCTCGGAGTGATTTTCGTCTTTTTTCCAAATCCTCGTTTTTCATAATTTTTAGCCCATGGCCTCGGACGGCATACTATAGCATGCCGTTTTTCATCATTTTTGAGGATTTGAAAAAAAGACGAAAATCACTCCGAGACCATGGGCTATAGTCCATGGTCTCGGAGTGATTTTCGTCTTTTTTTCAAATCCTCGTTTTTCATCATTTATAGCCCATGGCCTCGGACGGCATACTATAGCATGCCGTTTTTCATCATTTTTGAGGATTTGAAAAAAAGACGAAAATCACTCCGAGACCATGGACTATAGCCCCTGGTCTCGGAGTGATTTTCGTCTTTTTTTCAAATCCTCGTTTTTCATCATTTATAGCCCATGGCCTCAGACGGAATACTATAGCATGCAGTTTTTCATCATTTTTGAGGATTTGAAAAAAAGACGAAAATCACTCCGAGACCATGGACTATAGCCCATGGTCTCGGAGTGATTTTCGTCTTTTTTTCAAATCCTCGTTTTTCATCATTTATAGCCCATGGCCTCGGACGGCATACTATAGCATGCCGTTTTTCATCATTTTTGAGGATTTGAAAAAAAGACGAAAATCACTCCGAGACCATGGACTATAGCCCATGGTCGCGGAGTGATTTTCGTCTTTTTTTCAAATCCTCGTTTTTCATAATTTATAGCCCATGGCCTCGGACGGCATACAATAGCATGCCGTTTTTCATCATTTTTGAGGATTTGAAAAAAAGACGAAAATCACTCCGATACCATGGGCTATAATCCATGGTCTCGGAGTGATTTTCGTCTTTTTTTCAAATCCTCGTTTTTCATCATTTATAGCCCATGGCCTCGGACGGCATACTATAGCATCCCGTTTTTCATCATTTTTGAGGATTTGAAAAAAAGACGAAAATCACTCCGATACCATGGGCTATAGTCCATGGTCTCGGAGTGATTTTCGTCTTTTTTTCAAATCCTCGTTTTTCATAATTTATAGCCGATGGCCTCGGACGGCATACTATAGCATGCCGTTTTTCATCATTTTTGAGGATTTGAAAAAAAGACGAAAATCACTCCGATACCATGGGCTATAGTCCATGGTCTCGGAGTGATTTTCGTCTTTTTTTCAAATCCTCGTTTTTCATCATTTATAGCCCATGGCCTCGGACGGCATACTATAGCATGCCGTTTTTCATCATTTTTGAGGATTTGAAAAAAAGACGAAAATCACTCCGAGACCATGGACTATAGCCCATGGTCTCGGAGTGATTTTCGTCTTTTTTTCAAATCCTCGTTTTTCATCATTTATAGCCCATGGCCTCGGACGGCATACTATAGCATGCCGTTTTTCATCATTTTTGAGGATTTGAAAAAAAGACGAAAATCACTCCGAGACCATGGACTATAGCCCATGGTCTCGGAGTGATTTTCGTCTTTTTTTCAAATCCTCGTTTTTCATCATTTATAGCCCATGGCCTCGGAGGGCTACTATAGCATGCCGTTTTTCATCATTTTGGAGGATTTGAAAAAAAGACGAAAATCACTCCGAGACCATGGACTATAGCCCATGGTCTCGGAGTGATTTTCGTCTTTTTTTCAAATCCTCGTTTTTCATAATTTATAGCCCATGGCCTCGGACGGCATACTATAGCATGCCGTTTTTCATCATTTTTGAGGATTTGAAAAAAAGACGAAAATCACTCCGAGACCATGGACTATAGCCCATGGTCTCGGAGTGATTTTCGTCTTTTTTTCAAATCCTCGTTTTTCATCATTTATAGCCCATGGCCTCGGAGGGCTACTATAGCATGCCGTTTTTCATCATTTTTGAGGATTTGAAAAAAAGACGAAAATCACTCCGAGACCATGGACTATAGCCCATGGTCTCGGAGTGATTTTAGTCTTTTTTTCAAATCCTCGTTTTTCATAATTTATAGCCCATGGCCTCGGACGGCATACTATAGCATGCCGTTTTTCATCATTTTTGAGGATTTGAAAAAAAGACGAAAATCACTCCGATACCATGGGCTATAGCCCATGGTCTCGGAGTGATTTTAGTCTTTTTTTCAAATCCTCGTTTTTCATAATTTATAGCCCATGGCCTCGGACGGCATACTATAGCATGCCGTTTTTCATCATTTTTGAGGATTTGAAAAAAAGACGAAAATCACTCCGATACCATGGGCTATAGTCCATGGTCTCGGAGTGATTTTCGTCTTTTTTTCAAATCCTCGTTTTTCATCATTTATAGCCCATGGCCTCGGACGGCATACTATAGCATGCCGTTTTTCATCATTTTTGAGGATTTGAAAAAAAGACGAAAATCACTCCGAGACCATGGACTATAGCCCATGGTCTCGGAGTGATTTTCGTCTTTTTTTCAAATCCTCGTTTTTCATCATTTATAGCCCATGGCCTCGGACGGCATACTATAGCATGCCGTTTTTCATCATTTTTGAGGATTTGAAAAAAAGACGAAAATCACTCCGAGACCATGGACTATAGCCCATGGTCTCGGAGTGATTTTCGTCTTTTTTTCAAATCCTCGTTTTTCATCATTTATAGCCCATGGCCTCGGACGGCATACTATAGCATGCCGTTTTTCATCATTTTTGAGGATTTGAAAAAAAGACAAAAATCACTCCGAGACCATGGACTATAGCCCATGGTCTCGGAGTGATTTTCGTCTTTTTTTCAAATCCTCGTTTTTCATCATTTATAGCCCATGGCCTCGGACGGCATACTATAGCATGCCGTTTTTCATCATTTTTGAGGATTTGAAAAAAAGACGAAAATCACTCCGATACCATGGGCTATAGTCCATGGTCTCGGAGTGATTTTCGTCTTTTTTTCAAATCCTCGTTTTTCATCATTTATAGCCCATGGCCTCGGACGGCATACTATAGCATGCCGTTTTTCATCATTTTTGAGGATTTGAAAAAAAGACGAAAATCACTCCGAGACCATGGTCTCGGAGTGATTTTCGTCTTTTTTCCAAATCCTCGTTTTTCATAATTTTTAGCCCATGGCCTCGGACGGCATACTATAGCATGCCGTTTTTCATCATTTTTGAGGATTTGAAAAAAAGACGAAAATCACTCCGAGACCATGGGCTATAGTCCATGGTCTCGGAGTGATTTTCGTCTTTTTTTCAAATCCTCGTTTTTCATCATTTATAGCCCATGGCCTCGGACGGCATACTATAGCATGCCGTTTTTCATCATTTTTGAGGATTTGAAAAAAAGACGAAAATCACTCCGAGACCATGGACTATAGCCCCTGGTCTCGGAGTGATTTTCGTCTTTTTTTCAAATCCTCGTTTTTCATCATTTATAGCCCATGGCCTCAGACGGAATACTATAGCATGCAGTTTTTCATCATTTTTGAGGATTTGAAAAAAAGACGAAAATCACTCCGAGACCATGGACTATAGCCCATGGTCTCGGAGTGATTTTCGTCTTTTTTTCAAATCCTCGTTTTTCATCATTTATAGCCCATGGCCTCGGACGGCATACTATAGCATGCCGTTTTTCATCATTTTTGAGGATTTGAAAAAAAGACGAAAATCACTCCGAGACCATGGACTATAGCCCATGGTCGCGGAGTGATTTTCGTCTTTTTTTCAAATCCTCGTTTTTCATAATTTATAGCCCATGGCCTCGGACGGCATACAATAGCATGCCGTTTTTCATCATTTTTGAGGATTTGAAAAAAAGACGAAAATCACTCCGATACCATGGGCTATAATCCATGGTCTCGGAGTGATTTTCGTCTTTTTTTCAAATCCTCGTTTTTCATCATTTATAGCCCATGGCCTCGGACGGCATACTATAGCATGCCGTTTTTCATCATTTTTGAGGATTTGAAAAAAAGACGAAAATCACTCCGAGACCATGGTCTCGGAGTGATTTTCGTCTTTTTTCCAAATCCTCGTTTTTCATAATTTTTAGCCCATGGCCTCGGACGGCATACTATAGCATGCCGTTTTTCATCATTTTTGAGGATTTGAAAAAAAGACGAAAATCACTCCGAGACCATGGGCTATAGTCCATGGTCTCGGAGTGATTTTCGTCTTTTTTTCAAATCCTCGTTTTTCATCATTTATAGCCCATGGCCTCGGACGGCATACTATAGCATGCCGTTTTTCATCATTTTTGAGGATTTGAAAAAAAGACGAAAATCACTCCGAGACCATGGACTATAGCCCCTGGTCTCGGAGTGATTTTCGTCTTTTTTTCAAATCCTCGTTTTTCATCATTTATAGCCCATGGCCTCAGACGGAATACTATAGCATGCAGTTTTTCATCATTTTTGAGGATTTGAAAAAAAGACGAAAATCACTCCGAGACCATGGACTATAGCCCATGGTCTCGGAGTGATTTTCGTCTTTTTTTCAAATCCTCGTTTTTCATCATTTATAGCCCATGGCCTCGGACGGCATACTATAGCATGCCGTTTTTCATCATTTTTGAGGATTTGAAAAAAAGACGAAAATCACTCCGAGACCATGGACTATAGCCCATGGTCGCGGAGTGATTTTCGTCTTTTTTTCAAATCCTCGTTTTTCATAATTTATAGCCCATGGCCTCGGACGGCATACAATAGCATGCCGTTTTTCATCATTTTTGAGGATTTGAAAAAAAGACGAAAATCACTCCGATACCATGGGCTATAATCCATGGTCTCGGAGTGATTTTCGTCTTTTTTTCAAATCCTCGTTTTTCATCATTTATAGCCCATGGCCTCGGACGGCATACTATAGCATCCCGTTTTTCATCATTTTTGAGGATTTGAAAAAAAGACGAAAATCACTCCGATACCATGGGCTATAGTCCATGGTCTCGGAGTGATTTTCGTCTTTTTTTCAAATCCTCGTTTTTCATAATTTATAGCCGATGGCCTCGGACGGCATACTATAGCATGCCGTTTTTCATCATTTTTGAGGATTTGAAAAAAAGACGAAAATCACTCCGATACCATGGGCTATAGTCCATGGTCTCGGAGTGATTTTCGTCTTTTTTTCAAATCCTCGTTTTTCATCATTTATAGCCCATGGCCTCGGACGGCATACTATAGCATGCCGTTTTTCATCATTTTTGAGGATTTGAAAAAAAGACGAAAATCACTCCGAGACCATGGACTATAGCCCATGGTCTCGGAGTGATTTTCGTCTTTTTTTCAAATCCTCGTTTTTCATCATTTATAGCCCATGGCCTCGGACGGCATACTATAGCATGCCGTTTTTCATCATTTTTGAGGATTTGAAAAAAAGACGAAAATCACTCCGAGACCATGGACTATAGCCCATGGTCTCGGAGTGATTTTCGTCTTTTTTTCAAATCCTCGTTTTTCATCATTTATAGCCCATGGCCTCGGAGGGCTACTATAGCATGCCGTTTTTCATCATTTTGGAGGATTTGAAAAAAAGACGAAAATCACTCCGAGACCATGGACTATAGCCCATGGTCTCGGAGTGATTTTCGTCTTTTTTTCAAATCCTCGTTTTTCATAATTTATAGCCCATGGCCTCGGACGGCATACTATAGCATGCCGTTTTTCATCATTTTTGAGGATTTGAAAAAAAGACGAAAATCACTCCGAGACCATGGACTATAGCCCATGGTCTCGGAGTGATTTTCGTCTTTTTTTCAAATCCTCGTTTTTCATCATTTATAGCCCATGGCCTCGGAGGGCTACTATAGCATGCCGTTTTTCATCATTTTTGAGGATTTGAAAAAAAGACGAAAATCACTCCGAGACCATGGACTATAGCCCATGGTCTCGGAGTGATTTTAGTCTTTTTTTCAAATCCTCGTTTTTCATAATTTATAGCCCATGGCCTCGGACGGCATACTATAGCATGCCGTTTTTCATCATTTTTGAGGATTTGAAAAAAAGACGAAAATCACTCCGATACCATGGGCTATAGCCCATGGTCTCGGAGTGATTTTAGTCTTTTTTTCAAATCCTCGTTTTTCATAATTTATAGCCCATGGCCTCGGACGGCATACTATAGCATGCCGTTTTTCATCATTTTTGAGGATTTGAAAAAAAGACGAAAATCACTCCGATACCATGGGCTATAGTCCATGGTCTCGGAGTGATTTTCGTCTTTTTTTCAAATCCTCGTTTTTCATCATTTATAGCCCATGGCCTCGGACGGCATACTATAGCATGCCGTTTTTCATCATTTTTGAGGATTTGAAAAAAAGACGAAAATCACTCCGAGACCATGGACTATAGCCCATGGTCTCGGAGTGATTTTCGTCTTTTTTTCAAATCCTCGTTTTTCATCATTTATAGCCCATGGCCTCGGACGGCATACTATAGCATGCCGTTTTTCATCATTTTTGAGGATTTGAAAAAAAGACGAAAATCACTCCGAGACCATGGACTATAGCCCATGGTCTCGGAGTGATTTTCGTCTTTTTTTCAAATCCTCGTTTTTCATCATTTATAGCCCATGGCCTCGGACGGCATACTATAGCATGCCGTTTTTCATCATTTTTGAGGATTTGAAAAAAAGACAAAAATCACTCCGAGACCATGGACTATAGCCCATGGTCTCGGAGTGATTTTCGTCTTTTTTTCAAATCCTCGTTTTTCATCATTTATAGCCCATGGCCTCGGACGGCATACTATAGCATGCCGTTTTTCATCATTTTTGAGGATTTGAAAAAAAGACGAAAATCACTCCGATACCATGGGCTATAGTCCATGGTCTCGGAGTGATTTTCGTCTTTTTTTCAAATCCTTGTTTTTCATCATTTATAGCCCATGGCCTCGGACGGCATACTATAGCATGCCGTTTTTCATCATTTTTGAGGATTTGAAAAAAAGACGAAAATCACTCCGAGACCATGGACTATAGCCCATGGTCTCGGAGTGATTTTCGTCTTTTTTTCAAATCCTCGTTTTTCATCATTTATAGCCCATGGCCTCGGAGGGCTACTATAGCATGCCGTTTTTCATCATTTTTGAGGATTTGAAAAAAAGACGAAAATCACTCCGAGACCATGGACTATAGCCCATGGTCTCGGAGTGATTTTCGTCTTTTTTCCAAATCCTCGTTTTTCATAATTTTTAGCCCATGGCCTCGGACGGCATACTATAGCATGCCGTTTTTCATCATTTTTGAGGATTTGAAAAAAAGACGAAAATCACTCCGAGACCATGGACTATAGCCCATGGTCTCGGAGTGATTTTCGTCTTTTTTTCAAATCCTCGTTTTTCATAATTTATAGCCCATGGCCTCGGACGGCATACTATAGCATGCCGTTTTTCATCATTTTTGAGGATTTGAAAAAAAGACGAAAATCACTCCGAGACCATGGGCTATAGTCCATGGTCTCGGAGTGATTTTCGTCTTTTTTTCAAATCCTCGTTTTTCATCATTTATAGCCCATGGCCTCGGACGGCATACTATAGCATGCCGTTTTTCATCATTTTTGAGGATTTGAAAAAAAGACGAAAATCACTCCGAGACCATGGACTATAGCCCCTGGTCTCGGAGTGATTTTCGTCTTTTTTTCAAATCCTCGTTTTTCATCATTTATAGCCCATGGCCTCAGACGGAATACTATAGCATGCAGTTTTTCATCATTTTTGAGGATTTGAAAAAAAGACGAAAATCACTCCGAGACCATGGACTATAGCCCATGGTCTCGGAGTGATTTTCGTCTTTTTTTCAAATCCTCGTTTTTCATCATTTATAGCCCATGGCCTCGGACGGCATACTATAGCATGCCGTTTTTCATCATTTTTGAGGATTTGAAAAAAAGACGAAAATCACTCCGAGACCATGGACTATAGCCCATGGTCTCGGAGTGATTTTCGTCTTTTTTTCAAATCCTCGTTTTTCATAATTTATAGCCCATGGCCTCGGACGGCATACTATAGCATGCCGTTTTTCATCATTTTTGAGGATTTGAAAAAAAGACGAAAATCACTCCGATACCATGGGCTATAATCCATGGTCTCGGAGTGATTTTCGTCTTTTTTTCAAATCCTCGTTTTTCATCATTTATAGCCCATGGCCTCGGACGGCATACTATAGCATGCCGTTTTTCATCATTTTTGAGGATTTGAAAAAAAGACGAAAATCACTCCGATACCATGGGCTATAGTCCATGGTCTCGGAGTGATTTTCGTCTTTTTTTCAAATCCTCGTTTTTCATAATTTATAGCCGATGGCCTCGGACGGCATACTATAGCATGCCGTTTTTCATCATTTTTGAGGATTTGAAAAAAAGACGAAAATCACTCCGATACCATGGGCTATAGTCCATGGTCTCGGAGTGATTTTCGTCTTTTTTTCAAATCCTCGTTTTTCATCATTTATAGCCCATGGCCTCGGACGGCATACTATAGCATGCCGTTTTTCATCATTTTTGAGGATTTGAAAAAAAGACGAAAATCACTCCGAGACCATGGACTATAGCCCATGGTCTCGGAGTGATTTTCGTCTTTTTTTCAAATCCTCGTTTTTCATCATTTATAGCCCATGGCCTCGGACGGCATACTATAGCATGCCGTTTTTCATCATTTTTGAGGATTTGAAAAAAAGACAAAAATCACCCCGAGACCATGGACTATAGCCCATGGTCTCGGAGTGATTTTCGTCTTTTTTTCAAATCCTCGTTTTTCATCATTTATAGCCCATGGCCTCGGACGGCATACTATAGCATGCCGTTTTTCATCATTTTTGAGGATTTGAAAAAAAGACGAAAATCACTCCGATACCATGGGCTATAGTCCATGGTCTCGGAGTGATTTTCGTCTTTTTTTCAAATCCTCGTTTTTCATCATTTATAGCCCATGGCCTCGGACGGCATACTATAGCATGCCGTTTTTCATCATTTTTGAGGATTTGAAAAAAAGACGAAAATCACTCCGAGACCATGGACTATAGCCCATGGTCTCGGAGTGATTTTCGTCTTTTTTTCAAATCCTCGTTTTTCATCATTTATAGCCCATGGCCTCGGAGGGCTACTATAGCATGCCGTTTTTCATCATTTTTGAGGATTTGAAAAAAAGACGAAAATCACTCCGAGACCATGGACTATAGCCCATGGTCTCGGAGTGATTTTCGTCTTTTTTCCAAATCCTCGTTTTTCATAATTTTTAGCCCATGGCCTCGGACGGCATACTATAGCATGCCGTTTTTCATCATTTTTGAGGATTTGAAAAAAAGACGAAAATCACTCCGAGACCATGGACTATAGCCCATGGTCTCGGAGTGATTTTCGTCTTTTTTTCAAATCCTCGTTTTTCATAATTTATAGCCCATGGCCTCGGACGGCATACTATAGCATGCCGTTTTTCATCATTTTTGAGGATTTGAAAAAAAGACGAAAATCACTCCGAGACCATGGGCTATAGTCCATGGTCTCGGAGTGATTTTCGTCTTTTTTTCAAATCCTCGTTTTTCATCATTTATAGCCCATGGCCTCGGACGGCATACTATAGCATGCCGTTTTTCATCATTTTTGAGGATTTGAAAAAAAGACGAAAATCACTCCGAGACCATGGACTATAGCCCCTGGTCTCGGAGTGATTTTCGTCTTTTTTTCAAATCCTCGTTTTTCATCATTTATAGCCCATGGCCTCAGACGGAATACTATAGCATGCAGTTTTTCATCATTTTTGAGGATTTGAAAAAAAGACGAAAATCACTCCGAGACCATGGACTATAGCCCATGGTCTCGGAGTGATTTTCGTCTTTTTTTCAAATCCTCGTTTTTCATCATTTATAGCCCATGGCCTCGGACGGCATACTATAGCATGCCGTTTTTCATCATTTTTGAGGATTTGAAAAAAAGACGAAAATCACTCCGAGACCATGGACTATAGCCCATGGTCTCGGAGTGATTTTCGTCTTTTTTTCAAATCCTCGTTTTTCATAATTTATAGCCCATGGCCTCGGACGGCATACTATAGCATGCCGTTTTTCATCATTTTTGAGGATTTGAAAAAAAGACGAAAATCACTCCGATACCATGGGCTATAATCCATGGTCTCGGAGTGATTTTCGTCTTTTTTTCAAATCCTCGTTTTTCATCATTTATAGCCCATGGCCTCGGACGGCATACTATAGCATGCCGTTTTTCATCATTTTTGAGGATTTGAAAAAAAGACGAAAATCACTCCGATACCATGGGCTATAGTCCATGGTCTCGGAGTGATTTTCGTCTTTTTTTCAAATCCTCGTTTTTCATAATTTATAGCCGATGGCCTCGGACGGCATACTATAGCATGCCGTTTTTCATCATTTTTGAGGATTTGAAAAAAAGACGAAAATCACTCCGATACCATGGGCTATAGTCCATGGTCTCGGAGTGATTTTCGTCTTTTTTTCAAATCCTCGTTTTTCATCATTTATAGCCCATGGCCTCGGACGGCATACTATAGCATGCCGTTTTTCATCATTTTTGAGGATTTGAAAAAAAGACGAAAATCACTCCGAGACCATGGACTATAGCCCATGGTCTCGGAGTGATTTTCGTCTTTTTTTCAAATCCTCGTTTTTCATCATTTATAGCCCATGGCCTCGGACGGCATACTATAGCATGCCGTTTTTCATCATTTTTGAGGATTTGAAAAAAAGACGAAAATCACTCCGAGACCATGGACTATAGCCCATGGTCTCGGAGTGATTTTCGTCTTTTTTTCAAATCCTCGTTTTTCATCATTTATAGCCCATGGCCTCGGAGGGCTACTATAGCATGCCGTTTTTCATCATTTTGGAGGATTTGAAAAAAAGACGAAAATCACTCCGAGACCATGGACTATAGCCCATGGTCTCGGAGTGATTTTCGTCTTTTTTTCAAATCCTCGTTTTTCATAATTTATAGCCCATGGCCTCGGACGGCATACTATAGCATGCCGTTTTTCATCATTTTTGAGGATTTGAAAAAAAGACGAAAATCACTCCGATACCATGGGCTATAGTCCATGGTCTCGGAGTGATTTTCGTCTTTTTTTCAAATCCTCGTTTTTCATCATTTATAGCCCATGGCCTCGGACGGCATACTATAGCATGCCGTTTTTCATCATTTTTGAGGATTTAAAAAAAAGACGAAAATCACTCCGAGACCATGGACTATAGCCCATGGTCTCGGAGTGATTTTCGTCTTTTTTTCAAATCCTCGTTTTTCATCATTTATAGCCCATGGCCTCGGACGGCATACTATAGCATGCCGTTTTTCATCATTTTTGAGGATTTGAAAAAAAGACGAAAATCACTCCGATACCATGGGCTATAGTCCATGGTCTCTGACTGATTTTCGTCTTTTTTTCAAATCCTCGTTTTTCATCATTTATAGCCCATGGCCTCGGACGGCATACTATAGCATGCCGTTTTTCATCATTTTTGAGGATTTGAAAAAAAGACGAAAATCACTCCGAGACCATGGACTATAGCCCATGGTCTCGGAGTGATTTTCGTCTTTTTTTCAAATCCTCGTTTTTCATCATTTATAGCCCATGGCCTCGGAGGGCTACTATAGCATGCCGTTTTTCATCATTTTTGAGGATTTGAAAAAAAGACGAAAATCACTCCGAGACCATGGGCTATAGTCCATGGTCTCGGAGTGATTTTCTTCTTTTTTTCAAATCCTCGTTTTTCATCATTTATAGCCCATGGCCTCGGACGGCATACTATAGCATGCCGTTTTTCATCATTTTTGAGGATTTGAAAAAAAGACGAAAATCACTCCGAGACCATGGACTATAGCCCCTGGTCTCGGAGTGATTTTCGTCTTTTTTTCAAATCCTCGTTTTTCATCATTTATAGCCCATGGCCTCAGACGGAATACTATAGCATGCAGTTTTTCATCATTTTTGAGGATTTGAAAAAAAGACGAAAATCACTCCGAGACCATGGACTATAGCCCATGGTCTCGGAGTGATTTTCGTCTTTTTTTCAAATCCTCGTTTTTCATCATTTATAGCCCATGGCCTCGGACGGCATACTATAGCATGCCGTTTTTCATCATTTTTGAGGATTTGAAAAAAAGACGAAAATCACTCCGAGACCATGGACTATAGCCCATGGTCTCGGAGTGATTTTCGTCTTTTTTTCAAATCCTCGTTTTTCATAATTTATAGCCCATGGCCTCGGACGGCATACTATAGCATGCCGTTTTTCATCATTTTTGAGGATTTGAAAAAAAGACGAAAATCACTCCGATACCATGGGCTATAGTCCATGGTCTCGGAGTGATTTTCGTCTTTTTTTCAAATCCTCGTTTTTCATCATTTATAGCCCATGGCCTCGGACGGCATACTATAGCATGCCGTTTTTCATCATTTTTGAGGATTTGAAAAAAAGACGAAAATCACTCCGATACCATGGGCTATAGTCCATGGTCTCGGAGTGATTTTCGTCTTTTTTTCAAATCCTCGTTTTTCATCATTTATAGCCCATGGCCTCGGACGGCATACTATAGCATGCCGTTTTTCATCATTTTTGAGGATTTGAAAAAAAGACGAAAATCACTCCGAGACCATGGACTATAGCCCATGGTCTCGGAGTGATTTTCGTCTTTTTTTCATAATTTATAGCCCATGGCCTCGGACGGCATACTATAGCATGCCGTTTTTCATCATTTTTGAGGATTTGAAAAAAAGACGAAAATCACTCCGAGACCATGGGCTATAGTCCATGGTCTCGGAGTGATTTTCTTCTTTTTTTCAAATCCTCGTTTTTCATCATTTATAGCCCATGGCCTCGGACGGCATACTATAGCATGCCGTTTTTCATCATTTTTGAGGATTTGAAAAAAAGACGAAAATCACTCCGAGACCATGGACTATAGCCCCTGGTCTCGGAGTGATTTTCGTCTTTTTTTCAAATCCTCGTTTTTCATCATTTATAGCCCATGGCCTCAGACGGAATACTATAGCATGCAGTTTTTCATCATTTTTGAGGATTTGAAAAAAAGACGAAAATCACTCCGAGACCATGGACTATAGCCCATGGTCTCGGAGTGATTTTCGTCTTTTTTTCAAATCCTCGTTTTTCATCATTTATAGCCCATGGCCTCGGACGGCATACTATAGCATGCCGTTTTTCATCATTTTTGAGGATTTGAAAAAAAGACGAAAATCACTCCGAGACCATGGACTATAGCCCATGGTCTCGGAGTGATTTTCGTCTTTTTTTCAAATCCTCGTTTTTCATAATTTATAGCCCATGGCCTCGGACGGCATACTATAGCATGCCGTTTTTCATCATTTTTGAGGATTTGAAAAAAAGACGAAAATCACTCCGATACCATGGGCTATAGTCCATGGTCTCGGAGTGATTTTCGTCTTTTTTTCAAATCCTCGTTTTTCATCATTTATAGCCCATGGCCTCGGACGGCATACTATAGCATGCCGTTTTTCATCATTTTTGAGGATTTGAAAAAAAGACGAAAATCACTCCGATACCATGGGCTATAGTCCATGGTCTCGGAGTGATTTTCGTCTTTTTTTCAAATCCTCGTTTTTCATCATTTATAGCCCATGGCCTCGGACGGCATACTATAGCATGCCGTTTTTCATCATTTTTGAGGATTTGAAAAAAAGACGAAAATCACTCCGAGACCATGGACTATAGCCCATGGTCTCGGAGTGATTTTCGTCTTTTTTTCAAATCCTCGTTTTTCATCATTTATAGCCCATGGCCTCGGAGGGCTACTATAGCATGCCGTTTTTCATCATTTTTGAGGATTTGAAAAAAAGACGAAAATCACTCCGAGACCATGGACTATAGCCCATGGTCTCGGAGTGATTTTCGTCTTTTTTTCATAATTTATAGCCCATGGCCTCGGACGGCATACTATAGCATGCCGTTTTTCATCATTTTTGAGGATTTGAAAAAAAGACGAAAATCACTCCGATACCATGGGCTATAGTCCATGGTCTCGGAGTGATTTTCGTCTTTTTTTCAAATCCTCGTTTTTCATCATTTATAGCCCATGGCCTCGGACGGCATACTATAGCATGCCGTTTTTCATCATTTTTGAGGATTTGAAAAAAAGACGAAAATCACTCCGAGACCATGGACTATAGCCCATGGTCTCGGAGTGATTTTCGTCTTTTTTTCAAATCCTCGTTTTTCATAATTTATAGCCCATGGCCTCGGACGGCATACTATAGCATGCCGTTTTTCATCATTTTTGAGGATTTGAAAAAAAGACGAAAATCACTCCGAGACCATGGGCTATAGTCCATGGTCTCGGAGTGATTTTCGTCTTTTTTTCAAATCCTCGTTTTTCATCATTTATAGCCCATGGCCTCGGACGGCATACTATAGCATGCCGTTTTTCATCATTTTTGAGGATTTGAAAAAAAGACGAAAATCACTCCGAGACCATGGGCTATAGTCCATTGTCTCGGAGTGATTTTCGTCTTTTTTTCAAATCCTCGTTTTTCATCATTTATAGCCCATGGCCTCGGACGGCATACTATAGCATGCCGTTTTTCATCATTTTTGAGGATTTGAAAAAAAGACGAAAATCACTCCGAGACCATGGACTATAGCCCATGGTCTCGGAGTGATTTTCGTCTTTTTTTCAAATCCTCGTTTTTCATAATTTATAGCCCATGGCCTCGGACGGCATACTATAGCATGCCGTTTTTCATCATTTTTGAGGATTTGAAAAAAAGACGAAAATCACTCCGAGACCATGGGCTATAGTCCATGGTCTCGGAGTGATTTTCGTCTTTTTTTCAAATCCTCGTTTTTCATCATTTATAGCCCATGGCCTCGGACGGCATACTATAGCATGCCGTTTTTCATCATTTTTGAGGATTTGAAAAAAAGACGAAAATCACTCCGAGACCATGGACTATAGCCCCTGGTCTCGGAGTGATTTTCGTCTTTTTTTCAAATCCTCGTTTTTCATCATTTATAGCCCATGGCCTCAGACGGAATACTATAGCATGCCGTTTTTCATCATTTTTGAGGATTTGAAAAAAAGACGAAAATCACTCCGAGACCATGGACTATAGCCCATGGTCTCGGAGTGATTTTCGTCTTTTTTTCAAATCCTCGTTTTTCATCATTTATAGCCCATGGCCTCGGACGGCATACTATAGCATGCCGTTTTTCATCATTTTTGAGGATTTGAAAAAAAGACGAAAATCACTCCGAGACCATGGACTATAGCCCATGGTCTCGGAGTGATTTTCGTCTTTTTTTCAAATCCTCGTTTTTCATCATTTATAGCCCATGGCCTCGGACGGCATACTATAGCATGCCGTTTTTCATCATTTTTGAGGATTTGAAAAAAAGACGAAAATCACTCCGAGACCATGGACTATAGCCCATGGTCTCGGAGTGATTTTCGTCTTTTTTTCAAATCCTCGTTTTTCATCATTTATAGCCCATGGCCTCGGACGGCATACTATAGCATGCCGTTTTTCATCATTTTTGAGGATTTGAAAAAAAGACGAAAATCACTCCGAGACCATGGACTATAGCCCATGGTCTCGGAGTGATTTTCGTCTTTTTTTCAAATCCTCGTTTTTCATAATTTATAGCCCATGGCCTCGGACGGCATACTATAGCATGCCGTTTTTCATCATTTTTGAGGATTTGAAAAAAAGACGAAAATCACTCCGAGACCATGGACTATAGCCCATGGTCTCGGAGTGATTTTCGTCTTTTTTTCAAATCCTCGTTTTTCATCATTTATAGCCCATGGCCTCGGACGGCATACTATAGCATGCCGTTTTTCATCATTTTTGAGGATTTGAAAAAAAGACGAAAATCACTCCGAGACCATGGACTATAGCCCATGGTCTCGGAGTGATTTTCGTCTTTTTTTCAAATCCTCGTTTTTCATCATTTATAGCCCATGGCCTCGGACGGCATACTATAGCATGCCGTTTTTCATCATTTTTGAGGATTTGAAAAAAAGACGAAAATCACTCCGAGACCATGGGCTATAGTCCATGGTCTCGGAGTGATTTTCGTCTTTTTTTCAAATCCTCGTTTTTCATCATTTATAGCCCATGGCCTCGGACGGCATACTATAGCATGCCGTTTTTCATCATTTTTGAGGATTTGAAAAAAAGACGAAAATCACTCCGAGACCATGGACTATAGCCCATGGTCTCGGAGTGATTTTCGTCTTTTTTTCAAATCCTTGTTTTTCATCATTTATAGCCCATGGCCTCGGAGGGCTACTATAGCATGCCGTTTTTCATCATTTTTGAGGATTTGAAAAAAAGACGAAAATCACTCCGAGACCATGGACTATAGCCCATGGTCTCGGAGTGATTTTCGTCTTTTTTTCAAATCCTCGTTTTTCATAATTTTTAGCCCATGGCCTCGGACGGCATACTATAGCATGCCGTTTTTCATCATTTTTGAGGATTTGAAAAAAAGACGAAAATCACTCCGAGACCATGGACTATAGCCCATGGTCTCGGAGTGATTTTCGTCTTTTTTTCAAATCCTCGTTTTTCATCATTTATAGCCCATGGCCTCGGACGGCATACTATAGCATGCCGTTTTTCATCATTTTTGAGGATTTGAAAAAAAGACGAAAATCACTCCGAGACCATGGACTATAGCCCATGGTCTCGGAGTGATTTTCGTCTTTTTTTCAAATCCTCGTTTTTCATAATTTATAGCCCATGGCCTCGGACAGCATACTATAGCATGCCGTTTTTCATCATTTTTGAGGATTTGAAAAAAAGACGAAAATCACTCCGATACCATGGGCTATAGTCCATGGTCTCGGAGTGATTTTCGTCTTTTTTTCAAATCCTCGTTTTTCATCATTTATAGCCCATGGCCTCGGACGGCATACTATAGCATGCCGTTTTTCATCATTTTTGAGGATTTGAAAAAAAGACGAAAATCACTCCGAGACCATGGACTATAGCCCATGGTCTCGGAGTGATTTTCTTTTTTTTTTCAAATCCTCGTTTTTCATCATTTATAGCCCATGGCCTCGGACGGCATACTATAGCATGCCGTTTTTCATCATTTTTGAGGATTTGAAAAAAAGACGAAAATCACTCCGAGACCATGGACTATATATAGCCCATGGTCTCGGAGTGATTTTCGTCTTTTTTTCAAATCCTCGTTTTTCATCATTTATAGCCCATGGCCTCGGACGGCATACTATAGCATGCCGTTTTTCATCATTTTTGAGGATTTGAAAAAAAGACGAAAATCACTCCGAGACCATGGACTATAGCCCATGGTCTCGGAGTGATTTTCGTCTTTTTTTCAAATCCTCGTTTTTCATCATTTATAGCCCATGGCCTCGGAGGGCTACTATAGCATGCCGTTTTTCATCATTTTTGAGGATTTGAAAAAAAGACGAAAATCACTCCGAGACCATGGACTATAGCCCATGGTCTCGGAGTGATTTTAGTATTTTTTTCAAATCCTCGTTTTTCATAATTTATAGCCCATGGCCTCGGACGGCATACTATAGCATGCCGTTTTTCATCATTTTTGAGGATTTGAAAAAAAGACGAAAATCACTCCGATACCATGGGCTATAGTCCATGGTCTCGGAGTGATTTTCGTCTTTTTTTCAAATCCTCGTTTTTCATCATTTATAGCCCATGGCCTCAGACGGAATACTATAGCATGCCGTTTTTCATCATTTTTGAGGATTTGAAAAAAAGACGAAAATCACTCCGAGACCATGGACTATAGCCCATGGTCTCGGAGTGATTTTCGTCTTTTTTTCAAATCCTCGTTTTTCATCATTTATAGCCCATGGCCTCGGACGGCATACTATAGCATGCCGTTTTTCATCATTTTTGAGGATTTGAAAAAAAGACAAAAATCACTCCGAGACCATGGACTATAGCCCATGGTCTCGGAGTGATTTTCGTCTTTTTTTCAAATCCTCGTTTTTCATCATTTATAGCCCATGGCCTCGGACGGCATACTATAGCATGCCGTTTTTCATCATTTTTGAGGATTTGAAAAAAAGACGAAAATCACTCCGATACCATGGGCTATAGTCCATGGTCTCGGAGTGATTTTCGTCTTTTTTTCAAATCCTCGTTTTTCATCATTTATAGCCCATGGCCTCGGACGGCATACTATAGCATGCCGTTTTTCATCATTTTTGAGGATTTGAAAAAAAGACGAAAATCACTCCGAGACCATGGACTATAGCCCATGGTCTCGGAGTGATTTTCGTCTTTTTTTCAAATCCTCGTTTTTCATCATTTATAGCCCATGGCCTCGGAGGGCTACTATAGCATGCCGTTTTTCATCATTTTTGAGGATTTGAAAAAAAGACGAAAATCACTCCGAGACCATGGTCTCGGAGTGATTTTCGTCTTTTTTCCAAATCCTCGTTTTTCATAATTTTTAGCCCATGGCCTCGGACGGCATACTATAGCATGCCGTTTTTCATCATTTTTGAGGATTTGAAAAAAAGACGAAAATCACTCCGAGACCATGGGCTATAGTCCATGGTCTCGGAGTGATTTTCGTCTTTTTTTCAAATCCTCGTTTTTCATCATTTATAGCCCATGGCCTCGGACGGCATACTATAGCATGCCGTTTTTCATCATTTTTGAGGATTTGAAAAAAAGACGAAAATCACTCCGAGACCATGGACTATAGCCCCTGGTCTCGGAGTGATTTTCGTCTTTTTTTCAAATCCTCGTTTTTCATCATTTATAGCCCATGGCCTCAGACGGAATACTATAGCATGCAGTTTTTCATCATTTTTGAGGATTTGAAAAAAAGACGAAAATCACTCCGAGACCATGGACTATAGCCCATGGTCTCGGAGTGATTTTCGTCTTTTTTTCAAATCCTCGTTTTTCATCATTTATAGCCCATGGCCTCGGACGGCATACTATAGCATGCCGTTTTTCATCATTTTTGAGGATTTGAAAAAAAGACGAAAATCACTCCGAGACCATGGACTATAGCCCATGGTCGCGGAGTGATTTTCGTCTTTTTTTCAAATCCTCGTTTTTCATAATTTATAGCCCATGGCCTCGGACGGCATACAATAGCATGCCGTTTTTCATCATTTTTGAGGATTTGAAAAAAAGACGAAAATCACTCCGATACCATGGGCTATAATCCATGGTCTCGGAGTGATTTTCGTCTTTTTTTCAAATCCTCGTTTTTCATCATTTATAGCCCATGGCCTCGGACGGCATACTATAGCATCCCGTTTTTCATCATTTTTGAGGATTTGAAAAAAAGACGAAAATCACTCCGATACCATGGGCTATAGTCCATGGTCTCGGAGTGATTTTCGTCTTTTTTTCAAATCCTCGTTTTTCATAATTTATAGCCGATGGCCTCGGACGGCATACTATAGCATGCCGTTTTTCATCATTTTTGAGGATTTGAAAAAAAGACGAAAATCACTCCGATACCATGGGCTATAGTCCATGGTCTCGGAGTGATTTTCGTCTTTTTTTCAAATCCTCGTTTTTCATCATTTATAGCCCATGGCCTCGGACGGCATACTATAGCATGCCGTTTTTCATCATTTTTGAGGATTTGAAAAAAAGACGAAAATCACTCCGAGACCATGGACTATAGCCCATGGTCTCGGAGTGATTTTCGTCTTTTTTTCAAATCCTCGTTTTTCATCATTTATAGCCCATGGCCTCGGACGGCATACTATAGCATGCCGTTTTTCATCATTTTTGAGGATTTGAAAAAAAGACGAAAATCACTCCGAGACCATGGACTATAGCCCATGGTCTCGGTGTGATTTTCGTCTTTTTTTCAAATCCTCGTTTTTCATCATTTATAGCCCATGGCCTCGGAGGGCTACTATAGCATGCCGTTTTTCATCATTTTGGAGGATTTGAAAAAAAGACGAAAATCACTCCGAGACCATGGACTATAGCCCATGGTCTCGGAGTGATTTTCGTCTTTTTTTCAAATCCTCGTTTTTCATAATTTATAGCCCATGGCCTCGGACGGCATACTATAGCATGCCGTTTTTCATCATTTTTGAGGATTTGAAAAAAAGACGAAAATCACTCCGAGACCATGGACTATAGCCCATGGTCTCGGAGTGATTTTCGTCTTTTTTTCAAATCCTCGTTTTTCATCATTTATAGCCCATGGCCTCGGAGGGCTACTATAGCATGCCGTTTTTCATCATTTTTGAGGATTTGAAAAAAAGACGAAAATCACTCCGAGACCATGGACTAGCCCATGGTCTCGGAGTGATTTTAGTATTTTTTTCAAATCCTCGTTTTTCATAATTTATAGCCCATGGCCTCGGACGGCATACTATAGCATGCCGTTTTTCATCATTTTTGAGGATTTGAAAAAAAGACGAAAATCACTCCGATACCATGGGCTATAGCCCATGGTCTCGGAGTGATTTTAGTCTTTTTTTCAAATCCTCGTTTTTCATAATTTATAGCCCATGGCCTCGGACGGCATACTATAGCATGCCGTTTTTCATCATTTTTGAGGATTTGAAAAAAAGACGAAAATCACTCCGATACCATGGGCTATAGTCCATGGTCTCGGAGTGATTTTCGTCTTTTTTTCAAATCCTCGTTTTTCATCATTTATAGCCCATGGCCTCGGACGGCATACTATAGCATGCCGTTTTTCATCATTTTTGAGGATTTGAAAAAAAGACGAAAATCACTCCGAGACCATGGACTATAGCCCATGGTCTCGGAGTGATTTTCGTCTTTTTTTCAAATCCTCGTTTTTCATCATTTATAGCCCATGGCCTCGGACGGCATACTATAGCATGCCGTTTTTCATCATTTTTGAGGATTTGAAAAAAAGACGAAAATCACTCCGAGACCATGGACTATAGCCCATGGTCTCGGAGTGATTTTCGTCTTTTTTTCAAATCCTCGTTTTTCATCATTTATAGCCCATGGCCTCGGACGGCATACTATAGCATGCCGTTTTTCATCATTTTTGAAGATTTGAAAAAAAGACAAAAATCACTCCGAGACCATGGACTATAGCCCATGGTCTCGGAGTGATTTTCGTCTTTTTTTCAAATCCTCGTTTTTCATCATTTATAGCCCATGGCCTCGGACGGCATACTATAGCATGCCGTTTTTCATCATTTTTGAGGATTTGAAAAAAAGACGAAAATCACTCCGATACCATGGGCTATAGTCCATGGTCTCGGAGTGATTTTCGTCTTTTTTTCAAATCCTCGTTTTTCATCATTTATAGCCCATGGCCTCGGACGGCATACTATAGCATGCCGTTTTTCATCATTTTTGAGGATTTGAAAAAAAGACGAAAATCACTCCGAGACCATGGACTATAGCCCATGGTCTCGGAGTGATTTTCGTCTTTTTTTCAAATCCTCGTTTTTCATCATTTATAGCCCATGGCCTCGGAGGGCTACTATAGCATGCCGTTTTTCATCATTTTTGAGGATTTGAAAAAAAGACGAAAATCACTCCGAGACCATGGACTATAGCCCATGGTCTCGGAGTGATTTTCGTCTTTTTTCCAAATCCTCGTTTTTCATAATTTTTAGCCCATGGCCTCGGACGGCATACTATAGCATGCCGTTTTTCATCATTTTTGAGGATTTGAAAAAAAGACGAAAATCACTCCGAGACCATGGACTATAGCCCATGGTCTCGGAGTGATTTTCGTCTTTTTTTCAAATCCTCGTTTTTCATAATTTATAGCCCATGGCCTCGGACGGCATACTATAGCATGCCGTTTTTCATCATTTTTGAGGATTTGAAAAAAGACGAAAATCACTCCGAGACCATGGGCTATAGTCCATGGTCTCGGAGTGATTTTCGTCTTTTTTTCAAATCCTCGTTTTTCATCATTTATAGCCCATGGCCTCGGACGGCATACTATAGCATGCCGTTTTTCATCATTTTTGAGGATTTGAAAAAAAGACGAAAATCACTCCGAGACCATGGACTATAGCCCCTGGTCTCGGAGTGATTTTCGTCTTTTTTTCAAATCCTCGTTTTTCATCATTTATAGCCCATGGCCTCAGACGGAATACTATAGCATGCAGTTTTTCATCATTTTTGAGGATTTGAAAAAAAGACGAAAATCACTCCGAGACCATGGACTATAGCCCATGGTCTCGGAGTGATTTTCGTCTTTTTTTCAAATCCTCGTTTTTCATCATTTATAGCCCATGGCCTCGGACGGCATACTATAGCATGCCGTTTTTCATCATTTTTGAGGATTTGAAAAAAAGACGAAAATCACTCCGAGACCATGGACTATAGCCCATGGTCTCGGAGTGATTTTCGTCTTTTTTTCAAATCCTCGTTTTTCATAATTTATAGCCCATGGCCTCGGACGGCATACTATAGCATGCCGTTTTTCATCATTTTTGAGGATTTGAAAAAAAGACGAAAATCACTCCGATACCATGGGCTATAATCCATGGTCTCGGAGTGATTTTCGTCTTTTTTTCAAATCCTCGTTTTTCATCATTTATAGCCCATGGCCTCGGACGGCATACTATAGCATGCCGTTTTTCATCATTTTTGAGGATTTGAAAAAAAGACGAAAATCACTCCGATACCATGGGCTATAGTCCATGGTCTCGGAGTGATTTTCGTCTTTTTTTCAAATCCTCGTTTTTCATAATTTATAGCCGATGGCCTCGGACGGCATACTATAGCATGCCGTTTTTCATCATTTTTGAGGATTTGAAAAAAAGACGAAAATCACTCCGATACCATGGGCTATAGTCCATGGTCTCGGAGTGATTTTCGTCTTTTTTTCAAATCCTCGTTTTTCATCATTTATAGCCCATGGCCTCGGACGGCATACTATAGCATGCCGTTTTTCATCATTTTTGAGGATTTGAAAAAAAGACGAAAATCACTCCGAGACCATGGACTATAGCCCATGGTCTCGGAGTGATTTTCGTCTTTTTTTCAAATCCTCGTTTTTCATCATTTATAGCCCATGGCCTCGGAGGGCTACTATAGCATGCCGTTTTTCATCATTTTGGAGGATTTGAAAAAAAGACGAAAATCACTCCGAGACCATGGACTATAGCCCATGGTCTCGGAGTGATTTTCGTCTTTTTTTCAAATCCTCGTTTTTCATAATTTATAGCCCATGGCCTCGGACGGCATACTATAGCATGCCGTTTTTCATCATTTTTGAGGATTTGAAAAAAAGACGAAAATCACTCCGATACCATGGGCTATAGTCCATGGTCTCGGAGTGATTTTCGTCTTTTTTTCAAATCCTCGTTTTTCATCATTTATAGCCCATGGCCTCGGACGGCATACTATAGCATGCCGTTTTTCATCATTTTTGAGGATTTGAAAAAAAGACGAAAATCACTCCGAGACCATGGACTATAGCCCATGGTCTCGGAGTGATTTTCGTCTTTTTTTCAAATCCTCGTTTTTCATCATTTATAGCCCATGGCCTCGGAGGGCTACTATAGCATGCCGTTTTTCATCATTTTTGAGGATTTGAAAAAAAGACGAAAATCACTCCGAGACCATGGGCTATAGTCCATGGTCTCGGAGTGATTTTCTTCTTTTTTTCAAATCCTCGTTTTTCATCATTTATAGCCCATGGCCTCGGACGGCATACTATAGCATGCCGTTTTTCATCATTTTTGAGGATTTGAAAAAAAGACGAAAATCACTCCGAGACCATGGACTATAGCCCCTGGTCTCGGAGTGATTTTCGTCTTTTTTTCAAATCCTCGTTTTTCATCATTTATAGCCCATGGCCTCAGACGGAATACTATAGCATGCAGTTTTTCATCATTTTTGAGGATTTGAAAAAAAGACGAAAATCACTCCGAGACCATGGACTATAGCCCATGGTCTCGGAGTGATTTTCGTCTTTTTTTCAAATCCTCGTTTTTCATCATTTATAGCCCATGGCCTCGGACGGCATACTATAGCATGCCGTTTTTCATCATTTTTGAGGATTTGAAAAAAAGACGAAAATCACTCCGAGACCATGGACTATAGCCCATGGTCTCGGAGTGATTTTCGTCTTTTTTTCAAATCCTCGTTTTTCATAATTTATAGCCCATGGCCTCGGACGGCATACTATAGCATGCCGTTTTTCATCATTTTTGAGGATTTGAAAAAAAGACGAAAATCACTCCGATACCATGGGCTATAGTCCATGGTCTCGGAGTGATTTTCGTCTTTTTTTCAAATCCTCGTTTTTCATCATTTATAGCCCATGGCCTCGGACGGCATACTATAGCATGCCGTTTTTCATCATTTTTGAGGATTTGAAAAAAAGACGAAAATCACTCCGATACCATGGGCTATAGTCCATGGTCTCGGAGTGATTTTCGTCTTTTTTTCAAATCCTCGTTTTTCATCATTTATAGCCCATGGCCTCGGACGGCATACTATAGCATGCCGTTTTTCATCATTTTTGAGGATTTGAAAAAAAGACGAAAATCACTCCGAGACCATGGACTATAGCCCATGGTCTCGGAGTGATTTTCGTCTTTTTTTCAAATCCTCGTTTTTCATCATTTATCGCCCATGGCCTCGGAGGGCTACTATAGCATGCCGTTTTTCATCATTTTTGAGGATTTGAAAAAAAGACGAAAATCACTCCGAGACCATGGACTATAGCCCATGGTCTCGGAGTGATTTTCGTCTTTTTTTCATAATTTATAGCCCATGGCCTCGGACGGCATACTATAGCATGCCGTTTTTCATCATTTTTGAGGATTTGAAAAAAAGACGAAAATCACTCCGAGACCATGGGCTATAGTCCATGGTCTCGGAGTGATTTTCTTCTTTTTTTCAAATCCTCGTTTTTCATCATTTATAGCCCATGGCCTCGGACGGCATACTATAGCATGCCGTTTTTCATCATTTTTGAGGATTTGAAAAAAAGACGAAAATCACTCCGAGACCATGGACTATAGCCCCTGGTCTCGGAGTGATTTTCGTCTTTTTTTCAAATCCTCGTTTTTCATCATTTATAGCCCATGGCCTCAGACGGAATACTATAGCATGCAGTTTTTCATCATTTTTGAGGATTTGAAAAAAAGACGAAAATCACTCCGAGACCATGGACTATAGCCCATGGTCTCGGAGTGATTTTCGTCTTTTTTTCAAATCCTCGTTTTTCATCATTTATAGCCCATGGCCTCGGACGGCATACTATAGCATGCCGTTTTTCATCATTTTTGAGGATTTGAAAAAAAGACGAAAATCACTCCGAGACCATGGACTATAGCCCATGGTCTCGGAGTGATTTTCGTCTTTTTTTCAAATCCTCGTTTTTCATAATTTATAGCCCATGGCCTCGGACGGCATACTATAGCATGCCGTTTTTCATCATTTTTGAGGATTTGAAAAAAAGACGAAAATCACTCCGCCGTTTTTCATCATTTTTGAGGATTTGAAAAAAAGACGAAAATCACTCCGATACCATGGGCTATAGTCCATGGTCTCGGAGTGATTTTCGTCTTTTTTTCAAATCCTCGTTTTTCATCATTTATAGCCCATGGCCTCGGACGGCATACTATAGCATGCCGTTTTTCATCATTTTTGAGGATTTGAAAAAAAGACGAAAATCACTCCGAGACCATGGACTATAGCCCATGGTCTCGGAGTGATTTTCGTCTTTTTTTCAAATCCTCGTTTTTCATCATTTATAGCCCATGGCCTCGGAGGGCTACTATAGCATGCCGTTTTTCATCATTTTTGAGGATTTGAAAAAAAGACGAAAATCACTCCGAGACCATGGACTATAGCCCATGGTCTCGGAGTGATTTTCGTCTTTTTTTCATAATTTATAGCCCATGGCCTCGGACGGCATACTATAGCATGCCGTTTTTCATCATTTTTGAGGATTTGAAAAAAAGACGAAAATCACTCCGATACCATGGGCTATAGTCCATGGTCTCGGAGTGATTTTCGTCTTTTTTTCAAATCCTCGTTTTTCATCATTTATAGCCCATGGCCTCGGACGGCATACTATAGCATGCCGTTTTTCATCATTTTTGAGGATTTGAAAAAAAGACGAAAATCACTCCGAGACCATGGACTATAGCCCATGGTCTCGGAGTGATTTTCGTCTTTTTTTCAAATCCTCGTTTTTCATCATTTATAGCCCATGGCCTCGGACGGCATACTATAGCATGCCGTTTTTCATCATTTTTGAGGATTTGAAAAAAAGACGAAAATCACTCCGAGACCATGGACTATAGCCCATGGTCTCGGAGTGATTTTCGTCTTTTTTTCAAATCCTCGTTTTTCATCATTTATAGCCCATGGCCTCGGACGGCATACTATAGCATGCCGTTTTTCATCATTTTTGAGGATTTGAAAAAAAGACGAAAATCACTCCGAGACCATGGACTATAGCCCATGGTCTCGGAGTGATTTTCGTCTTTTTTTCAAATCCTCGTTTTTCATAATTTATAGCCCATGGCCTCGGACGGCATACTATAGCATGCCGTTTTTCATCATTTTTGAGGATTTGAAAAAAAGACGAAAATCACTCCGAGACCATGGACTATAGCCCATGGTCTCGGAGTGATTTTCGTCTTTTTTTCAAATCCTCGTTTTTCATCATTTATAGCCCATGGCCTCGGACGGCATACTATAGCATGCCGTTTTTCATCATTTTTGAGGATTTGAAAAAAATACGAAAATCACTCCGAGACCATGGACTATAGCCCATGGTCTCGGAGTGATTTTCGTCTTTTTTTCAAATCCTCGTTTTTCATAATTTATAGCCCATGGCCTCGGACGGCATACTATAGCATGCCGTTTTTCATCATTTTTGAGGATTTGAAAAAAAGACGAAAATCACTCTGAGACCATGGACTATAGCCCATGGTCTCGGAGTGATTTTCGTCTTTTTTTCAAATCCTCGTTTTTCATAATTTATAGCCCATGGCCTCGGACGGCATACTATAGCATGCCGTTTTTCCACATTTTTGAGGATTTGAAAAAAAGACGAAAATCACTCCGAGACCATGGGCTATAGTCCATGGTCTCGGAGTGATTTTCGTCTTTTTTTCAAATCCTCGTTTTTCATCATTTATAGCCCATGGGCTCGGACGGCATACTATAGCATGCCGTTTTTCATCATTTTTGAGGATTTGAAAAAAAGACGAAAATCACTCCGAGACCATGATGGACTGTAGCCCCTGGTCTCGGAGTGATTTTCGTCTTTTTTTCAAATCCTCGTTTTTCATCATTTATAGCCCATGGCCTCAGACGGAATACTATAGCATGCCGTTTTTCATCATTTTTGAGGATTTGAAAAAAAGACGAAAATCACTCCGAGACCATGGACTATAGCCCATGGTCTCGGAGTGATTTTCGTCTTTTTTTCAAATCCTCGTTTTTCATCATTTATAGCCCATGGCCTCGGACGGCATACTATAGCATGCCGTTTTTCATCATTTTTGAGGATTTGAAAAAAAGACGAAAATCACTCCGAGACCATGGACTATAGCCCATGGTCTCGGAGTGATTTTCGTCTTTTTTTCAAATCCTCGTTTTTCATCATTTATAGCCCATGGCCTCGGACGGCATACTATAGCATGCCGTTTTTCATCATTTTTGAGGATTTGAAAAAAAGACGAAAATCACTCCGATACCATGGGCTATAGTCCATGGTCTCGGAGTGATTTTCGTCTTTTTTTCAAATCCTCGTTTTTCATCATTTATAGCCCATGGCCTCGGACGGCATACTATAGCATGCCGTTTTTCATCATTTTTGAGGATTTGAAAAAAAGACGAAAATCACTCCGAGACCATGGACTATAGCCCATGGTCTCGGAGTGATTTTCGTCTTTTTTTCAAATCCTCGTTTTTCATCATTTATAGCCCATGGCCTCGGACGGCATACTATAGCATGCCGTTTTTCATCATTTTTGAGGATTTGAAAAAAAGACGAAAATCACTCCGAGACCATGGACTATAGCCCATGGTCTCGGAGTGATTTTCGTCTTTTTTTCAAATCCTCGTTTTTCATCATTTATAGCCCATGGCCTCGGACGGCATACTATAGCATGCCGTTTTTCATCATTTTTGAGGATTTGAAAAAAAGACGAAAATCACTCCGAGACCATGGACTATAGCCCATGGTCTCGGAGTGATTTTCGTCTTTTTTTCAAATCCTAGTTTTTCATCATTTATAGCCCATGGCCTCGGACGGCATACTATAGCATGCCGTTTTTCATCATTTTTGAGGATTTGAAAAAAAGACGAAAATCACTCCGATACCATGGGCTATAGTCCATGGTCTCGGAGTGATTTTCGTCTTTTTTTCAAATCCTCGTTTTTCATCATTTATAGCCCATGGCCTCGGACGGCATACTATAGCATGCCGTTTTTCATCATTTTTGAGGATTTGAAAAAAAGACGAAAATCACTCCGAGACCATGGACTATAGCCCATGGTCTCGGAGTGATTTTCGTCTTTTTTTCAAATCCTCGTTTTTCATCATTTATAGCCCATGGCCTCGGAGGGCTACTATAGCATGCCGTTTTTCATCATTTTTGAGGATTTGAAAAAAAGACGAAAATCACTCCGAGACCATGGACTATAGCCCATGGTCTCGGAGTGATTTTCGTCTTTTTTTCAAATCCTCGTTTTTCATCATTTATAGCCCATGGCCTCGGACGGCATACTATAGCATGCCGTTTTTCATCATTTTTGAGGATTTGAAAAAAAGACGAAAATCACTCCGAGACCATGGACTATAGCCCATGGTCTCGGAGTGATTTTCGTCTTTTTTTCAAATCCTCGTTTTTCATCATTTATAGCCCATGGCCTCGGACGGCATACTATAGCATGCCGTTTTTCATCATTTTTGAGGATTTGAAAAAAAGACGAAAATCACTCCGAGACCATGGACTATAGCCCATGGTCTCGGAGTGATTTTCGTCTTTTTTTCAAATCCTCGTTTTTCATAATTTATAGCCCATGGCCTCGGACGGCATACTATAGCATGCCGTTTTTCATCATTTTTGAGGATTTGAAAAAAAGACGAAAATCACTCCGAGACCATGGACTATAGCCCATGGTCTCGGAGTGATTTTCGTCTTTTTTTCAAATCCTCGTTTTTCATCATTTATAGCCCATGGCCTCGGACGGCATACTATAGCATGCCGTTTTTCATCATTTTTGAGGATTTGAAAAAAATACGAAAATCACTCCGAGACCATGGACTATAGCCCATGGTCTCGGAGTGATTTTCGTCTTTTTTTCAAATCCTCGTTTTTCATAATTTATAGCCCATGGCCTCGGACGGCATACTATAGCATGCCGTTTTTCATCATTTTTGAGGATTTGAAAAAAAGACGAAAATCACTCTGAGACCATGGACTATAGCCCATGGTCTCGGAGTGATTTTCGTCTTTTTTTCAAATCCTCGTTTTTCATAATTTATAGCCCATGGCCTCGGACGGCATACTATAGCATGCCGTTTTTCATCATTTTTGAGGATTTGAAAAAAAGACGAAAATCACTCCGAGACCATGGGCTATAGTCCATGGTCTCGGAGTGATTTTCGTCTTTTTTTCAAATCCTCGTTTTTCATCATTTATAGCCCATGGCCTCGGACGGCATACTATAGCATGCCGTTTTTCATCATTTTTGAGGATTTGAAAAAAAGACGAAAATCACTCCGAGACCATGGACTGTAGCCCCTGGTCTCGGAGTGATTTTCGTCTTTTTTTCAAATCCTCGTTTTTCATCATTTATAGCCCATGGCCTCAGACGGAATACTATAGCATGCCGTTTTTCATCATTTTTGAGGATTTGAAAAAAAGACGAAAATCACTCCGAGACCATGGACTATAGCCCATGGTCTCGGAGTGATTTTCGTCTTTTTTTCAAATCCTCGTTTTTCATAATTTATAGCCCATGGCCTCGGACGGCATACTATAGCATGCCGTTTTTCATCATTTTTGAGGATTTGAAAAAAAGACGAAAATCACTCCGAGACCATGGACTATAGCCCATGGTCTCGGAGTGATTTTCGTCTTTTTTTCAAATCCTCGTTTTTCATCATTTATAGCCCATGGCCTCGGACGGCATACTATAGCATGCCGTTTTTCATCATTTTTGAGGATTTGAAAAAAATACGAAAATCACTCCGAGACCATGGACTATAGCCCATGGTCTCGGAGTGATTTTCGTCTTTTTTTCAAATCCTCGTTTTTCATAATTTATAGCCCATGGCCTCGGACGGCATACTATAGCATGCCGTTTTTCATCATTTTTGAGGATTTGAAAAAAAGACGAAAATCACTCTGAGACCATGGACTATAGCCCATGGTCTCGGAGTGATTTTCGTCTTTTTTTCAAATCCTCGTTTTTCATAATTTATAGCCCATGGCCTCGGACGGCATACTATAGCATGCCGTTTTTCATCATTTTTGAGGATTTGAAAAAAAGACGAAAATCACTCCGAGACCATGGGCTATAGTCCATGGTCTCGGAGTGATTTTCGTCTTTTTTTCAAATCCTCGTTTTTCATCATTTATAGCCCATGGCCTCGGACGGCATACTATAGCATGCCGTTTTTCATCATTTTTGAGGATTTGAAAAAAAGACGAAAATCACTCCGAGACCATGGACTGTAGCCCCTGGTCTCGGAGTGATTTTCGTCTTTTTTTCAAATCCTCGTTTTTCATCATTTATAGCCCATGGCCTCAGACGGAATACTATAGCATGCCGTTTTTCATCATTTTTGAGGATTTGAAAAAAAGACGAAAATCACTCCGAGACCATGGACTATAGCCCATGGTCTCGGAGTGATTTTCGTCTTTTTTTCAAATCCTCGTTTTTCATCATTTATAGCCCATGGCCTCGGACGGCATACTATAGCATGCCGTTTTTCATCATTTTTGAGGATTTGAAAAAAAGACGAAAATCACTCCGAGACCATGGACTATAGCCCATGGTCTCGGAGTGATTTTCGTCTTTTTTTCAAATCCTCGTTTTTCATCATTTATAGCCCATGGCCTCGGACGGCATACTATAGCATGCCGTTTTTCATCATTTTTGAGGATTTGAAAAAAAGACGAAAATCACTCCGATACCATGGGCTATAGTCCATGGTCTCGGAGTGATTTTCGTCTTTTTTTCAAATCCTCGTTTTTCATCATTTATAGCCCATGGCCTCGGACGGCATACTATAGCATGCCGTTTTTCATCATTTTTGAGGATTTGAAAAAAAGACGAAAATCACTCCGAGACCATGGACTATAGCCCATGGTCTCGGAGTGATTTTCGTCTTTTTTTCAAATCCTCGTTTTTCATCATTTATAGCCCATGGCCTCGGACGGCATACTATAGCATGCCGTTTTTCATCATTTTTGAGGATTTGAAAAAAAGACGAAAATCACTCCGAGACCATGGACTATAGCCCATGGTCTCGGAGTGATTTTCGTCTTTTTTTCAAATCCTCGTTTTTCATCATTTATAGCCCATGGCCTCGGACGGCATACTATAGCATGCCGTTTTTCATCATTTTTGAGGATTTGAAAAAAAGACGAAAATCACTCCGAGACCATGGACTATAGCCCATGGTCTCGGAGTGATTTTCGTCTTTTTTTCAAATCCTCGTTTTTCATCATTTATAGCCCATGGCCTCGGACGGCATACTATAGCATGCCGTTTTTCATCATTTTTGAGGATTTGAAAAAAAGACGAAAATCACTCCGATACCATGGGCTATAGTCCATGGTCTCGGAGTGATTTTTGTCTTTTTTTCAAATCCTCGTTTTTCATCATTTATAGCCCATGGCCTCGGACGGCATACTATAGCATGCCGTTTTTCATCATTTTTGAGGATTTGAAAAAAAGACGAAAATCACTCCGAGACCATGGACTATAGCCCATGGTCTCGGAGTGATTTTCGTCTTTTTTTCAAATCCTCGTTTTTCATCATTTATAGCCCATGGCCTCGGACGGCATACTATAGCATGCCGTTTTTCATCATTTTTGAGGATTTGAAAAAAAGACGAAAATCACTCCGAGACCATGGACTATAGCCCATGGTCTCGGAGTGATTTTCGTCTTTTTTTCAAATCCTCGTTTTTCATCATTTATAGCCCATGGCCTCGGACGGCATACTATAGCATGCCGTTTTTCATCATTTTTGAGGATTTGAAAAAAAGACGAAAATCACTCCGATACCATGGGCTATAGTCCATGGTCTCGGAGTGATTTTTGTCTTTTTTTCAAATCCTCGTTTTTCATCATTTATAGCCCATGGCCTCGGACGGCATACTATAGCATGCCGTTTTTCATCATTTTTGAGGATTTGAAAAAAAGACGAAAATCACTCCGAGACCATGGACTATATATAGCCCATGGTCTCAGAGTGATTTTCGTCTTTTTTTCAAATCCTCGTTTTTCATCATTTATAGCCCATGGCCTCGGAGGGCTACTATAGCATGCCGTTTTTCATCATTTTTGAGGATTTGAAAAAAAGACGAAAATCACTCCGAGACCATGGAATATAGCCCATGGTCTCGGAGTGATTTTCGTCTTTTTTTCAAATCCTCGTTTTTCATCATTTATAGCCCATGGCCTCGGACGGCATACTATAGCATGCCGTTTTTCATCATTTTTGAGGATTTGAAAAAAAGACGAAAATCACTCCGAGACCATGGACTATAGCCCATGGTCTCGGAGTGATTTTCGTCTTTTTTTCAAATCCTCGTTTTTCATCATTTATAGCCCATGGCCTCGGACGGCATACTATAGCATGCCGTTTTTCATCATTTTTGAGGATTTGAAAAAAAGACGAAAATCACTCCGATACCATGGGCTATAGTCCATGGTCTCGGAGTGATTTTCGTCTTTTTTTCAAATCCTCGTTTTTCATCATTTATAGCCCATGGCCTCGGACGGCATACTATAGCATGCCGTTTTTCATCATTTTTGAGGATTTGAAAAAAAGACGAAAATCACTCCGAGACCATGGACTATAGCCCATGGTCTCGGAGTGATTTTCGTCTTTTTTTCAAATCCTCGTTTTTCATCATTTATAGCCCATGGCCTCGGACGGCATACTATAGCATGCCGTTTTTCATCATTTTTGAGGATTTGAAAAAAAGACGAAAATCACTCCGAGACCATGGACTATAGCCCATGGTCTCGGAGTGATTTTCGTCTTTTTTTCAAATCCTCGTTTTTCATCATTTATAGCCCATGGCCTCGGACGGCATACTATAGCATGCCGTTTTTCATCATTTTTGAGGATTTGAAAAAAAGACGAAAATCACTCCGATACCATGGGCTATAGTCCATGGTCTCGGAGTGATTTTCGTCTTTTTTTCAAATCCTCGTTTTTCATCATTTATAGCCCATGGCCTCGGACGGCATACTATAGCATGCCGTTTTTCATCATTTTTGAGGATTTGAAAAAAAGACGAAAATCACTCCGAGACCATGGACTATAGCCCATGGTCTCGGAGTGATTTTCGTCTTTTTTTCAAATCCTCGTTTTTCATCATTTATAGCCCATGGCCTCGGACGGCTTACTATAGCATGCCGTTTTTCATCATTTTTGAGGATTTGAAAAAAAGACGAAAATCACTCCGAGACCATGGACTATAGCCCATGGTCTCGGAGTGATTTTCGTCTTTTTTTCAAATCCTCGTTTTTCATCATTTATAGCCCATGGCCTCGGACGGCATACTATAGCATGCCGTTTTTCATCATTTTTGAGGATTTGAAAAAAAGACGAAAATCACTCCGAGACCATGGACTATAGCCCATGGTCTCGGAGTGATTTTCGTCTTTTTTTCAAATCCTCGTTTTTCATCATTTATAGCCCATGGCCTCGGACGGCATACTATAGCATGCCGTTTTTCATCATTTTTGAGGATTTGAAAAAAAGACGAAAATCACTCCGATACCATGGGCTATAGTCCATGGTCTCGGAGTGATTTTTGTCTTTTTTTCAAATCCTCGTTTTTCATCATTTATAGCCCATGGCCTCGGACGGCATACTATAGCATGCCGTTTTTCATCATTTTTGAGGATTTGAAAAAAAGACGAAAATCACTCCGAGACCATGGACTATAGCCCATGGTCTCGGAGTGATTTTCGTCTTTTTTTCAAATCCTCGTTTTTCATCATTTATAGCCCATGGCCTCGGACGGCATACTATAGCATGCCGTTTTTCATCATTTTTGAGGATTTGAAAAAAAGACGAAAATCACTCCGAGACCATGGACTATAGCCCATGGTCTCGGAGTGATTTTCGTCTTTTTTTCAAATCCTCGTTTTTCATCATTTATAGCCCATGGCCTCGGACGGCATACTATAGCATGCCGTTTTTCATCATTTTTGAGGATTTGAAAAAAAGACGAAAATCACTCCGAGACCATGGACTATAGCCCATGGTCTCGGAGTGATTTTCGTCTTTTTTTCAAATCCTCGTTTTTCATCATTTATAGCCCATGGCCTCGGACGGCATACTATAGCATGCCGTTTTTCATCATTTTTGAGGATTTGAAAAAAAGACGAAAATCACTCCGATACCATGGGCTATAGTCCATGGTCTCGGAGTGATTTTTGTCTTTTTTTCAAATCCTCGTTTTTCATCATTTATAGCCCATGGCCTCGGACGGCATACTATAGCATGCCGTTTTTCATCATTTTTGAGGATTTGAAAAAAAGACGAAAATCACTCCGAGACCATGGACTATATATAGCCCATGGTCTCAGAGTGATTTTCGTCTTTTTTTCAAATCCTCGTTTTTCATCATTTATAGCCCATGGCCTCGGAGGGCTACTATAGCATGCCGTTTTTCATCATTTTTGAGGATTTGAAAAAAAGACGAAAATCACTCCGAGACCATGGAATATAGCCCATGGTCTCGGAGTGATTTTCGTCTTTTTTTCAAATCCTCGTTTTTCATCATTTATAGCCCATGGCCTCGGACGGCATACTATAGCATGCCGTTTTTCATCATTTTTGAGGATTTGAAAAAAAGACGAAAATCACTCCGAGACCATGGACTATAGCCCATGGTCTCGGAGTGATTTTCGTCTTTTTTTCAAATCCTCGTTTTTCATCATTTATAGCCCATGGCCTCGGACGGCATACTATAGCATGCCGTTTTTCATCATTTTTGAGGATTTGAAAAAAAGACGAAAATCACTCCGATACCATGGGCTATAGTCCATGGTCTCGGAGTGATTTTCGTCTTTTTTTCAAATCCTCGTTTTTCATCATTTATAGCCCATGGCCTCGGACGGCATACTATAGCATGCTGTTTTTCATCATTTTTGAGGATTTGAAAAAAAGACGAAAATCACTCCGAGACCATGGACTATAGCCCATGGTCTCGGAGTGATTTTCGTCTTTTTTTCAAATCCTCGTTTTTCATCATTTATAGCCCATGGCCTCGGACGGCATACTATAGCATGCCGTTTTTCATCATTTTTGAGGATTTGAAAAAAAGACGAAAATCACTCCGAGACCATGGACTATAGCCCATGGTCTCGGAGTGATTTTCGTCTTTTTTTCAAATCCTCGTTTTTCATAATTTATAGCCCATGGCCTCGGACGGCATACTATAGCATGCCGTTTTTCATCATTTTTGAGGATTTGAAAAAAAGACGAAAATCACTCCGAGACCATGGACTATAGCCCATGGTCTCGGAGTGATTTTCGTCTTTTTTTCAAATCCTCGTTTTTCATAATTTATAGCCCATGGCCTCGGACGGCATACTATAGCATGCCGTTTTTCATCATTTTTGAGGATTTGAAAAAAAGACGAAAATCACTCCGAGACCATGGACTATAGCCCATGGTCTCGGAGTGATTTTCGTCTTTTTTTCAAATCCTCGTTTTTCATAATTTATAGCCCATGGCCTCGGACGGCATACTATAGCATGCCGTTTTTCATCATTTTTGAGGATTTGAAAAAAAGACGAAAATCACTCTGAGACCATGGACTATAGCCCATGGTCTCGGAGTGATTTTCGTCTTTTTTTCAAATCCTCGTTTTTCATAATTTATAGCCCATGGCCTCGGACGGCATACTATAGCATGCCGTTTTTCATCATTTTTGAGGATTTGAAAAAAAGACGAAAATCACTCCGAGACCATGGGCTATAGTCCATGGTCTCGGAGTGATTTTCGTCTTTTTTTCAAATCCTCGTTTTTCATCATTTATAGCCCATGGCCTCGGACGGCATACTATAGCATGCCGTTTTTCATCATTTTTGAGGATTTGAAAAAAAGACGAAAATCACTCCGAGACCATGGACTGTAGCCCCTGGTCTCGGAGTGATTTTCGTCTTTTTTTCAAATCCTCGTTTTTCATCATTTATAGCCCATGGCCTCAGACGGAATACTATAGCATGCCGTTTTTCATCATTTTTGAGGATTTGAAAAAAAGACGAAAATCACTCCGAGACCATGGACTATAGCCCATGGTCTCGGAGTGATTTTCGTCTTTTTTTCAAATCCTCGTTTTTCATCATTTATAGCCCATGGCCTCGGACGGCATACTATAGCATGCCGTTTTTCATCATTTTTGAGGATTTGAAAAAAAGACGAAAATCACTCCGAGACCATGGACTATAGCCCATGGTCTCGGAGTGATTTTCGTCTTTTTTTCAAATCCTCGTTTTTCATCATTTATAGCCCATGGCCTCGGACGGCATACTATAGCATGCCGTTTTTCATCATTTTTGAGGATTTGAAAAAAAGACGAAAATCACTCCGATACCATGGGCTATAGTCCATGGTCTCGGAGTGATTTTCGTCTTTTTTTCAAATCCTCGTTTTTCATCATTTATAGCCCATGGCCTCGGACGGCATACTATAGCATGCCGTTTTTCATCATTTTTGAGGATTTGAAAAAAAGACGAAAATCACTCCGAGACCATGGACTATAGCCCATGGTCTCGGAGTGATTTTCGTCTTTTTTTCAAATCCTCGTTTTTCATCATTTATAGCCCATGGCCTCGGACGGCATACTATAGCATGCCGTTTTTCATCATTTTTGAGGATTTGAAAAAAAGACGAAAATCACTCCGAGACCATGGACTATAGCCCATGGTCTCGGAGTGATTTTCGTCTTTTTTTCAAATCCTCGTTTTTCATCATTTATAGCCCATGGCCTCGGACGGCATACTATAGCATGCCGTTTTTCATCATTTTTGAGGATTTGAAAAAAAGACGAAAATCACTCCGAGACCATGGACTATAGCCCATGGTCTCGGAGTGATTTTCGTCTTTTTTTCAAATCCTCGTTTTTCATCATTTATAGCCCATGGCCTCGGACGGCATACTATAGCATGCCGTTTTTCATCATTTTTGAGGATTTGAAAAAAAGACGAAAATCACTCCGATACCATGGGCTATAGTCCATGGTCTCGGAGTGATTTTCGTCTTTTTTTCAAATCCTCGTTTTTCATCATTTATAGCCCATGGCCTCGGACGGCATACTATAGCATGCCGTTTTTCATCATTTTTGAGGATTTGAAAAAAAGACGAAAATCACTCCGAGACCATGGACTATAGCCCATGGTCTCGGAGTGATTTTCGTCTTTTTTTCAAATCCTCGTTTTTCATCATTTATAGCCCATGGCCTCGGAGGGCTACTATAGCATGCCGTTTTTCATCATTTTTGAGGATTTGAAAAAAAGACGAAAATCACTCCGAGACCATGGGCTATAGTCCATGGTCTCGGAGTGATTTTCGTCTTTTTTTCAAATCCTCGTTTTTCATCATTTATAGCCCATGGCCTCGGACGGCATACTATAGCATGCCGTTTTTCATCATTTTTGAGGATTTGAAAAAAAGACGAAAATCACTCCGAGACCATGGACTATAGCCCCTGGTCTCGGAGTGATTTTCGTCTTTTTTTCAAATCCTCGTTTTTCATCATTTATAGCCCATGGCCTCAGACGGAATACTATAGCATGCAGTTTTTCATCATTTTTGAGGATTTGAAAAAAAGACGAAAATCACTCCGATACCATGGGCTATAGTCCATGGTCTCGGAGTGATTTTCGTCTTTTTTTCAAATCCTCGTTTTTCATCATTTATAGCCCATGGCCTCGGACGGCATACTATAGCATGCCGTTTTTCATCATTTTTGAGGATTTGAAAAAAAGACGAAAATCACTCCGAGACCATGGACTATAGCCCATGGTCTCGGAGTGATTTTCGTCTTTTTTTCAAATCCTCGTTTTTCATAATTTATAGCCCATGGCCTCGGACGGCATACTATAGCATGCCGTTTTTCATCATTTTTGAGGATTTGAAAAAAAGACGAAAATCACTCCGATACCATGGGCTATAGTCCATGGTCTCGGAGTGATTTTCGTCTTTTTTTCAAATCCTCGTTTTTCATCATTTATAGCCCATGGCCTCGGACGGCATACTATAGCATGCCGTTTTTCATCATTTTTGAGGATTTGAAAAAAAGACGAAAATCACTCCGAGACCATGGACTATAGCCCATGGTCTCGGAGTGATTTTCGTCTTTTTTTCAAATCCTCGTTTTTCATCATTTATAGCCCATGGCCTCGGAGGGCTACTATAGCATGCCGTTTTTCATCATTTTTGAGGATTTGAAAAAAAGACGAAAATCACTCCGAGACCATGGACTATAGCCCATGGTCTCGGAGTGATTTTCGTCTTTTTTTCATAATTTATAGCCCATGGCCTCGGACGGCATACTATAGCATGCCGTTTTTCATCATTTTTGAGGATTTGAAAAAAAGACGAAAATCACTCCGATACCATGGGCTATAGTCCATGGTCTCGGAGTGATTTTCGTCTTTTTTTCAAATCCTCGTTTTTCATCATTTATAGCCCATGGCCTCGGACGGCATACTATAGCATGCCGTTTTTCATCATTTTTGAGGATTTGAAAAAAAGACGAAAATCACTCCGAGACCATGGACTATAGCCCATGGTCTCGGAGTGATTTTCGTCTTTTTTTCAAATCCTCGTTTTTCATCATTTATAGCCCATGGCCTCGGAGGGCTACTATAGCATGCCGTTTTTCATCATTTTTGAGGATTTGAAAAAAAGACGAAAATCACTCCGAGACCATGGACTATAGCCCATGGTCTCGGAGTGATTTTCGTCTTTTTTTCAAATCCTCGTTTTTCATCATTTATAGCCCATGGCCTCGGACGGCATACTATAGCATGCCGTTTTTCATCATTTTTGAGGATTTGAAAAAAAGACGAAAATCACTCCGAGACCATGGACTATAGCCCATGGTCTCGGAGTGATTTTCGTCTTTTTTTCAAATCCTCGTTTTTCATCATTTATAGCCCATGGCCTCGGACGGCATACTATAGCATGCCGTTTTTCATCATTTTTGAGGATTTGAAAAAAATACGAAAATCACTCCGAGACCATGGACTATAGCCCATGGTCTCGGAGTGATTTTCGTCTTTTTTTCAAATCCTCGTTTTTCATCATTTATAGCCCATGGCCTCGGACGGCATACTATAGCATGCCGTTTTTCATCATTTTTGAGGATTTGAAAAAAAGACGAAAATCACTCCGAGACCATGGACTATAGCCCATGGTCTCGGAGTGATTTTCGTCTTTTTTTCAAATCCTCGTTTTTCATCATTTATAGCCCATGGCCTCGGTCGGCATACTATAGCATGCCGTTTTTCATCATTTTTGAGGATTTGAAAAAAAGACGAAAATCACTCCGAGACCATGGACTATAGCCCATGGTCTCGGAGTGATTTTCGTCTTTTTTTCAAATCCTCGTTTTTCATCATTTATAGCCCATGGCCTCGGACGGCATACTATAGCATGCCGTTTTTCATCATTTTTGAGGATTTGAAAAAAAGACGAAAATCACTCCGAGACAATGGACTATAGCCCATGGTCTCGGAGTGATTTTCGTCTTTTTTTCAAATCCTCGTTTTTCATAATTTATAGCCCATGGCCTCGGACGGCATACTATAGCATGCCGTTTTTCATCATTTTTGAGGATTTGAAAAAAAGACGAAAATCACTCCGAGACCATGGACTATAGCCCATGGTCTCGGAGTGATTTTCGTCTTTTTTTCAAATCCTCGTTTTTCATAATTTATAGCCCATGGCCTCGGACGGCATACTATAGCATGCCGTTTTTCATCATTTTTGAGGATTTGAAAAAAAGACGAAAATCACTCCGAGACCATGGGCTATAGTCCATGGTCTCGGAGTGATTTTCGTCTTTTTTTCAAATCCTCGTTTTTCATCATTTATAGCCCATGGCCTCGGACGGCATACTATAGCATGCCGTTTTTCATCATTTTTGAGGATTTGAAAAAAAGACGAAAATCACTCCGAGACCATGGACTATAGCCCCTGGTCTCGGAGTGATTTTCGTCTTTTTTTCAAATCCTCGTTTTTCATCATTTATAGCCCATGGCCTCAGACGGAATACTATAGCATGCCGTTTTTCATCATTTTTGAGGATTTGAAAAAAAGACGAAAATCACTCCGAGACCATGGACTATAGCCCATGGTCTCGGAGTGATTTTCGTCTTTTTTTCAAATCCTCGTTTTTCATCATTTATAGCCCATGGCCTCGGACGGCATACTATAGCATGCCGTTTTTCATCATTTTTGAGGATTTGAAAAAAAGACGAAAATCACTCCGAGACCATGGGCTATAGTCCATGGTCTCGGAGTGATTTTCGTCTTTTTTTCAAATCCTCGTTTTTCATCATTTATAGCCCATGGCCTCGGACGGCATACTATAGCATGCCGTTTTTCATCATTTTTGAGGATTTGAAAAAAAGACGAAAATCACTCCGAGACCATGGACTATAGCCCATGGTCTCGGAGTGATTTTCGTCTTTTTTTCAAATCCTCGTTTTTCATCATTTATAGCCCATGGCCTCGGACGGCATACTATAGCATGCCGTTTTTCATCATTTTTGAGGATTTGAAAAAAAGACGAAAATCACTCAGAGACCATGGACTATAGCCCATGGTCTCGGAGTGATTTTCGTCTTTTTTTCAAATCCTCGTTTTTCATCATTTATAGCCCATGGCCTCGGACGGCATACTATAGCATGCCGTTTTTCATCATTTTTGAGGATTTGAAAAAAAGACGAAAATCACTCCGAGACCATGGACTATAGCCCATGGTCTCGGAGTGATTTTCGTCTTTTTTTCAAATCCTCGTTTTTCATCATTTATAGCCCATGGCCTCGGACGGCATACTATAGCATGCCGTTTTTCATCATTTTTGAGGATTTGAAAAAAAGACGAAAATCACTCCGAGACCATGGACTATAGCCCATGGTCTCGGAGTTATTTTCGTCTTTTTTTCAAATCCTCGTTTTTCATCATTTATAGCCCATGGCCTCGGACGGCATACTATAGCATGCCGTTTTTCATCATTTTTGAGGATTTGAAAAAAAGACGAAAATCACTCCGAGACCATGGACTATAGCCCATGGTCTCGGAGTGATTTTCGTCTTTTTTTCAAATCCTCGTTTTTCATCATTTATAGCCCATGGCCTCGGACGGCATACTATAGCATGCCGTTTTTCATCATTTTTGAGGATTTGAAAAAAAGACGAAAATCACTCCGAGACCATGGACTATAGCCCATGGTCTCGGAGTGATTTTCGTCTTTTTTTCAAATCCTCGTTTTTCATCATTTATAGCCCATGGCCTCGGACGGCATACTATAGCATGCCGTTTTTCATCATTTTTGAGGATTTGAAAAAAAGACGAAAATCACTCCGAGACCATGGACTATAGCCCATGGTCTCGGAGTGATTTTCGTCTTTTTTTCAAATCCTCGTTTTTCATCATTTATAGCCCATGGCCTCGGACGGCATACTATAGCATGCCGTTTTTCATCATTTTTGAGGATTTGAAAAAAAGACGAAAATCACTCCGAGACCATGGACTATAGCCCATGGTCTCGGAGTGATTTTCGTCTTTTTTTCAAATCCTCGTTTTTCATCATTTATAGCCCATGGCCTCGGACGGCATACTATAGCATGCCGTTTTTCATCATTTTTGAGGATTTGAAAAAAATACGAAAATCACTCCGAGACCATGGACTATAGCCCATGGTCTCGGAGTGATTTTCGTCTTTTTTTCAAATCCTCGTTTTTCATCATTTATAGCCCATGGCCTCGGACGGCATACTATAGCATGCCGTTTTTCATCATTTTTGAGGATTTGAAAAAAAGACGAAAATCACTCCGAGACCATGGACTATAGCCCATGGTCTCGGAGTGATTTTCGTCTTTTTTTCAAATCCTCGTTTTTCATCATTTATAGCCCATGGCCTCGGTCGGCATACTATAGCATGCCGTTTTTCATCATTTTTGAGGATTTGAAAAAAAGACGAAAATCACTCCGAGACCATGGACTATAGCCCATGGTCTCGGAGTGATTTTCGTCTTTTTTTCAAATCCTCGTTTTTCATCATTTATAGCCCATGGCCTCGGACGGCATACTATAGCATGCCGTTTTTCATCATTTTTGAGGATTTGAAAAAAAGACGAAAATCACTCCGAGACAATGGACTATAGCCCATGGTCTCGGAGTGATTTTCGTCTTTTTTTCAAATCCTCGTTTTTCATCATTTATAGCCCATGGCCTCGGACGGCATACTATAGCATGCCGTTTTTCATCATTTTTGAGGATTTGAAAAAAAGACGAAAATCACTCCGAGACCATGGACTATAGCCCATGGTCTCGGAGTGATTTTCGTCTTTTTTTCAAATCCTCGTTTTTCATAATTTATAGCCCATGGCCTCGGACGGCATACTATAGCATGCCGTTTTTCATCATTTTTGAGGATTTGAAAAAAAGACGAAAATCACTCCGAGACCATGGGCTATAGTCCATGGTCTCGGAGTGATTTTCGTCTTTTTTTCAAATCCTCGTTTTTCATCATTTATAGCCCATGGCCTCGGACGGCATACTATAGCATGCCGTTTTTCATCATTTTTGAGGATTTGAAAAAAAGACGAAAATCACTCCGAGACCATGGACTATAGCCCCTGGTCTCGGAGTGATTTTCGTCTTTTTTTCAAATCCTCGTTTTTCATCATTTATAGCCCATGGCCTCAGACGGAATACTATAGCATGCCGTTTTTCATCATTTTTGAGGATTTGAAAAAAAGACGAAAATCACTCCGAGACCATGGACTATAGCCCATGGTCTCGGAGTGATTTTCGTCTTTTTTTCAAATCCTCGTTTTTCATCATTTATAGCCCATGGCCTCGGACGGCATACTATAGCATGCCGTTTTTCATCATTTTTGAGGATTTGAAAAAAAGACGAAAATCACTCCGAGACCATGGGCTATAGTCCATGGTCTCGGAGTGATTTTCGTCTTTTTTTCAAATCCTCGTTTTTCATCATTTATAGCCCATGGCCTCGGACGGCATACTATAGCATGCCGTTTTTCATCATTTTTGAGGATTTGAAAAAAAGACGAAAATCACTCAGAGACCATGGACTATAGCCCATGGTCTCGGAGTGATTTTCGTCTTTTTTTCAAATCCTCGTTTTTCATCATTTATAGCCCATGGCCTCGGACGGCATACTATAGCATGCCGTTTTTCATCATTTTTGAGGATTTGAAAAAAAGACGAAAATCACTCCGAGACCATGGACTATAGCCCATGGTCTCGGAGTGATTTTCGTCTTTTTTTCAAATCCTCGTTTTTCATCATTTATAGCCCATGGCCTCGGACGGCATACTATAGCATGCCGTTTTTCATCATTTTTGAGGATTTGAAAAAAAGACGAAAATCACTCCGAGACCATGGACTATAGCCCATGGTCTCGGAGTTATTTTCGTCTTTTTTTCAAATCCTCGTTTTTCATCATTTATAGCCCATGGCCTCGGACGGCATACTATAGCATGCCGTTTTTCATCATTTTTGAGGATTTGAAAAAAAGACGAAAATCACTCCGAGACCATGGACTATAGCCCATGGTCTCGGAGTGATTTTCGTCTTTTTTTCAAATCCTCGTTTTTCATCATTTATAGCCCATGGCCTCGGACGGCATACTATAGCATGCCGTTTTTCATCATTTTTGAGGATTTGAAAAAAAGACGAAAATCACTCCGAGACCATGGACTATAGCCCATGGTCTCGGAGTGATTTTCGTCTTTTTTTCAAATCCTCGTTTTTCATCATTTATAGCCCATGGCCTCGGACGGCATACTATAGCATGCCGTTTTTCATCATTTTTGAGGATTTGAAAAAAAGACGAAAATCACTCCGAGACCATGGACTATAGCCCATTGTCTCGGAGTGATTTTCGTCTTTTTTTCAAATCCTCGTTTTTCATCATTTATAGCCCATGGCCTCGGACGGCATACTATAGCATGCCGTTTTTCATCATTTTTGAGGATTTGAAAAAAAGACGAAAATCACTCCGAGACCATGGACTATAGCCCATGGTCTCGGAGTGATTTTCGTCTTTTTTTCAAATCCTCGTTTTTCATCATTTATAGCCCATGGCCTCGGACGGCATACTATAGCATGCCGTTTTTCATCATTTTTGAGGATTTGAAAAAAAGACGAAAATCACTCCGAGACCATGGACTATAGCCCATGGTCTCGGAGTGATTTTCGTCTTTTTTTCAAATCCTCGTTTTTCATCATTTTTAGCCCATGGCCTCGGACGGCATACTATAGCATACCGTTTTTCATCATTTTTGAGGATTTGAAAAAAAGACGAAAATCACTCCGAGACCATGGACTATAGCCCATGGTCTCGGAGTGATTTTCGTCTTTTTTTCAAATCCTCGTTTTTCATAATTTATAGCCCATGGCCTCGGACGGCATACTATAGCATGCCGTTTTTCATCATTTTTGAGGATTTGAAAAAAAGACGAAAATCACTCCGAGACCATGGACTATAGCCCATGGTCTCGGAGTGATTTTCGTCTTTTTTTCAAATCCTCGTTTTTCATAATTTATAGCCCATGGCCTCGGACGGCATACTATAGCATGCCGTTTTTCATCATTTTTGAGGATTTGAAAAAAAGACGAAAATCACTCCGATACCATGGGCTATAGTCCATGGTCTCGGAGTGATTTTCGTCTTTTTTTCAAATCCTCGTTTTTCATCATTTATAGCCCATGGCCTCGGACGGCATACTATAGCATGCCGTTTTTCATCATTTTTGAGGATTTGAAAAAAAGACGAAAATCACTCCGATACCATGGGCTATAGTCCATGGTCTCGGAGTGATTTTCGTCTTTTTTTCAAATCCTCGTTTTTCATCATTTATAGCCCATGGCCTCGGACGGCATACTATAGCATGCCGTTTTTCATCATTTTTGAGGATTTGAAAAAAAGACGAAAATCACTCCGAGACCATGGACTATAGCCCATGGTCTCGGAGTGATTTTCGTCTTTTTTTCAAATCCTCGTTTTTCATCATTTATAGCCCATGGCCTCGGAGGGCTACTATAGCATGCCGTTTTTCATCATTTTTGAGGATTTGAAAAAAAGACGAAAATCACTCCGAGACCATGGACTATAGCCCATGGTCTCGGAGTGATTTTCGTCTTTTTTTCATAATTTATAGCCCATGGCCTCGGACGGCATACTATAGCATGCCGTTTTTCATCATTTTTGAGGATTTGAAAAAAAGACGAAAATCACTCCGAGACCATGGACTGTAGCCCCTGGTCTCGGAGTGATTTTCGTCTTTTTTTCAAATCCTCGTTTTTCATCATTTATAGCCCATGGCCTCAGACGGAATACTATAGCATGCCGTTTTTCATCATTTTTGAGGATTTGAAAAAAAGACGAAAATCACTCCGAGACCATGGACTATAGCCCATGGTCTCGGAGTGATTTTCGTCTTTTTTTCAAATCCTCGTTTTTCATCATTTATAGCCCATGGCCTCGGACGGCATACTATAGCATGCCGTTTTTCATCATTTTTGAGGATTTGAAAAAAAGACGAAAATCACTCCGAGACCATGGACTATAGCCCATGGTCTCGGAGTGATTTTCGTCTTTTTTTCAAATCCTCGTTTTTCATCATTTATAGCCCATGGCCTCGGACGGCATACTATAGCATGCCGTTTTTCATCATTTTTGAGGATTTGAAAAAAAGACGAAAATCACTCCGAGACCATGGACTATAGCCCATGGTCTCGGAGTGATTTTCGTCTTTTTTTCAAATCCTCGTTTTTCATCATTTATAGCCCATGGCCTCGGACGGCATACTATAGCATGCCGTTTTTCATCATTTTTGAGGATTTGAAAAAAAGACGAAAATCACTCCGATACCATGGGCTATAGTCCATGGTCTCGGAGTGATTTTCGTCTTTTTTTCAAATCCTCGTTTTTCATCATTTATAGCCCATGGCCTCGGACGGCATACTATAGCATGCCGTTTTTCATCATTTTTGAGGATTTGAAAAAAAGACGAAAATCACTCCGAGACCATGGACTATAGCCCATGGTCTCGGAGTGATTTTCGTCTTTTTTTCAAATCCTCGTTTTTCATCATTTATAGCCCATGGCCTCGGACGGCATACTATAGCATGCCGTTTTTCATCATTTTTGAGGATTTGAAAAAAAGACGAAAATCACTCCGAGACCATGGACTATAGCCCATGGTCTCGGAGTGATTTTCGTCTTTTTTTCAAATCCTCGTTTTTCATCATTTATAGCCCATGGCCTCGGACGGCATACTATAGCATGCCGTTTTTCATCATTTTTGAGGATTTGAAAAAAAGACGAAAATCACTCCGAGACCATGGACTATAGCCCATGGTCTCGGAGTGATTTTCGTCTTTTTTTCAAATCCTCGTTTTTCATCATTTATAGCCCATGGCCTCGGACGGCATACTATAGCATGCCGTTTTTCATCATTTTTGAGGATTTGAAAAAAAGACGAAAATCACTCCGAGACCATGGACTATAGCCCATGGTCTCGGAGTGATTTTCGTCTTTTTTTCAAATCCTCGTTTTTCATCATTTATAGCCCATGGCCTCGGACGGCATACTATAGCATGCCGTTTTTCATCATTTTTGAGGATTTGAAAAAAAGACGAAAATCACTCCGAGACCATGGACTATAGCCCATGGTCTCGGAGTGATTTTCGTCTTTTTTTCAAATCCTCGTTTTTCATAATTTATAGCCCATGGCCTCGGACGGCATACTATAGCATGCCGTTTTTCATCATTTTTGAGGATTTGAAAAAAAGACGAAAATCACTCCGAGACCATGGGCTATAGTCCATGGTCTCGGAGTGATTTTCGTCTTTTTTTCAAATCCTCGTTTTTCATCATTTATAGCCCATGGCCTCGGACGGCATACTATAGCATGCCGTTTTTCATCATTTTTGAGGATTTGAAAAAAAGACGAAAATCACTCCGAGACCATGGACTATAGCCCCTGGTCTCGGAGTGATTTTCGTCTTTTTTTCAAATCCTCGTTTTTCATCATTTATAGCCCATAGCCTCAGACGGAATACTATAGCATGCCGTTTTTCATCATTTTTGAGGATTTGAAAAAAAGACGAAAATCACTCCGAGACCATGGACTATAGCCCATGGTCTCGGAGTGATTTTCGTCTTTTTTTCAAATCCTCGTTTTTCATCATTTATAGCCCATGGCCTCGGACGGCATACTATAGCATGCCGTTTTTCATCATTTTTGAGGATTTGAAAAAAAGACGAAAATCACTCCGAGACCATGGGCTATAGTCCATGGTCTCGGAGTGATTTTCGTCTTTTTTTCAAATCCTCGTTTTTCATCATTTATAGCCCATGGCCTCGGACGGCATACTATAGCATGCCGTTTTTCATCATTTTTGAGGATTTGAAAAAAAGACGAAAATCACTCCGAGACCATGGACTATAGCCCATGGTCTCGGAGTGATTTTCGTCTTTTTTTCAAATCCTCGTTTTTCATCATTTATAGCCCATGGCCTCGGACGGCATACTATAGCATGCCGTTTTTCATCATTTTTGAGGATTTGAAAAAAAGACGAAAATCACTCCGAGACCATGGACTATAGCCCATGGTCTCGGAGTTATTTTCGTCTTTTTTTCAAATCCTCGTTTTTCATCATTTATAGCCCATGGCCTCGGACGGCATACTATAGCATGCCGTTTTTCATCATTTTTGAGGATTTGAAAAAAAGACGAAAATCACTCCGAGACCATGGACTATAGCCCATGGTCTCGGAGTGATTTTCGTCTTTTTTTCAAATCCTCGTTTTTCATCATTTATAGCCCATGGCCTCGGACGGCATACTATAGCATGCCGTTTTTCATCATTTTTGAGGATTTGAAAAAAAGACGAAAATCACTCCGAGACCATGGACTATAGCCCATGGTCTCGGAGTGATTTTCGTCTTTTTTTCAAATCCTCGTTTTTCATCATTTATAGCCCATGGCCTCGGACGGCATACTATAGCATGCCGTTTTTCATCATTTTTGAGGATTTGAAAAAAAGACGAAAATCACTCCGAGACCATGGGCTATAGTCCATGGTCTCGGAGTGATTTTCGTCTTTTTTTCAAATCCTCGTTTTTCATCATTTATAGCCCATGGCCTCGGACGGCATACTATAGCATGCCGTTTTTCATCATTTTTGAGGATTTGAAAAAAAGACGAAAATCACTCCGAGACCATGGACTATAGCCCCTGGTCTCGGAGTGATTTTCGTCTTTTTTTCAAATCCTCGTTTTTCATCATTTATAGCCCATGGCCTCAGACGGAATACTATAGCATGCCGTTTTTCATCATTTTTGAGGATTTGAAAAAAAGACGAAAATCACTCCGAGACCATGGACTATAGCCCATGGTCTCGGAGTGATTTTCGTCTTTTTTTCAAATCCTCGTTTTTCATCATTTAAAGCCCATGGCCTCGGACGGCATACTATAGCATGCCGTTTTTCATCATTTTTGAGGATTTGAAAAAAAGACGAAAATCACTCCGAGACCATGGACTATATATAGCCCATGGTCTCGGAGTGATTTTCGTCTTTTTTTCAAATCCTCGTTTTTCATCATTTATAGCCCATGGCCTCGGACGGCATACTATAGCATGCCGTTTTTCGTCATTTTTGAGGATTTGAAAAAAAGACGAAAATCACTCCGAGACCATGGACTATAGCCCATGGTCTCGGAGTGATTTTTGTCTTTTTTTCAAATCCTCGTTTTTCATCATTTATAGCCCATGGCCTCGGAGGGCTACTATAGCATGCCGTTTTTCATCATTTTGGAGGATTTGAAAAAAAGACGAAAATCACTCCGAGACCATGGACTATAGCCCATGGTCTCGGAGTGATTTTCGTCTTTTTTTCAAATCCTCGTTTTTCATAATTTATAGCCCATGGCCTCGGACGGCATACTATAGCATGCCGTTTTTCATCATTTTTGAGGATTTGAAAAAAAGACGAAAATCACTCCGATACCATGGGCTATAGTCCATGGTCTCGGAGTGATTTTCGTCTTTTTTTCAAATCCTCGTTTTTCATCATTTATAGCCCATGGCCTCGGACGGCATACTATAGCATGCCGTTTTTCATCATTTTTGAGGATTTGAAAAAAAGACGAAAATCACTCCGAGACCATGGACTATAGCCCATGGTCTCGGAGTGATTTTCGTCTTTTTTCCAAATCCTCGTTTTTCATCATTTATAGCCCATGGCCTCGGACGGCATACTATAGCATGCCGTTTTTCATCATTTTTGAGGATTTGAAAAAAAGACGAAAATCACTCCGAGACCATGGACTATAGTCCATGGTCTCGGAGTGATTTTCGTCTTTTTTTCAAATCCTCGTTTTTCATCATTTTTAGCCCATGGCCTCGGACGGCATACTATAGCATACCGTTTTTCATCATTTTTGAGGATTTGAAAAAAAGACGAAAATCACTCCGAGACCATGGACTATAGCCCATGGTCTCGGAGTGATTTTCGTCTTTTTTTCAAATCCTCGTTTTTCATAATTTATAGCCCATGGCCTCGGACGGCATACTATAGCATGCCGTTTTTCATCATTTTTGAGGATTTGAAAAAAAGACGAAAATCACTCCGAGACCATGGACTATAGCCCATGGTCTCGGAGTGATTTTCGTCTTTTTTTCAAATCCTCGTTTTTCATCATTTATAGCCCATGGCCTCGGACGGCATACTATAGCATGCCGTTTTTCATAATTTTTGAGGATTTGAAAAAAAGACGAAAATCACTCCGATACCATGGGCTATAGTCCATGGTCTCGGAGTGATTTTCGTCTTTTTTTCAAATCCTCGTTTTTCATCATTTATAGCCCATGGCCTCGGACGGCATACTATAGCATGCCGTTTTTCATCATTTTTGAGGATTTGAAAAAAAGACGAAAATCACTCCGAGACCATGGACTATAGCCCATGGTCTCGGAGTGATTTTCGTCTTTTTTTCAAATCCTCGTTTTTCATCATTTATAGCCCATGGCCTCGGACGGCATACTATAGCATGCCGTTTTTCATCATTTTTGAGGATTTGAAAAAAAGACGAAAATCACTCCGAGACCATGGACTATAGCCCATGGTCTCGGAGTGATTTTCGTCTTTTTTTCAAATCCTCGTTTTTCATCATTTATAGCCCATGGCCTCGGACGGCATACTATAGCATGCCGTTTTTCATCATTTTTGAGGATTTGAAAAAAAGACGAAAATCACTCCGATACCATGGGCTATAGTCCATGGTCTCGGAGTGATTTTCGTCTTTTTTTCAAATCCTCGTTTTTCATAATTTATAGCCCATGGCCTCGGACGGCATACTATAGCATGCCGTTTTTCATCATTTTTGAGGATTTGAAAAAAAGACGAAAATCACTCCGATACCATGGGCTATAGTCCATGGTCTCGGAGTGATTTTCGTCTTTTTTTCAAATCCTCGTTTTTCATCATTTATAGCCCATGGCCTCGGACGGCATACTATAGCATGCCGTTTTTCATCATTTTTGAGGATTTGAAAAAAAGACGAAAATCACTCCGAGACCATGGACTATAGCCCATGGTCTCGGAGTGATTTTCGTCTTTTTTTCAAATCCTCGTTTTTCATCATTTATAGCCCATGGCCTCGGACGGCATACTATAGCATGCCGTTTTTCATCATTTTTGAGGATTTGAAAAAAAGACGAAAATCACTCCGAGACCATGGACTATAGCCCATGGTCTCGGAGTGATTTTCGTCTTTTTTTCAAATCCTCGTTTTTCATCATTTATAGCCCATGGCCTCGGACGGCATACTATAGCATGCCGTTTTTCATCATTTTTGAGGATTTGAAAAAAAGACGAAAATCACTCCGATACCATGGGCTATAGTCCATGGTCTCGGAGTGATTTTCGTCTTTTTTTCAAATCCTCGTTTTTCATCATTTATAGCCCATGGCCTCGGACGGCATACTATAGCATGCCGTTTTTCATCATTTTTGAGGATTTGAAAAAAAGACGAAAATCACTCCGAGACCATGGACTATAGCCCATGGTCTCGGAGTGATTTTCGTCTTTTTTTCAAATCCTCGTTTTTCATAATTTATAGCCCATGGCCTCGGACGGCATACTATAGCATGCCGTTTTTCATCATTTTTGAGGATTTGAAAAAAAGACGAAAATCACTCCGATACCATGGGCTATAGTCCATGGTCTCGGAGTGATTTTCGTCTTTTTTTCAAATCCTCGTTTTTCATCATTTATAGCCCATGGCCTCGGACGGCATACTATAGCATGCCGTTTTTCATCATTTTTGAGGATTTGAAAAAAAGACGAAAATCACTCCGAGACCATGGACTATAGCCCATGGTCTCGGAGTGATTTTCGTCTTTTTTTCAAATCCTCGTTTTTCATCATTTATAGCCCATGGCCTCGGACGGCATACTATAGCATGCCGTTTTTCATCATTTTTGAGGATTTGAAAAAAAGACGAAAATCACTCCGAGACCATGGACTATAGCCCATGGTCTCGGAGTGATTTTCGTCTTTTTTTCAAATCCTCGTTTTTCATCATTTATAGCCCATGGCCTCGGACGGCATACTATAGCATGCCGTTTTTCATCATTTTTGAGGATTTGAAAAAAAGACGAAAATCACTCCGATACCATGGGTTATAGTCCATGGTCTCGGAGTGATTTTCGTCTTTTTTTCAAATCCTCGTTTTTCATCATTTATAGCCCATGGCCTCGGACGGCATACTATAGCATGCCGTTTTTCATCATTTTTGAGGATTTGAAAAAAAGACGAAAATCACTCCGAGACCATGGACTATAGCCCATGGTCTCGGAGTGATTTTCGTCTTTTTTTCAAATCCTCGTTTTTCATCATTTATAGCCCATGGCCTCGGACGGCATACTATAGCATGCCGTTTTTCATCATTTTTGAGGATTTGAAAAAAAGACGAAAATCACTCCGAGACCATGGACTATAGCCCATGGTCTCGGAGTGATTTTCGTCTTTTTTTCAAGTCCTCGTTTTTCATCATTTATAGCCCATGGCCTCGGACGGCATACTATAGCATGCCGTTTTTCATCATTTTTGAGGATTTGAAAAAAAGACGAAAATCACTCCGAGACCATGGACTATAGCCCATGGTCTCGGAGTGATTTTCGTCTTTTTTTCAAATCCTCGTTTTTCATAATTTATAGCCCATGGCCTCGGACGGCATACTATAGCATGCCGTTTTTCATCATTTTTGAGGATTTGAAAAAAAGACGAAAATCACTCCGAGACCATGGACTATAGCCCATGGTCTCGGAGTGATTTTCGTCTTTTTTTCAAATCCTCGTTTTTCATAATTTATAGCCCATGGCCTCGGACGGCATACTATAGCATGCCGTTTTTCATCATTTTTGAGGATTTGAAAAAAAGACGAAAATCACTCCGAGACCATGGGCTATAGTCCATGGTCTCGGAGTGATTTTCGTCTTTTTTTCAAATCCTCGTTTTTCATCATTTATAGCCCATGGCCTCGGACGGCATACTATAGCATGCCGTTTTTCATCATTTTTGAGGATTTGAAAAAAAGACGAAAATCACTCCGAGACCATGGACTATAGCCCCTGGTCTCGGAGTGATTTTCGTCTTTTTTTCAAATCCTCGTTTTTCATCATTTATAGCCCATGGCCTCAGACGGAATACTATAGCATGCCGTTTTTCATCATTTTTGAGGATTTGAAAAAAAGACGAAAATCACTCCGAGACCATGGACTATAGCCCATGGTCTCGGAGTGATTTTCGTCTTTTTTTCAAATCCTCGTTTTTCATCATTTATAGCCCATGGCCTCGGACGGCATACTATAGCATGCCGTTTTTCATCATTTTTGAGGATTTGAAAAAAAGACGAAAATCACTCCGAGACCATGGACTATAGCCCATGGTCTCGGAGTGATTTTCGTCTTTTTTTCAAATCCTCGTTTTTCATCATTTATAGCCCATGGCCTCGGACGGCATACTATAGCATGCCGTTTTTCATCATTTTTGAGGATTTGAAAAAAAGACGAAAATCACTCCGATACCATGGGCTATAGTCCATGGTCTCGGAGTGATTTTCGTCTTTTTTTCAAATCCTCGTTTTTCATCATTTATAGCCCATGGCCTCGGACGGCATACTATAGCATGCCGTTTTTCATCATTTTTGAGGATTTGAAAAAAAGACGAAAATCACTCCGATACCATGGGCTATAGTCCATGGTCTCGGAGTGATTTTCGTCTTTTTTTCAAATCCTCGTTTTTCATCATTTATAGCCCATGGCCTCGGACGGCATACTATAGCATGCCGTTTTTCATCATTTTTGAGGATTTGAAAAAAAGACGAAAATCACTCCGAGACCATGGACTATAGCCCATGGTCTCGGAGTGATTTTCGTCTTTTTTTCAAATCCTCGTTTTTCATAATTTATAGCCCATGGCCTCGGACGGCATACTATAGCATGCCGTTTTTCATCATTTTTGAGGATTTGAAAAAAAGACGAAAATCACTCCGAGACCATGGACTATAGCCCATGGTCTCGGAGTGATTTTCGTCTTTTTTTCAAATCCTCGTTTTTCATCATTTATAGCCCATGGCCTCGGACGGCATACTATAGCATGCCGTTTTTCATCATTTTTGAGTATTTGAAAAAAAGACGAAAATCACTCCGATACCATGGGCTATAGTCCATGGTCTCGGAGTGATTTTCGTCTTTTTTTCAAATCCTCGTTTTTCATCATTTATAGCCCATGGCCTCGGACGGCATACTATAGCATGCCGTTTTTCATCATTTTTGAGGATTTGAAAAAAAGACGAAAATCACTCCGAGACCATGGACTATAGCCCATGGTCTCGGAGTGATTTTCGTCTTTTTTTCAAATCCTCGTTTTTCATCATTTATAGCCCATGGCCTCGGACGGCATACTATAGCATGCCGTTTTTCATCATTTTTGAGGATTTGAAAAAAAGACGAAAATCACTCCGATACCATGGGTTATAGTCCATGGTCTCGGAGTGATTTTCGTCTTTTTTTCAAATCCTCGTTTTTCATCATTTATAGCCCATGGCCTCGGACGGCATACTATAGCATGCCGTTTTTCATCATTTTTGAGGATTTGAAAAAAAGACGAAAATCACTCCGAGACCATGGACTATAGCCCATGGTCTCGGAGTGATTTTCGTCTTTTTTTCAAATCCTCGTTTTTCATCATTTATAGCCCATGGCCTCGGACGGCATACTATAGCATGCCGTTTTTCATCATTTTTGAGGATTTGAAAAAAAGACGAAAATCACTCCGAGACCATGGACTATAGCCCATGGTCTCGGAGTGATTTTCGTCTTTTTTTCAAATCCTCGTTTTTCATCATTTATAGCCCATGGCCTCGGACGGCATACTATAGCATGCCGTTTTTCATCATTTTTGAGGATTTGAAAAAAAGACGAAAATCACTCCGAGACCATGGACTATAGCCCATGGTCTCGGAGTGATTTTCGTCTTTTTTTCAAATCCTCGTTTTTCATAATTTATAGCCCATGGCCTCGGACGGCATACTATAGCATGCCGTTTTTCATCATTTTTGAGGATTTGAAAAAAAGACGAAAATCACTCCGAGACCATGGGCTATAGTCCATGGTCTCGGAGTGATTTTCGTCTTTTTTTCAAATCCTCGTTTTTCATCATTTATAGCCCATGGCCTCGGACGGCATACTATAGCATGCCGTTTTTCATCATTTTTGAGGATTTGAAAAAAAGACGAAAATCACTCCGAGACCATGGACTATAGCCCCTGGTCTCGGAGTGATTTTCGTCTTTTTTTCAAATCCTCGTTTTTCATCATTTATAGCCCATGGCCTCAGACGGAATACTATAGCATGCCGTTTTTCATCATTTTTGAGGATTTGAAAAAAAGACGAAAATCACTCCGAGACCATGGACTATAGCCCATGGTCTCGGAGTGATTTTCGTCTTTTTTTCAAATCCTCGTTTTTCATCATTTATAGCCCATGGCCTCGGACGGCATACTATAGCATGCCGTTTTTCATCATTTTTGAGGATTTGAAAAAAAGACGAAAATCACTCCGAGACCATGGACTATAGCCCATGGTCTCGGAGTGATTTTCGTCTTTTTTTCAAATCCTCGTTTTTCATCATTTATAGCCCATGGCCTCGGACGGCATACTATAGCATGCCGTTTTTCATCATTTTTGAGGATTTGAAAAAAAGACGAAAATCACTCCGATACCATGGGCTATAGTCCATGGTCTCGGAGTGATTTTCGTCTTTTTTTCAAATCCTCGTTTTTCATCATTTATAGCCCATGGCCTCGGACGGCATACTATAGCATGCCGTTTTTCATCATTTTTGAGGATTTGAAAAAAATACGAAAATCACTCCGAGACCATGGACAATAGCCCATGGTCTCGGAGTGATTTTCGTCTTTTTTTCAAATCCTCGTTTTTCATCATTTATAGCCCATGGCCTCGGACGGCATACTATAGCATGCCGTTTTTCATCATTTTTGAGGATTTGAAAAAAAGACGAAAATCACTCCGAGACCATGGACTATAGCCCATGGTCTCGGAGTGATTTTCGTCTTTTTTTCAAATCCTCGTTTTTCATCATTTATAGCCCATGGCCTCGGACGGCATACTATTGCATGCCGTTTTTCATCATTTTTGAGGATTTGAAAAAAAGACGAAAATCACTCCGAGACCATGGACTATAGCCCATGGTCTCGGAGTGATTTTCGTCTTTTTTTCAAATCCTCGTTTTTCATCATTTATAGCCCATGGCCTCGGACGGCATACTATAGCATGCCGTTTTTCATCATTTTTGAGGATTTGAAAAAAAGACGAAAATCACTCCGATACCATGGGCTATAGTCCATGGTCTCGGAGTGATTTTCGTCTTTTTTTCAAATCCTCGTTTTTCATCATTTATAGCCCATGGCCTCGGACGGCATACTATAGCATGCCGTTTTTCATCATTTTTGAGGATTTGAAAAAAAGACGAAAATCACTCCGAGACCATGGACTATAGCCCATGGTCTCGGAGTGATTTTCGTCTTTTTTTCAAATCCTCGTTTTTCATCATTTATAGCCCATGGCCTCGGACGGCATACTATAGCATGCCGTTTTTCATCATTTTTGAGGATTTGAAAAAAAGACGAAAATCACTCCGAGACCATGGACTATAGCCCATGGTCTCGGAGTGATTTTCGTCTTTTTTTCAAATCCTCGTTTTTCATAATTTATAGCCCATGGCCTCGGACGGCATACTATAGCATGCCGTTTTTCATCATTTTTGAGGATTTGAAAAAAAGACGAAAATCACTCCGAGACCATGGACTATAGCCCATGGTCTCGGAGTGATTTTCGTCTTTTTTTCAAATCCTCGTTTTTCATCATTTAAAGCCCATGGCCTCGGACGGCATACTATAGCATGCCGTTTTTCATCATTTTTGAGGATTTGAAAAAAAGACGAAAATCACTCCGAGACCATGGGCTATAGTCCATGGTCTCGGAGTGATTTTCGTCTTTTTTTCAAATCCTCGTTTTTCATCATTTATAGCCCATGGCCTCGGACGGCATACTATAGCATGCCGTTTTTCATCATTTTTGAGGATTTGAAAAAAAGACGAAAATCACTCCGAGACCATGGGCTATAGTCCATGGTCTCGGAGTGATTTTCGTCTTTTTTTCAAATCCTCGTTTTTCATCATTTATAGCCCATGGCCTCGGACGGCATACTATAGCATGCCGTTTTTCATCATTTTTGAGGATTTGAAAAAAAGACGAAAATCACTCCGAGACCATGGACTATAGCCCATGGTCTCGGAGTGATTTTCGTCTTTTTTTCAAATCCTCGTTTTTCATCATTTATAGCCCATGGCCTCGGACGGCATACTATAGCATGCCGTTTTTCATCATTTTTGAGGATTTGAAAAAAAGACGAAAATCACTCCGATACCATGGGCTATAGTCCATGGTCTCGGAGTGATTTTCGTCTTTTTTTCAAATCCTCGTTTTTCATCATTTATAGCCCATGGCCTCGGACGGCATACTATAGCATGCCGTTTTTCATCATTTTTGAGGATTTGAAAAAAAGACGAAAATCACTCCGAGACCATGGACTATAGCCCATGGTCTCGGAGTGATTTTCGTCTTTTTTTCAAATCCTCGTTTTTCATCATTTATAGCCCATGGCCTCGGACGGCATACTATAGCATGCCGTTTTTCATCATTTTTGAGGATTTGAAAAAAAGACGAAAATCACTCCGAGACCATGGACTATAGCCCATGGTCTCGGAGTGATTTTCGTCTTTTTTTCAAATCCTCGTTTTTCATAATTTATAGCCCATGGCCTCGGACGGCATACTATAGCATGCCGTTTTTCATCATTTTTGAGGATTTGAAAAAAAGACGAAAATCACTCCGAGACCATGGACTATAGCCCATGGTCTCGGAGTGATTTTCGTCTTTTTTTCAAATCCTCGTTTTTCATAATTTATAGCCCATGGCCTCGGACGGCATACTATAGCATGCCGTTTTTCATCATTTTTGAGGATTTGAAAAAAAGACGAAAATCACTCCGAGACCATGGGCTATAGTCCATGGTCTCGGAGTGATTTTCGTCTTTTTTTCAAATCCTCGTTTTTCATCATTTATAGCCCATGGCCTCGGACGGCATACTATAGCATGCCGTTTTTCATCATTTTTGAGGATTTGAAAAAAAGACGAAAATCACTCCGAGACCATGGGCTATAGTCCATGGTCTCGGAGTGATTTTCGTCTTTTTTTCAAATCCTCGTTTTTCATCATTTATAGCCCATGGCCTCGGACGGCATACTATAGCATGCCGTTTTTCATCATTTTTGAGGATTTGAAAAAAAGACGAAAATCACTCCGAGACCATGGGCTATAGTCCATGGTCTCGGAGTGATTTTCGTCTTTTTTTCAAATCCTCGTTTTTCATCATTTATAGCCCATGGCCTCGGACGGCATACTATAGCATGCCGTTTTTCATCATTTTTGAGGATTTGAAAAAAAGACGAAAATCACTCCGAGACCATGGGCTATAGTCCATGGTCTCGGAGTGATTTTCGTCTTTTTTTCAAATCCTCGTTTTTCATCATTTATAGCCCATGGCCTCGGACGGCATACTATAGCATGCCGTTTTTCATCATTTTTGAGGATTTGAAAAAAAGACGAAAATCACTCCGAGACCATGGACTATAGCCCATGGTCTCGGAGTGATTTTCGTCTTTTTTTCAAATCCTCGTTTTTCATCATTTATAGCCCATGGCCTCGGAGGGCTACTATAGCATGCCGTTTTTCATCATTTTTGAGGATTTGAAAAAAAGACGAAAATCACTCCGAGACCATGGGCTATAGTCCATGGTCTCGGAGTGATTTTCGTCTTTTTTTCAAATCCTCGTTTTTCATCATTTATAGCCCATGGCCTCGGACGGCATACTATAGCATGCCGTTTTTCATCATTTTTGAGGATTTGAAAAAAAGACGAAAATCACTCCGAGACCATGGACTATAGCCCATGGTCTCGGAGTGATTTTCGTCTTTTTTTCAAATCCTCGTTTTTCATAATTTATAGCCCATGGCCTCGGACGGCATACTATAGCATGCCGTTTTTCATCATTTTTGAGGATTTGAAAAAAAGACGAAAATCACTCCGAGACCATGGGCTATAGTCCATGGTCTCGGAGTGATTTTCGTCTTTTTTTCAAATCCTCGTTTTTCATCATTTATAGCCCATGGCCTCGGACGGCATACTATAGCATGCCGTTTTTCATCATTTTTGAGGATTTGAAAAAAAGACGAAAATCACTCCGAGACCATGGACTATAGCCCCTGGTCTCGGAGTGATTTTCGTCTTTTTTTCAAATCCTCGTTTTTCATCATTTATAGCCCATGGCCTCAGACGGAATACTATAGCATGCCGTTTTTCATCATTTTTGAGGATTTGAAAAAAAGACGAAAATCACTCCGAGACCATGGACTATAGCCCATGGTCTCGGAGTGATTTTCGTCTTTTTTTCAAATCCTCGTTTTTCATCATTTATAGCCCATGGCCTCGGACGGCATACTATAGCATGCCGTTTTTCATCATTTTTGAGGATTTGAAAAAAAGACGAAAATCACTCCGAGACCATGGACTATAGCCCATGGTCTCGGAGTGATTTTCGTCTTTTTTTCAAATCCTCGTTTTTCATCATTTATAGCCCATGGCCTCGGACGGCATACTATAGCATGCCGTTTTTCATCATTTTTGAGGATTTGAAAAAAAGACGAAAATCACTCCGATACCATGGGCTATAGTCCATGGTCTCGGAGTGATTTTCGTCTTTTTTTCAAATCCTCGTTTTTCATCATTTATAGCCCATGGCCTCGGACGGCATACTATAGCATGCCGTTTTTCATCATTTTTGAGGATTTGAAAAAAAGACGAAAATCACTCCGAGACCATGGACTATAGCCCATGGTCTCGGAGTGATTTTCGTCTTTTTTTCAAATCCTCGTTTTTCATCATTTATAGCCCATGGCCTCGGACGGCATACTATAGCATGCCGTTTTTCATCATTTTTGAGGATTTGAAAAAAAGACGAAAATCACTCCGAGACCATGGACTATAGCCCATGGTCTCGGAGTGATTTTCGTCTTTTTTTCAAATCCTCGTTTTTCATAATTTATAGCCCATGGCCTCGGACGGCATACTATAGCATGCCGTTTTTCATCATTTTTGAGGATTTGAAAAAAAGACGAAAATCACTCCGAGACCATGGACTATAGCCCATGGTCTCGGAGTGATTTTCGTCTTTTTTTCAAATCCTCGTTTTTCATCATTTATAGCCCATGGCCTCGGACGGCATACTATAGCATGCCGTTTTTCATCATTTTTGAGGATTTGAAAAAAAGACGAAAATCACTCCGAGACCATGGGCTATAGTCCATGGTCTCGGAGTGATTTTCGTCTTTTTTTCAAATCCTCGTTTTTCATCATTTATAGCCCATGGCCTCGGACGGCATACTATAGCATGCCGTTTTTCATCATTTTTGAGGATTTGAAAAAAAGACGAAAATCACTCCGAGACCATGGACTATAGCCCATGGTCTCGGAGTGATTTTCGTCTTTTTTTCAAATCCTCGTTTTTCATCATTTATAGCCCATGGCCTCGGACGGCATACTATAGCATGCCGTTTTTCATCATTTTTGAGGATTTGAAAAAAAGACGAAAATCACTCCGAGACCATGGACTATAGCCCATGGTCTCGGAGTGATTTTCGTCTTTTTTTCAAATCCTCGTTTTTCATAATTTATAGCCCATGGCCTCGGACGGCATACTATAGCATGCCGTTTTTCATCATTTTTGAGGATTTGAAAAAAAGACGAAAATCACTCCGAGACCATGGACTATAGCCCATGGTCTCGGAGTGATTTTCGTCTTTTTTTCAAATCCTCGTTTTTCATAATTTATAGCCCATGGCCTCGGACGGCATACTATAGCATGCCGTTTTTCATCATTTTTGAGGATTTGAAAAAAAGACGAAAATCACTCCGAGACCATGGGCTATAGTCCATGGTCTCGGAGTGATTTTCGTCTTTTTTTCAAATCCTCGTTTTTCATCATTTATAGCCCATGGCCTCGGACGGCATACTATAGCATGCCGTTTTTCATCATTTTTGAGGATTTGAAAAAAAGACGAAAATCACTCCGAGACCATGGACTATAGCCCCTGGTCTCGGAGTGATTTTCGTCTTTTTTTCAAATCCTCGTTTTTCATCATTTATAGCCCATGGCCTCAGACGGAATACTATAGCATGCCGTTTTTCATCATTTTTGAGGATTTGAAAAAAAGACGAAAATCACTCCGAGACCATGGACTATAGCCCATGGTCTCGGAGTGATTTTCGTCTTTTTTTCAAATCCTCGTTTTTCATCATTTATAGCCCATGGCCTCGGACGGCATACTATAGCATGCCGTTTTTCATCATTTTTGAGGATTTGAAAAAAAGACGAAAATCACTCCGAGACCATGGACTATAGCCCATGGTCTCGGAGTGATTTTCGTCTTTTTTTCAAATCCTCGTTTTTCATCATTTATAGCCCATGGCCTCGGACGGCATACTATAGCATGCCGTTTTTCATCATTTTTGAGGATTTGAAAAAAAGACGAAAATCACTCCGATACCATGGGCTATAGTCCATGGTCTCGGAGTGATTTTCGTCTTTTTTTCAAATCCTCGTTTTTCATCATTTATAGCCCATGGCCTCGGACGGCATACTATAGCATGCCGTTTTTCATCATTTTTGAGGATTTGAAAAAAATACGAAAATCACTCCGAGACCATGGACAATAGCCCATGGTCTCGGAGTGATTTTCGTCTTTTTTTCAAATCCTCGTTTTTCATCATTTATAGCCCATGGCCTCGGACGGCATACTATAGCATGCCGTTTTTCATCATTTTTGAGGATTTGAAAAAAAGACGAAAATCACTCCGAGACCATGGACTATAGCCCATGGTCTCGGAGTGATTTTCGTCTTTTTTTCAAATCCTCGTTTTTCATCATTTATAGCCCATGGCCTCGGACGGCATACTATAGCATGCCGTTTTTCATCATTTTTGAGGATTTGAAAAAAAGACGAAAATCACTCCGAGACCATGGACTATAGCCCATGGTCTCGGAGTGATTTTCGTCTTTTTTTCAAATCCTCGTTTTTCATCATTTATAGCCCATGGCCTCGGACGGCATACTATAGCATGCCGTTTTTCATCATTTTTGAGGATTTGAAAAAAAGACGAAAATCACTCCGATACCATGGGCTATAGTCCATGGTCTCGGAGTGATTTTCGTCTTTTTTTCAAATCCTCGTTTTTCATCATTTATAGCCCATGGCCTCGGACGGCATACTATAGCATGCCGTTTTTCATCATTTTTGAGGATTTGAAAAAAAGACGAAAATCACTCCGAGACCATGGACTATAGCCCATGGTCTCGGAGTGATTTTCGTCTTTTTTTCAAATCCTCGTTTTTCATCATTTATAGCCCATGGCCTCGGACGGCATACTATAGCATGCCGTTTTTCATCATTTTTGAGGATTTGAAAAAAAGACGAAAATCACTCCGAGACCATGGACTATAGCCCATGGTCTCGGAGTGATTTTCGTCTTTTTTTCAAATCCTCGTTTTTCATAATTTATAGCCCATGGCCTCGGACGGCATACTATAGCATGCCGTTTTTCATCATTTTTGAGGATTTGAAAAAAAGACGAAAATCACTCCGAGACCATGGACTATAGCCCATGGTCTCGGAGTGATTTTCGTCTTTTTTTCAAATCCTCGTTTTTCATCATTTATAGCCCATGGCCTCGGACGGCATACTATAGCATGCCGTTTTTCATCATTTTTGAGGATTTGAAAAAAAGACGAAAATCACTCCGAGACCATGGGCTATAGTCCATGGTCTCGGAGTGATTTTCGTCTTTTTTTCAAATCCTCGTTTTTCATCATTTATAGCCCATGGCCTCGGACGGCATACTATAGCATGCCGTTTTTCATCATTTTTGAGGATTTGAAAAAAAGACGAAAATCACTCCGAGACCATGGGCTATAGTCCATGGTCTCGGAGTGATTTTCGTCTTTTTTTCAAATCCTCGTTTTTCATCATTTATAGCCCATGGCCTCGGACGGCATACTATAGCATGCCGTTTTTCATCATTTTTGAGGATTTGAAAAAAAGACGAAAATCACTCCGAGACCATGGACTATAGCCCATGGTCTCGGAGTGATTTTCGTCTTTTTTTCAAATCCTCGTTTTTCATCATTTATAGCCCATGGCCTCGGACGGCATACTATAGCATGCCGTTTTTCATCATTTTTGAGGATTTGAAAAAAAGACGAAAATCACTCCGATACCATGGGCTATAGTCCATGGTCTCGGAGTGATTTTCGTCTTTTTTTCAAATCCTCGTTTTTCATCATTTATAGCCCATGGCCTCGGACGGCATACTATAGCATGCCGTTTTTCATCATTTTTGAGGATTTGAAAAAAAGACGAAAATCACTCCGAGACCATGGACTATAGCCCATGGTCTCGGAGTGATTTTCGTCTTTTTTTCAAATCCTCGTTTTTCATCATTTATAGCCCATGGCCTCGGACGGCATACTATAGCATGCCGTTTTTCATCATTTTTGAGGATTTGAAAAAAAGACGAAAATCACTCCGAGACCATGGACTATAGCCCATGGTCTCGGAGTGATTTTCGTCTTTTTTTCAAATCCTCGTTTTTCATAATTTATAGCCCATGGCCTCGGACGGCATACTATAGCATGCCGTTTTTCATCATTTTTGAGGATTTGAAAAAAAGACGAAAATCACTCCGAGACCATGGACTATAGCCCATGGTCTCGGAGTGATTTTCGTCTTTTTTTCAAATCCTCGTTTTTCATAATTTATAGCCCATGGCCTCGGACGGCATACTATAGCATGCCGTTTTTCATCATTTTTGAGGATTTGAAAAAAAGACGAAAATCACTCCGAGACCATGGGCTATAGTCCATGGTCTCGGAGTGATTTTCGTCTTTTTTTCAAATCCTCGTTTTTCATCATTTATAGCCCATGGCCTCGGACGGCATACTATAGCATGCCGTTTTTCATCATTTTTGAGGATTTGAAAAAAAGACGAAAATCACTCCGAGACCATGGGCTATAGTCCATGGTCTCGGAGTGATTTTCGTCTTTTTTTCAAATCCTCGTTTTTCATCATTTATAGCCCATGGCCTCGGACGGCATACTATAGCATGCCGTTTTTCATCATTTTTGAGGATTTGAAAAAAAGACGAAAATCACTCCGAGACCATGGGCTATAGTCCATGGTCTCGGAGTGATTTTCGTCTTTTTTTCAAATCCTCGTTTTTCATCATTTATAGCCCATGGCCTCGGACGGCATACTATAGCATGCCGTTTTTCATCATTTTTGAGGATTTGAAAAAAAGACGAAAATCACTCCGAGACCATGGGCTATAGTCCATGGTCTCGGAGTGATTTTCGTCTTTTTTTCAAATCCTCGTTTTTCATCATTTATAGCCCATGGCCTCGGACGGCATACTATAGCATGCCGTTTTTCATCATTTTTGAGGATTTGAAAAAAAGACGAAAATCACTCCGAGACCATGGACTATAGCCCATGGTCTCGGAGTGATTTTCGTCTTTTTTTCAAATCCTCGTTTTTCATCATTTATAGCCCATGGCCTCGGAGGGCTACTATAGCATGCCGTTTTTCATCATTTTTGAGGATTTGAAAAAAAGACGAAAATCACTCCGAGACCATGGGCTATAGTCCATGGTCTCGGAGTGATTTTCGTCTTTTTTTCAAATCCTCGTTTTTCATCATTTATAGCCCATGGCCTCGGACGGCATACTATAGCATGCCGTTTTTCATCATTTTTGAGGATTTGAAAAAAAGACGAAAATCACTCCGAGACCATGGACTATAGCCCATGGTCTCGGAGTGATTTTCGTCTTTTTTTCAAATCCTCGTTTTTCATAATTTATAGCCCATGGCCTCGGACGGCATACTATAGCATGCCGTTTTTCATCATTTTTGAGGATTTGAAAAAAAGACGAAAATCACTCCGAGACCATGGGCTATAGTCCATGGTCTCGGAGTGATTTTCGTCTTTTTTTCAAATCCTCGTTTTTCATCATTTATAGCCCATGGCCTCGGACGGCATACTATAGCATGCCGTTTTTCATCATTTTTGAGGATTTGAAAAAAAGACGAAAATCACTCCGAGACCATGGACTATAGCCCCTGGTCTCGGAGTGATTTTCGTCTTTTTTTCAAATCCTCGTTTTTCATCATTTATAGCCCATGGCCTCAGACGGAATACTATAGCATGCCGTTTTTCATCATTTTTGAGGATTTGAAAAAAAGACGAAAATCACTCCGATACCATGGGCTATAGTCCATGGTCTCGGAGTGATTTTCGTCTTTTTTTCAAATCCTCGTTTTTCATCATTTATAGCCCATGGCCTCGGACGGCATACTATAGCATGCCGTTTTTCATCATTTTTGAGGATTTGAAAAAAATACGAAAATCACTCCGAGACCATGGACAATAGCCCATGGTCTCGGAGTGATTTTCGTCTTTTTTTCAAATCCTCGTTTTTCATCATTTATAGCCCATGGCCTCGGACGGCATACTATAGCATGCCGTTTTTCATCATTTTTGAGGATTTGAAAAAAAGACGAAAATCACTCCGAGACCATGGACTATAGCCCATGGTCTCGGAGTGATTTTCGTCTTTTTTTCAAATCCTCGTTTTTCATCATTTATAGCCCATGGCCTCGGACGGCATACTATAGCATGCCGTTTTTCATCATTTTTGAGGATTTGAAAAAAAGACGAAAATCACTCCGAGACCATGGACTATAGCCCATGGTCTCGGAGTGATTTTCGTCTTTTTTTCAAATCCTCGTTTTTCATCATTTATAGCCCATGGCCTCGGACGGCATACTATAGCATGCCGTTTTTCATCATTTTTGAGGATTTGAAAAAAAGACGAAAATCACTCCGATACCATGGGCTATAGTCCATGGTCTCGGAGTGATTTTCGTCTTTTTTTCAAATCCTCGTTTTTCATCATTTATAGCCCATGGCCTCGGACGGCATACTATAGCATGCCGTTTTTCATCATTTTTGAGGATTTGAAAAAAAGACGAAAATCACTCCGAGACCATGGACTATAGCCCATGGTCTCGGAGTGATTTTCGTCTTTTTTTCAAATCCTCGTTTTTCATCATTTATAGCCCATGGCCTCGGACGGCATACTATAGCATGCCGTTTTTCATCATTTTTGAGGATTTGAAAAAAAGACGAAAATCACTCCGAGACCATGGACTATAGCCCATGGTCTCGGAGTGATTTTCGTCTTTTTTTCAAATCCTCGTTTTTCATAATTTATAGCCCATGGCCTCGGACGGCATACTATAGCATGCCGTTTTTCATCATTTTTGAGGATTTGAAAAAAAGACGAAAATCACTCCGAGACCATGGACTATAGCCCATGGTCTCGGAGTGATTTTCGTCTTTTTTTCAAATCCTCGTTTTTCATCATTTATAGCCCATGGCCTCGGACGGCATACTATAGCATGCCGTTTTTCATCATTTTTGAGGATTTGAAAAAAAGACGAAAATCACTCCGAGACCATGGGCTATAGTCCATGGTCTCGGAGTGATTTTCGTCTTTTTTTCAAATCCTCGTTTTTCATCATTTATAGCCCATGGCCTCGGACGGCATACTATAGCATGCCGTTTTTCATCATTTTTGAGGATTTGAAAAAAAGACGAAAATCACTCCGAGACCATGGGCTATAGTCCATGGTCTCGGAGTGATTTTCGTCTTTTTTTCAAATCCTCGTTTTTCATCATTTATAGCCCATGGCCTCGGACGGCATACTATAGCATGCCGTTTTTCATCATTTTTGAGGATTTGAAAAAAAGACGAAAATCACTCCGAGACCATGGACTATAGCCCATGGTCTCGGAGTGATTTTCGTCTTTTTTTCAAATCCTCGTTTTTCATCATTTATAGCCCATGGCCTCGGAGGGCTACTATAGCATGCCGTTTTTCATCATTTTTGAGGATTTGAAAAAAAGACGAAAATCACTCCGAGACCATGGGCTATAGTCCATGGTCTCGGAGTGATTTTCGTCTTTTTTTCAAATCCTCGTTTTTCATCATTTATAGCCCATGGCCTCGGACGGCATACTATAGCATGCCGTTTTTCATCATTTTTGAGGATTTGAAAAAAAGACGAAAATCACTCCGAGACCATGGACTATAGCCCATGGTCTCGGAGTGATTTTCGTCTTTTTTTCAAATCCTCGTTTTTCATCATTTATAGCCCATGGCCTCGGACGGCATACTATAGCATGCCGTTTTTCATCATTTTTGAGGATTTGAAAAAAAGACGAAAATCACTCCGATACCATGGGCTATAGTCCATGGTCTCGGAGTGATTTTCGTCTTTTTTTCAAATCCTCGTTTTTCATCATTTATAGCCCATGGCCTCGGACGGCATACTATAGCATGCCGTTTTTCATCATTTTTGAGGATTTGAAAAAAAGACGAAAATCACTCCGAGACCATGGACTATAGCCCATGGTCTCGGAGTGATTTTCGTCTTTTTTTCAAATCCTCGTTTTTCATCATTTATAGCCCATGGCCTCGGACGGCATACTATAGCATGCCGTTTTTCATCATTTTTGAGGATTTGAAAAAAAGACGAAAATCACTCCGAGACCATGGACTATAGCCCATGGTCTCGGAGTGATTTTCGTCTTTTTTTCAAATCCTCGTTTTTCATAATTTATAGCCCATGGCCTCGGACGGCATACTATAGCATGCCGTTTTTCATCATTTTTGAGGATTTGAAAAAAAGACGAAAATCACTCCGAGACCATGGACTATAGCCCATGGTCTCGGAGTGATTTTCGTCTTTTTTTCAAATCCTCGTTTTTCATAATTTATAGCCCATGGCCTCGGACGGCATACTATAGCATGCCGTTTTTCATCATTTTTGAGGATTTGAAAAAAAGACGAAAATCACTCCGAGACCATGGGCTATAGTCCATGGTCTCGGAGTGATTTTCGTCTTTTTTTCAAATCCTCGTTTTTCATCATTTATAGCCCATGGCCTCGGACGGCATACTATAGCATGCCGTTTTTCATCATTTTTGAGGATTTGAAAAAAAGACGAAAATCACTCCGAGACCATGGGCTATAGTCCATGGTCTCGGAGTGATTTTCGTCTTTTTTTCAAATCCTCGTTTTTCATCATTTATAGCCCATGGCCTCGGACGGCATACTATAGCATGCCGTTTTTCATCATTTTTGAGGATTTGAAAAAAAGACGAAAATCACTCCGAGACCATGGACTATAGCCCATGGTCTCGGAGTGATTTTCGTCTTTTTTTCAAATCCTCGTTTTTCATCATTTATAGCCCATGGCCTCGGAGGGCTACTATAGCATGCCGTTTTTCATCATTTTTGAGGATTTGAAAAAAAGACGAAAATCACTCCGAGACCATGGGCTATAGTCCATGGTCTCGGAGTGATTTTCGTCTTTTTTTCAAATCCTCGTTTTTCATCATTTATAGCCCATGGCCTCGGACGGCATACTATAGCATGCCGTTTTTCATCATTTTTGAGGATTTGAAAAAAAGACGAAAATCACTCCGAGACCATGGGCTATAGTCCATGGTCTCGGAGTGATTTTCGTCTTTTTTTCAAATCCTCGTTTTTCATCATTTATAGCCCATGGCCTCGGACGGCATACTATAGCATGCCGTTTTTCATCATTTTTGAGGATTTGAAAAAAAGACGAAAATCACTCCGAGACCATGGGCTATAGTCCATGGTCTCGGAGTGATTTTCGTCTTTTTTTCAAATCCTCGTTTTTCATCATTTATAGCCCATGGCCTCGGACGGCATACTATAGCATGCCGTTTTTCATCATTTTTGAGGATTTGAAAAAAAGACGAAAATCACTCCGAGACCATGGGCTATAGTCCATGGTCTCGGAGTGATTTTCGTCTTTTTTTCAAATCCTCGTTTTTCATCATTTATAGCCCATGGCCTCGGACGGCATACTATAGCATGCCGTTTTTCATCATTTTTGAGGATTTGAAAAAAAGACGAAAATCACTCCGAGACCATGGGCTATAGTCCATGGTCTCGGAGTGATTTTCGTCTTTTTTTCAAATCCTCGTTTTTCATCATTTATAGCCCATGGCCTCGGACGGCATACTATAGCATGCCGTTTTTCATCATTTTTGAGGATTTGAAAAAAAGACGAAAATCACTCCGAGACCATGGGCTATAGTCCATGGTCTCGGAGTGATTTTCGTCTTTTTTTCAAATCCTCGTTTTTCATCATTTATAGCCCATGGCCTCGGACGGCATACTATAGCATGCCGTTTTTCATCATTTTTGAGGATTTGAAAAAAAGACGAAAATCACTCCGAGACCATGGACTATAGCCCATGGTCTCGGAGTGATTTTCGTCTTTTTTTCAAATCCTCGTTTTTCATCATTTATAGCCCATGGCCTCGGAGGGCTACTATAGCATGCCGTTTTTCATCATTTTTGAGGATTTGAAAAAAAGACGAAAATCACTCCGAGACCATGGGCTATAGTCCATGGTCTCGGAGTGATTTTCGTCTTTTTTTCAAATCCTCGTTTTTCATCATTTATAGCCCATGGCCTCGGACGGCATACTATAGCATGCCGTTTTTCATCATTTTTGAGGATTTGAAAAAAAGACGAAAATCACTCCGAGACCATGGGCTATAGTCCATGGTCTCGGAGTGATTTTCGTCTTTTTTTCAAATCCTCGTTTTTCATCATTTATAGCCCATGGCCTCGGACGGCATACTATAGCATGCCGTTTTTCATCATTTTTGAGGATTTGAAAAAAAGACGAAAATCACTCCGAGACCATGGGCTATAGTCCATGGTCTCGGAGTGATTTTCGTCTTTTTTTCAAATCCTCGTTTTTCATCATTTATAGCCCATGGCCTCGGACGGCATACTATAGCATGCCGTTTTTCATCATTTTTGAGGATTTGAAAAAAAGACGAAAATCACTCCGAGACCATGGGCTATAGTCCATGGTCTCGGAGTGATTTTCGTCTTTTTTTCAAATCCTCGTTTTTCATCATTTATAGCCCATGGCCTCGGACGGCATACTATAGCATGCCGTTTTTCATCATTTTTGAGGATTTGAAAAAAAGACGAAAATCACTCCGAGACCATGGGCTATAGTCCATGGTCTCGGAGTGATTTTCGTCTTTTTTTCAAATCCTCGTTTTTCATCATTTATAGCCCATGGCCTCGGACGGCATACTATAGCATGCCGTTTTTCATCATTTTTGAGGATTTGAAAAAAAGACGAAAATCACTCCGAGACCATGGGCTATAGTCCATGGTCTCGGAGTGATTTTCGTCTTTTTTTCAAATCCTCGTTTTTCATCATTTATAGCCCATGGCCTCGGACGGCATACTATAGCATGCCGTTTTTCATCATTTTTGAGGATTTGAAAAAAAGACGAAAATCACTCCGAGACCATGGACTATAGCCCATGGTCTCGGAGTGATTTTCGTCTTTTTTTCAAATCCTCGTTTTTCATCATTTATAGCCCATGGCCTCGGAGGGCTACTATAGCATGCCGTTTTTCATCATTTTTGAGGATTTGAAAAAAAGACGAAAATCACTCCGAGACCATGGGCTATAGTCCATGGTCTCGGAGTGATTTTCGTCTTTTTTTCAAATCCTCGTTTTTCATCATTTATAGCCCATGGCCTCGGACGGCATACTATAGCATGCCGTTTTTCATCATTTTTGAGGATTTGAAAAAAAGACGAAAATCACTCCGAGACCATGGACTATAGCCCATGGTCTCGGAGTGATTTTCGTCTTTTTTTCAAATCCTCGTTTTTCATAATTTATAGCCCATGGCCTCGGACGGCATACTATAGCATGCCGTTTTTCATCATTTTTGAGGATTTGAAAAAAAGACGAAAATCACTCCGAGACCATGGGCTATAGTCCATGGTCTCGGAGTGATTTTCGTCTTTTTTTCAAATCCTCGTTTTTCATCATTTATAGCCCATGGCCTCGGACGGCATACTATAGCATGCCGTTTTTCATCATTTTTGAGGATTTGAAAAAAAGACGAAAATCACTCCGAGACCATGGACTATAGCCCCTGGTCTCGGAGTGATTTTCGTCTTTTTTTCAAATCCTCGTTTTTCATCATTTATAGCCCATGGCCTCAGACGGAATACTATAGCATGCCGTTTTTCATCATTTTTGAGGATTTGAAAAAAAGACGAAAATCACTCCGAGACCATGGACTATAGCCCATGGTCTCGGAGTGATTTTCGTCTTTTTTTCAAATCCTCGTTTTTCATCATTTATAGCCCATGGCCTCGGACGGCATACTATAGCATGCCGTTTTTCATCATTTTTGAGGATTTGAAAAAAAGACGAAAATCACTCCGAGACCATGGACTATAGCCCATGGTCTCGGAGTGATTTTCGTCTTTTTTTCAAATCCTCGTTTTTCATCATTTATAGCCCATGGCCTCGGACGGCATACTATAGCATGCCGTTTTTCATCATTTTTGAGGATTTGAAAAAAAGACGAAAATCACTCCGATACCATGGGCTATAGTCCATGGTCTCGGAGTGATTTTCGTCTTTTTTTCAAATCCTCGTTTTTCATCATTTATAGCCCATGGCCTCGGACGGCATACTATAGCATGCCGTTTTTCATCATTTTTGAGGATTTGAAAAAAATACGAAAATCACTCCGAGACCATGGACAATAGCCCATGGTCTCGGAGTGATTTTCGTCTTTTTTTCAAATCCTCGTTTTTCATCATTTATAGCCCATGGCCTCGGACGGCATACTATAGCATGCCGTTTTTCATCATTTTTGAGGATTTGAAAAAAAGACGAAAATCACTCCGAGACCATGGACTATAGCCCATGGTCTCGGAGTGATTTTCGTCTTTTTTTCAAATCCTCGTTTTTCATCATTTATAGCCCATGGCCTCGGACGGCATACTATAGCATGCCGTTTTTCATCATTTTTGAGGATTTGAAAAAAAGACGAAAATCACTCCGAGACCATGGACTATAGCCCATGGTCTCGGAGTGATTTTCGTCTTTTTTTCAAATCCTCGTTTTTCATCATTTATAGCCCATGGCCTCGGACGGCATACTATAGCATGCCGTTTTTCATCATTTTTGAGGATTTGAAAAAAAGACGAAAATCACTCCGATACCATGGGCTATAGTCCATGGTCTCGGAGTGATTTTCGTCTTTTTTTCAAATCCTCGTTTTTCATCATTTATAGCCCATGGCCTCGGACGGCATACTATAGCATGCCGTTTTTCATCATTTTTGAGGATTTGAAAAAAAGACGAAAATCACTCCGAGACCATGGACTATAGCCCATGGTCTCGGAGTGATTTTCGTCTTTTTTTCAAATCCTCGTTTTTCATCATTTATAGCCCATGGCCTCGGACGGCATACTATAGCATGCCGTTTTTCATCATTTTTGAGGATTTGAAAAAAAGACGAAAATCACTCCGAGACCATGGACTATAGCCCATGGTCTCGGAGTGATTTTCGTCTTTTTTTCAAATCCTCGTTTTTCATAATTTATAGCCCATGGCCTCGGACGGCATACTATAGCATGCCGTTTTTCATCATTTTTGAGGATTTGAAAAAAAGACGAAAATGACTCCGAGACGATGGGCTATAGCCCATGGTCTCGGAGTGATTTTCGTCTTTTTTTCAAATCCTCGTTTTTCATCATTTATGACCATGGGCTATAGCCCATATCGGACGGCATACTATAGCATGCCGTTTTTCATCATTTTTGAGGATTTGAAAAAAAAGACGAAAATCACTCCGAGACGATGGGCTATAGCCCATGGTCTCGGAGTCATTTTCGTCTTTTTTTCAAATCCTCGTTTTTCATCATTTATGACCATGGGCTATAGCCCATATCGGACGGCATACTATAGCATGCCGTTTTTCATCATTTTTGAGGATTTGAAAAAAAGACGAAAATCACTCCGAGACGATGGGCTATAGCCCATGGTCTCGAACGGCATACTATAGCATGCCGTTTTGCATAATTTTTGAGGATTTGAAAAAAAGAAGAAAATCACTCCGAGACGATGGGCTATAGCCCATGGTCTCGGAGTCATTTTCGTCTTTTTTTCAAATCCTCGTTTTTCATCATTTATGACCATGGGCTATAGCCCATATCGGACGGCATACTATAGCATGCCGTTTTTCATCATTTTTGAGGATTTGAAAAAAAGACGAAAATCACTCCGAGACGATGGGCTATAGCCCATGGTCTCGAACGGCATACTATAGCATGCCGTTTTGCATCATTTTTGAGGATTTGAAAAAAAGACGAAAATGACTCCGAGACGATGGGCTATAGCCCATGGTCTCGGAGTGATTTTCGTCTTTTTTTCAAATCCTCGTTTTTCATCATTTATAGCCCATGGCCTCGGACGGCATACTATACCATGCCGTTTTGCATCATTTTTGAGGATTTGAAAAAAAAAACGAAAATGACTCCAAGACGATGGGCTATAGCCCATGGTCTCGGAGTGATTATCGTCTTTTTTTCAAATCCTCGTTTTTCATCATTTATGACCATGGGCTATAGCCCATATCGGACGGCATACTATTGCATGCCGTTTTTCATCATTTTTGAGGATTTGAAAAAAAGACGAAAATCACTCCGAGACGATGGGCTATAGCCCATGGTCTCGGAGTCATTTTCGTCTTTTTTTCAAATCCTCGTTTTTCATCATTTATGACCATGGGCTATAGCCCATATCGGACGGCATACTATAGCATGCCGTTTTTCATCATTTTTGAGGATTTGAAAAAAAGACGAAAATCACTCCGAGACGATGGGCTATAGCCCATGGTCTCGGAGTCATTTTCGTCTTTTTTTCAAATCCTCGTTTTTCAACATTTATGACCATGGGCTATAGCCCATATCGGACGGCATACTATAGCATGCCGTTTTTCATCATTTTTGAGGATTTGAAAAAAAGACGAAAATCAATCCGAGACGATGGGCTATAGCCCATGGTCTCGGAGTCATTTTCGTCTTTTTTTCAAATCCTCGTTTTTCATCATTTATGACCATGGGCTATAGCCCATATCGGACGGCATACTATAGCATGCCGTTTTTCATCATTTTTGAGGATTTGAAAAAAAGACGAAAATCACTCCGAGACGATGGGCTATAGCCCATGGTCTCGGAGTCATTTTCGTCTTTTTTTCAAATCCTCGTTTTTCAACATTTATGACCATGGGCTATAGCCCATATCGGACGGCATACTCTAGCATGCCGTTTTTCATCATTTTTGAGGATTTGAAAAAAAGACGAAAATCACTCCGAGACGATGGGCTATAGCCCATGGTATCGAACGGCATACTATAGCATGCCGTTTTGCATCATTTTTGAGGATTTGAAAAAAAGACGAAAATGACTCCGAGACGATGGGCTATAGCCCATGGTCTCGGAGTGATTTTCGTCTTTTTTTCAAATCCTCGTTTTTCATCATTTATAGCCCATGGCCTCGGACGGCATACTATACCATGCCGTTTTGCATCATTTTTGAGGATTTGAAAAAAAGACGAAAATCACTCCGAGACCATGGACTATAGCCCATGGTCTCGGAGTGATTTTCGTCTTTTTTTCAAATCCTCGTTTTTCATCATTTATAGCCCATGGCCTCGGAGGGCTACTATAGCATGCCGTTTTTCATCATTTTTGAGGATTTGAAAAAAAGACGAAAATCACTCCGAGACCATGGGCTATAGTCCATGGTCTCGGAGTGATTTTCGTCTTTTTTTCAAATCCTCGTTTTTCATCATTTATAGCCCATGGCCTCGGACGGCATACTATAGCATGCCGTTTTTCATCATTTTTGAGGATTTGAAAAAAAGACGAAAATCACTCCGAGACCATGGACTATAGCCCATGGTCTCGGAGTGATTTTCGTCTTTTTTTCAAATCCTCGTTTTTCATAATTTATAGCCCATGGCCTCGGACGGCATACTATAGCATGCCGTTTTTCATCATTTTTGAGGATTTGAAAAAAAGACGAAAATCACTCCGAGACCATGGGCTATAGTCCATGGTCTCGGAGTGATTTTCGTCTTTTTTTCAAATCCTCGTTTTTCATCATTTATAGCCCATGGCCTCGGACGGCATACTATAGCATGCCGTTTTTCATCATTTTTGAGGATTTGAAAAAAAGACGAAAATCACTCCGAGACCATGGACTATAGCCCCTGGTCTCGGAGTGATTTTCGTCTTTTTTTCAAATCCTCGTTTTTCATCATTTATAGCCCATGGCCTCAGACGGAATACTATAGCATGCCGTTTTTCATCATTTTTGAGGATTTGAAAAAAAGACGAAAATCACTCCGAGACCATGGACTATAGCCCATGGTCTCGGAGTGATTTTCGTCTTTTTTTCAAATCCTCGTTTTTCATCATTTATAGCCCATGGCCTCGGACGGCATACTATAGCATGCCGTTTTTCATCATTTTTGAGGATTTGAAAAAAAGACGAAAATCACTCCGAGACCATGGACTATAGCCCATGGTCTCGGAGTGATTTTCGTCTTTTTTTCAAATCCTCGTTTTTCATCATTTATAGCCCATGGCCTCGGACGGCATACTATAGCATGCCGTTTTTCATCATTTTTGAGGATTTGAAAAAAAGACGAAAATCACTCCGATACCATGGGCTATAGTCCATGGTCTCGGAGTGATTTTCGTCTTTTTTTCAAATCCTCGTTTTTCATCATTTATAGCCCATGGCCTCGGACGGCATACTATAGCATGCCGTTTTTCATCATTTTTGAGGATTTGAAAAAAATACGAAAATCACTCCGAGACCATGGACAATAGCCCATGGTCTCGGAGTGATTTTCGTCTTTTTTTCAAATCCTCGTTTTTCATCATTTATAGCCCATGGCCTCGGACGGCATACTATAGCATGCCGTTTTTCATCATTTTTGAGGATTTGAAAAAAAGACGAAAATCACTCCGAGACCATGGACTATAGCCCATGGTCTCGGAGTGATTTTCGTCTTTTTTTCAAATCCTCGTTTTTCATCATTTATAGCCCATGGCCTCGGACGGCATACTATAGCATGCCGTTTTTCATCATTTTTGAGGATTTGAAAAAAAGACGAAAATCACTCCGAGACCATGGACTATAGCCCATGGTCTCGGAGTGATTTTCGTCTTTTTTTCAAATCCTCGTTTTTCATCATTTATAGCCCATGGCCTCGGACGGCATACTATAGCATGCCGTTTTTCATCATTTTTGAGGATTTGAAAAAAAGACGAAAATCACTCCGATACCATGGGCTATAGTCCATGGTCTCGGAGTGATTTTCGTCTTTTTTTCAAATCCTCGTTTTTCATCATTTATAGCCCATGGCCTCGGACGGCATACTATAGCATGCCGTTTTTCATCATTTTTGAGGATTTGAAAAAAAGACGAAAATCACTCCGAGACCATGGACTATAGCCCATGGTCTCGGAGTGATTTTCGTCTTTTTTTCAAATCCTCGTTTTTCATCATTTATAGCCCATGGCCTCGGACGGCATACTATAGCATGCCGTTTTTCATCATTTTTGAGGATTTGAAAAAAAGACGAAAATCACTCCGAGACCATGGACTATAGCCCATGGTCTCGGAGTGATTTTCGTCTTTTTTTCAAATCCTCGTTTTTCATAATTTATAGCCCATGGCCTCGGACGGCATACTATAGCATGCCGTTTTTCATCATTTTTGAGGATTTGAAAAAAAGACGAAAATCACTCCGAGACCATGGACTATAGCCCATGGTCTCGGAGTGATTTTCGTCTTTTTTTCAAATCCTCGTTTTTCATCATTTATAGCCCATGGCCTCGGACGGCATACTATAGCATGCCGTTTTTCATCATTTTTGAGGATTTGAAAAAAAGACGAAAATCACTCCGAGACCATGGGCTATAGTCCATGGTCTCGGAGTGATTTTCGTCTTTTTTTCAAATCCTCGTTTTTCATCATTTATAGCCCATGGCCTCGGACGGCATACTATAGCATGCCGTTTTTCATCATTTTTGAGGATTTGAAAAAAAGACGAAAATCACTCCGAGACCATGGGCTATAGTCCATGGTCTCGGAGTGATTTTCGTCTTTTTTTCAAATCCTCGTTTTTCATCATTTATAGCCCATGGCCTCGGACGGCATACTATAGCATGCCGTTTTTCATCATTTTTGAGGATTTGAAAAAAAGACGAAAATCACTCCGAGACCATGGACTATAGCCCATGGTCTCGGAGTGATTTTCGTCTTTTTTTCAAATCCTCGTTTTTCATCATTTATAGCCCATGGCCTCGGAGGGCTACTATAGCATGCCGTTTTTCATCATTTTTGAGGATTTGAAAAAAAGACGAAAATCACTCCGAGACCATGGGCTATAGTCCATGGTCTCGGAGTGATTTTCGTCTTTTTTTCAAATCCTCGTTTTTCATCATTTATAGCCCATGGCCTCGGACGGCATACTATAGCATGCCGTTTTTCATCATTTTTGAGGATTTGAAAAAAAGACGAAAATCACTCCGAGACCATGGACTATAGCCCATGGTCTCGGAGTGATTTTCGTCTTTTTTTCAAATCCTCGTTTTTCATCATTTATAGCCCATGGCCTCGGACGGCATACTATAGCATGCCGTTTTTCATCATTTTTGAGGATTTGAAAAAAAGACGAAAATCACTCCGATACCATGGGCTATAGTCCATGGTCTCGGAGTGATTTTCGTCTTTTTTTCAAATCCTCGTTTTTCATCATTTATAGCCCATGGCCTCGGACGGCATACTATAGCATGCCGTTTTTCATCATTTTTGAGGATTTGAAAAAAAGACGAAAATCACTCCGAGACCATGGACTATAGCCCATGGTCTCGGAGTGATTTTCGTCTTTTTTTCAAATCCTCGTTTTTCATCATTTATAGCCCATGGCCTCGGACGGCATACTATAGCATGCCGTTTTTCATCATTTTTGAGGATTTGAAAAAAAGACGAAAATCACTCCGAGACCATGGACTATAGCCCATGGTCTCGGAGTGATTTTCGTCTTTTTTTCAAATCCTCGTTTTTCATAATTTATAGCCCATGGCCTCGGACGGCATACTATAGCATGCCGTTTTTCATCATTTTTGAGGATTTGAAAAAAAGACGAAAATCACTCCGAGACCATGGACTATAGCCCATGGTCTCGGAGTGATTTTCGTCTTTTTTTCAAATCCTCGTTTTTCATAATTTATAGCCCATGGCCTCGGACGGCATACTATAGCATGCCGTTTTTCATCATTTTTGAGGATTTGAAAAAAAGACGAAAATCACTCCGAGACCATGGGCTATAGTCCATGGTCTCGGAGTGATTTTCGTCTTTTTTTCAAATCCTCGTTTTTCATCATTTATAGCCCATGGCCTCGGACGGCATACTATAGCATGCCGTTTTTCATCATTTTTGAGGATTTGAAAAAAAGACGAAAATCACTCCGAGACCATGGGCTATAGTCCATGGTCTCGGAGTGATTTTCGTCTTTTTTTCAAATCCTCGTTTTTCATCATTTATAGCCCATGGCCTCGGACGGCATACTATAGCATGCCGTTTTTCATCATTTTTGAGGATTTGAAAAAAAGACGAAAATCACTCCGAGACCATGGACTATAGCCCATGGTCTCGGAGTGATTTTCGTCTTTTTTTCAAATCCTCGTTTTTCATCATTTATAGCCCATGGCCTCGGACGGCATACTATAGCATGCCGTTTTTCATCATTTTTGAGGATTTGAAAAAAAGACGAAAATCACTCCGAGACCATGGACTATAGCCCCTGGTCTCGGAGTGATTTTCGTCTTTTTTTCAAATCCTCGTTTTTCATCATTTATAGCCCATGGCCTCAGACGGAATACTATAGCATGCCGTTTTTCATCATTTTTGAGGATTTGAAAAAAAGACGAAAATCACTCCGAGACCATGGACTATAGCCCATGGTCTCGGAGTGATTTTCGTCTTTTTTTCAAATCCTCGTTTTTCATCATTTATAGCCCATGGCCTCGGACGGCATACTATAGCATGCCGTTTTTCATCATTTTTGAGGATTTGAAAAAAAGACGAAAATCACTCCGAGACCATGGACTATAGCCCATGGTCTCGGAGTGATTTTCGTCTTTTTTTCAAATCCTCGTTTTTCATCATTTATAGCCCATGGCCTCGGACGGCATACTATAGCATGCCGTTTTTCATCATTTTTGAGGATTTGAAAAAAAGACGAAAATCACTCCGATACCATGGGCTATAGTCCATGGTCTCGGAGTGATTTTCGTCTTTTTTTCAAATCCTCGTTTTTCATCATTTATAGCCCATGGCCTCGGACGGCATACTATAGCATGCCGTTTTTCATCATTTTTGAGGATTTGAAAAAAATACGAAAATCACTCCGAGACCATGGACAATAGCCCATGGTCTCGGAGTGATTTTCGTCTTTTTTTCAAATCCTCGTTTTTCATCATTTATAGCCCATGGCCTCGGACGGCATACTATAGCATGCCGTTTTTCATCATTTTTGAGGATTTGAAAAAAAGACGAAAATCACTCCGAGACCATGGACTATAGCCCATGGTCTCGGAGTGATTTTCGTCTTTTTTTCAAATCCTCGTTTTTCATCATTTATAGCCCATGGCCTCGGACGGCATACTATAGCATGCCGTTTTTCATCATTTTTGAGGATTTGAAAAAAAGACGAAAATCACTCCGAGACCATGGACTATAGCCCATGGTCTCGGAGTGATTTTCGTCTTTTTTTCAAATCCTCGTTTTTCATCATTTATAGCCCATGGCCTCGGACGGCATACTATAGCATGCCGTTTTTCATCATTTTTGAGGATTTGAAAAAAAGACGAAAATCACTCCGATACCATGGGCTATAGTCCATGGTCTCGGAGTGATTTTCGTCTTTTTTTCAAATCCTCGTTTTTCATCATTTATAGCCCATGGCCTCGGACGGCATACTATAGCATGCCGTTTTTCATCATTTTTGAGGATTTGAAAAAAAGACGAAAATCACTCCGAGACCATGGACTATAGCCCATGGTCTCGGAGTGATTTTCGTCTTTTTTTCAAATCCTCGTTTTTCATCATTTATAGCCCATGGCCTCGGACGGCATACTATAGCATGCCGTTTTTCATCATTTTTGAGGATTTGAAAAAAAGACGAAAATCACTCCGAGACCATGGACTATAGCCCATGGTCTCGGAGTGATTTTCGTCTTTTTTTCAAATCCTCGTTTTTCATAATTTATAGCCCATGGCCTCGGACGGCATACTATAGCATGCCGTTTTTCATCATTTTTGAGGATTTGAAAAAAAGACGAAAATCACTCCGAGACCATGGACTATAGCCCATGGTCTCGGAGTGATTTTCGTCTTTTTTTCAAATCCTCGTTTTTCATCATTTATAGCCCATGGCCTCGGACGGCATACTATAGCATGCCGTTTTTCATCATTTTTGAGGATTTGAAAAAAAGACGAAAATCACTCCGAGACCATGGGCTATAGTCCATGGTCTCGGAGTGATTTTCGTCTTTTTTTCAAATCCTCGTTTTTCATCATTTATAGCCCATGGCCTCGGACGGCATACTATAGCATGCCGTTTTTCATCATTTTTGAGGATTTGAAAAAAAGACGAAAATCACTCCGAGACCATGGGCTATAGTCCATGGTCTCGGAGTGATTTTCGTCTTTTTTTCAAATCCTCGTTTTTCATCATTTATAGCCCATGGCCTCGGACGGCATACTATAGCATGCCGTTTTTCATCATTTTTGAGGATTTGAAAAAAAGACGAAAATCACTCCGAGACCATGGACTATAGCCCATGGTCTCGGAGTGATTTTCGTCTTTTTTTCAAATCCTCGTTTTTCATCATTTATAGCCCATGGCCTCGGAGGGCTACTATAGCATGCCGTTTTTCATCATTTTTGAGGATTTGAAAAAAAGACGAAAATCACTCCGAGACCATGGGCTATAGTCCATGGTCTCGGAGTGATTTTCGTCTTTTTTTCAAATCCTCGTTTTTCATCATTTATAGCCCATGGCCTCGGACGGCATACTATAGCATGCCGTTTTTCATCATTTTTGAGGATTTGAAAAAAAGACGAAAATCACTCCGAGACCATGGACTATAGCCCATGGTCTCGGAGTGATTTTCGTCTTTTTTTCAAATCCTCGTTTTTCATCATTTATAGCCCATGGCCTCGGACGGCATACTATAGCATGCCGTTTTTCATCATTTTTGAGGATTTGAAAAAAAGACGAAAATCACTCCGATACCATGGGCTATAGTCCATGGTCTCGGAGTGATTTTCGTCTTTTTTTCAAATCCTCGTTTTTCATCATTTATAGCCCATGGCCTCGGACGGCATACTATAGCATGCCGTTTTTCATCATTTTTGAGGATTTGAAAAAAAGACGAAAATCACTCCGAGACCATGGACTATAGCCCATGGTCTCGGAGTGATTTTCGTCTTTTTTTCAAATCCTCGTTTTTCATCATTTATAGCCCATGGCCTCGGACGGCATACTATAGCATGCCGTTTTTCATCATTTTTGAGGATTTGAAAAAAAGACGAAAATCACTCCGAGACCATGGACTATAGCCCATGGTCTCGGAGTGATTTTCGTCTTTTTTTCAAATCCTCGTTTTTCATAATTTATAGCCCATGGCCTCGGACGGCATACTATAGCATGCCGTTTTTCATCATTTTTGAGGATTTGAAAAAAAGACGAAAATCACTCCGAGACCATGGACTATAGCCCATGGTCTCGGAGTGATTTTCGTCTTTTTTTCAAATCCTCGTTTTTCATAATTTATAGCCCATGGCCTCGGACGGCATACTATAGCATGCCGTTTTTCATCATTTTTGAGGATTTGAAAAAAAGACGAAAATCACTCCGAGACCATGGGCTATAGTCCATGGTCTCGGAGTGATTTTCGTCTTTTTTTCAAATCCTCGTTTTTCATCATTTATAGCCCATGGCCTCGGACGGCATACTATAGCATGCCGTTTTTCATCATTTTTGAGGATTTGAAAAAAAGACGAAAATCACTCCGAGACCATGGGCTATAGTCCATGGTCTCGGAGTGATTTTCGTCTTTTTTTCAAATCCTCGTTTTTCATCATTTATAGCCCATGGCCTCGGACGGCATACTATAGCATGCCGTTTTTCATCATTTTTGAGGATTTGAAAAAAAGACGAAAATCACTCCGAGACCATGGACTATAGCCCATGGTCTCGGAGTGATTTTCGTCTTTTTTTCAAATCCTCGTTTTTCATCATTTATAGCCCATGGCCTCGGAGGGCTACTATAGCATGCCGTTTTTCATCATTTTTGAGGATTTGAAAAAAAGACGAAAATCACTCCGAGACCATGGGCTATAGTCCATGGTCTCGGAGTGATTTTCGTCTTTTTTTCAAATCCTCGTTTTTCATCATTTATAGCCCATGGCCTCGGACGGCATACTATAGCATGCCGTTTTTCATCATTTTTGAGGATTTGAAAAAAAGACGAAAATCACTCCGAGACCATGGGCTATAGTCCATGGTCTCGGAGTGATTTTCGTCTTTTTTTCAAATCCTCGTTTTTCATCATTTATAGCCCATGGCCTCGGACGGCATACTATAGCATGCCGTTTTTCATCATTTTTGAGGATTTGAAAAAAAGACGAAAATCACTCCGAGACCATGGGCTATAGTCCATGGTCTCGGAGTGATTTTCGTCTTTTTTTCAAATCCTCGTTTTTCATCATTTATAGCCCATGGCCTCGGACGGCATACTATAGCATGCCGTTTTTCATCATTTTTGAGGATTTGAAAAAAAGACGAAAATCACTCCGAGACCATGGACTATAGCCCATGGTCTCGGAGTGATTTTCGTCTTTTTTTCAAATCCTCGTTTTTCATCATTTATAGCCCATGGCCTCGGAGGGCTACTATAGCATGCCGTTTTTCATCATTTTTGAGGATTTGAAAAAAAGACGAAAATCACTCCGAGACCATGGGCTATAGTCCATGGTCTCGGAGTGATTTTCGTCTTTTTTTCAAATCCTCGTTTTTCATCATTTATAGCCCATGGCCTCGGACGGCATACTATAGCATGCCGTTTTTCATCATTTTTGAGGATTTGAAAAAAAGACGAAAATCACTCCGAGACCATGGACTATAGCCCCTGGTCTCGGAGTGATTTTCGTCTTTTTTTCAAATCCTCGTTTTTCATCATTTATAGCCCATGGCCTCAGACGGAATACTATAGCATGCAGTTTTTCATCATTTTTGAGGATTTGAAAAAAAGACGAAAATCACTCCGAGACCATGGACTATAGCCCATGGTCTCGGAGTGATTTTCGTCTTTTTTTCAAATCCTCGTTTTTCATCATTTATAGCCCATGGCCTCGGACGGCATACTATAGCATGCCGTTTTTCATCATTTTTGAGGATTTGAAAAAAAGACGAAAATCACTCCGAGACCATGGACTATAGCCCATGGTCTCGGAGTGATTTTCGTCTTTTTTTCAAATCCTCGTTTTTCATAATTTATAGCCCATGGCCTCGGACGGCATACTATAGCATGCCGTTTTTCATCATTTTTGAGGATTTGAAAAAAAGACGAAAATCACTCCGATACCATGGGCTATAGTCCATGGTCTCGGAGTGATTTTCGTCTTTTTTTCAAATCCTCGTTTTTCATCATTTATAGCCCATGGCCTCGGACGGCATACTATAGCATGCCGTTTTTCATCATTTTTGAGGATTTGAAAAAAAGACGAAAATCACTCCGATACCATGGGCTATAGTCCATGGTCTCGGAGTGATTTTCGTCTTTTTTTCAAATCCTCGTTTTTCATCATTTATAGCCCATGGCCTCGGACGGCATACTATAGCATGCCGTTTTTCATCATTTTTGAGGATTTGAAAAAAAGACGAAAATCACTCCGAGACCATGGACTATAGCCCATGGTCTCGGAGTGATTTTCGTCTTTTTTTCAAATCCTCGTTTTTCATCATTTATAGCCCATGGCCTCGGAGGGCTACTATAGCATGCCGTTTTTCATCATTTTTGAGGATTTGAAAAAAAGACGAAAATCACTCCGAGACCATGGACTATAGCCCATGGTCTCGGAGTGATTTTCGTCTTTTTTTCATAATTTATAGCCCATGGCCTCGGACGGCATACTATAGCATGCCGTTTTTCATAATTTTTGAGGATTTGAAAAAAAGACGAAAATCACTCCGAGACCATGGACTGTAGCCCCTGGTCTCGGAGTGATTTTCGTCTTTTTTTCAAATCCTCGTTTTTCATCATTTATAGCCCATGGCCTCAGACGGAATACTATAGCATGCCGTTTTTCATCATTTTTGAGGATTTGAAAAAAAGACGAAAATCACTCCGAGACCATGGACTATAGCCCATGGTCTCGGAGTGATTTTCGTCTTTTTTTCAAATCCTCGTTTTTCATCATTTATAGCCCATGGCCTCGGACGGCATACTATAGCATGCCGTTTTTCATCATTTTTGAGGATTTGAAAAAAAGACGAAAATCACTCCGAGACCATGGACTATAGCCCATGGTCTCGGAGTGATTTTCGTCTTTTTTTCAAATCCTTGTTTTTCATCATTTATAGCCCATGGCCTCGGACGGCATACTATAGCATGCCGTTTTTCATCATTTTTGAGGATTTGAAAAAAAGACGAAAATCACTCCGAGACCATGGACTATAGCCCATGGTCTCGGAGTGATTTTCGTCTTTTTTTCAAATCCTCGTTTTTCATCATTTATAGCCCATGGCCTCGGACGGCATACTATAGCATGCCGTTTTTCATCATTTTTGAGGATTTGAAAAAAAGACGAAAATCACTCCGATACCATGGGCTATAGTCCATGGTCTCGGAGTGATTTTCGTCTTTTTTTCAAATCCTCGTTTTTCATCATTTATAGCCCATGGCCTCGGACGGCATACTATAGCATGCCGTTTTTCATCATTTTTGAGGATTTGAAAAAAAGACGAAAATCACTCCGAGACCATGGACTATAGCCCATGGTCTCGGAGTGATTTTCGTCTTTTTTTCAAATCCTCGTTTTTCATCATTTATAGCCCATGGCCTCGGACGGCATACTATAGCATGCCGTTTTTCATCATTTTTGAGGATTTGAAAAAAAGACGAAAATCACTCCGAGACCATGGACTATAGCCCATGGTCTCGGAGTGATTTTCGTCTTTTTTTCAAATCCTCGTTTTTCATAATTTATAGCCCATGGCCTCGGACGGCATACTATAGCATGCCGTTTTTCATCATTTTTGAGGATTTGAAAAAAAGACGAAAATCACTCCGAGACCATGGACTATAGCCCATGGTCTCGGAGTGATTTTCGTCTTTTTTTCAAATCCTCGTTTTTCATCATTTATAGCCCATGGCCTCGGACGGCATACTATAGCATGCCGTTTTTCATCATTTTTGAGGATTTGAAAAAAAGACGAAAATCACTCCGAGACCATGGACTATAGCCCATGGTCTCGGAGTGATTTTCGTCTTTTTTTCAAATCCTCGTTTTTCATAATTTATAGCCCATGGCCTCGGACGGCATACTATAGCATGCCGTTTTTCATCATTTTTGAGGATTTGAAAAAAAGACGAAAATCACTCCGAGACCATGGACTATAGCCCATGGTCTCGGAGTGATTTTCGTCTTTTTTTCAAATCCTCGTTTTTCATAATTTATAGCCCATGGCCTCGGACGGCATACTATAGCATGCCGTTTTTCATCATTTTTGAGGATTTGAAAAAAAGACGAAAATCACTCCGAGACCATGGGCTATAGTCCATGGTCTCGGAGTGATTTTCGTCTTTTTTTCAAATCCTCGTTTTTCATCATTTATAGCCCATGGCCTCGGACGGCATACTATAGCATGCCGTTTTTCATCATTTTTGAGGATTTGAAAAAAAGACGAAAATCACTCCGAGACCATGGACTATAGCCCCTGGTCTCGGAGTGATTTTCGTCTTTTTTTCAAATCCTCGTTTTTCATCATTTATAGCCCATGGCCTCAGACGGAGTACTATAGCATGCCGTTTTTCATCATTTTTGAGGATTTGAAAAAAAGACGAAAATCACTCCGAGACCATGGACTATAGCCCATGGTCTCGGAGTGATTTTCGTCTTTTTTTCAAATCCTCGTTTTTCATCATTTATAGCCCATGGCCTCGGACGGCATACTATAGCATGCGTTTTTCATCATTTTTGAGGATTTGAAAAAAAGACGAAAATCACTCCGAGACCATGGGCTATAGTCCATGGTCTCGGAGTGATTTTCGTCTTTTTTTCAAATCCTCGTTTTTCATCATTTATAGCCCATGGCCTCGGACGGCATACTATAGCATGCCGTTTTTCATCATTTTTGAGGATTTGAAAAAAAGACGAAAATCACTCCGAGACCATGGACTATAGCCCATGGTCTCGGAGTGATTTTCGTCTTTTTTTCAAATCCTCGTTTTTCATCATTTATAGCCCATGGCCTCGGACGGCATACTATAGCATGCCGTTTTTCATCATTTTTGAGGATTTGAAAAAAAGACGAAAATCACTCCGAGACCATGGACTATAGCCCATGGTCTCGGAGTGATTTTCGTCTTTTTTTCAAATCCTCGTTTTTCATCATTTATAGCCCATGGCCTCGGACGGCATACTATAGCATGCCGTTTTTCATCATTTTTGAGGATTTGAAAAAAAGACGAAAATCACTCCGAGACCATGGACTATAGCCCATGGTCTCGGAGTTATTTTCGTCTTTTTTTCAAATCCTCGTTTTTCATCATTTATAGCCCATGGCCTCGGACGGCATACTATAGCATGCCGTTTTTCATCATTTTTGAGGATTTGAAAAAAAGACGAAAATCACTCCGAGACCATGGACTATAGCCCATGGTCTCGGAGTGATTTTCGTCTTTTTTTCAAATCCTCGTTTTTCATCATTTATAGCCCATGGCCTCGGAGGGCTACTATAGCATGCCGTTTTTCATCATTTTTGAGGATTTGAAAAAAAGACGAAAATCACTCCGAGACCATGGACTATAGCCCATGGTCTCGGAGTGATTTTCGTCTTTTTTTCAAATCCTCGTTTTTCATCATTTATAGCCCATGGCCTCGGACGGCATACTATAGCATGCCGTTTTTCATCATTTTTGAGGATTTGAAAAAAAGACGAAAATCACTCCGAGACCATGGACTATAGCCCATGGTCTCGGAGTGATTTTCGTCTTTTTTTCAAATCCTCGTTTTTCATCATTTATAGCCCATGGCCTCGGACGGCATACTATAGCATGCCGTTTTTCATCATTTTTGAGGATTTGAAAAAAATACGAAAATCACTCCGAGACCATGGACTATAGCCCATGGTCTCGGAGTGATTTTCGTCTTTTTTTCAAATCCTCGTTTTTCATCATTTATAGCCCATGGCCTCGGAGGGCTACTATAGCATGCCGTTTTTCATCATTTTTGAGGATTTGAAAAAAAGACGAAAATCACTCCGAGACCATGGACTATAGCCCATGGTCTCGGAGTGATTTTCGTCTTTTTTTCAAATCCTCGTTTTTCATCATTTATAGCCCATGGCCTCGGACGGCATACTATAGCATGCCGTTTTTCATCATTTTTGAGGATTTGAAAAAAAGACGAAAATCACTCCGAGACCATGGACTATAGCCCATGGTCTCGGAGTGATTTTCGTCTTTTTTTCAAATCCTCGTTTTTCATCATTTATAGCCCATGGCCTCGGACGGCATACTATAGCATGCCGTTTTTCATCATTTTTGAGGATTTGAAAAAAATACGAAAATCACTCCGAGACCATGGACTATAGCCCATGGTCTCGGAGTGATTTTCGTCTTTTTTTCAAATCCTCGTTTTTCATCATTTATAGCCCATGGCCTCGGACGGCATACTATAGCATGCCGTTTTTCATCATTTTTGAGGATTTGAAAAAAAGACGAAAATCACTCCGAGACCATGGGCTATAGTCCATGGTCTCGGAGTGATTTTCGTCTTTTTTTCAAATCCTCGTTTTTCATCATTTATAGCCCATGGCCTCGGACGGCATACTATAGCATGCCGTTTTTCATCATTTTTGAGGATTTGAAAAAAAGACGAAAATCACTCCGAGACCATGGACTATAGCCCATGGTCTCGGAGTGATTTTCGTCTTTTTTTCAAATCCTCGTTTTTCATCATTTATAGCCCATGGCCTCGGACGGCATACTATAGCATGCCGTTTTTCATCATTTTTGAGGATTTGAAAAAAAGACGAAAATCACTCCGAGACCATGGACTATAGCCCATGGTCTCGGAGTGATTTTCGTCTTTTTTTCAAATCCTCGTTTTTCATCATTTATAGCCCATGGCCTCGGACGGCATACTATAGCATGCCGTTTTTCATCATTTTTGAGGATTTGAAAAAAAGACGAAAATCACTCCGAGACCATGGACTATAGCCCATGGTCTCGGAGTGATTTTCGTCTTTTTTTCAAATCCTCGTTTTTCATCATTTATAGCCCATGGCCTCGGACGGCATACTATAGCATGCCGTTTTTCATCATTTTTGAGGATTTGAAAAAAATACGAAAATCACTCCGAGACCATGGACTATAGCCCATGGTCTCGGAGTGATTTTCGTCTTTTTTTCAAATCCTCGTTTTTCATCATTTATAGCCCATGGCCTCGGAGGGCTACTATAGCATGCCGTTTTTCATCATTTTTGAGGATTTGAAAAAAAGACGAAAATCACTCCGAGACCATGGACTATAGCCCATGGTCTCGGAGTGATTTTCGTCTTTTTTTCAAATCCTCGTTTTTCATCATTTATAGCCCATGGCCTCGGACGGCATACTATAGCATGCCGTTTTTCATCATTTTTGAGGATTTGAAAAAAAGACGAAAATCACTCCGAGACCATGGACTATAGCCCATGGTCTCGGAGTGATTTTCGTCTTTTTTTCAAATCCTCGTTTTTCATCATTTATAGCCCATGGCCTCGGACGGCATACTATAGCATGCCGTTTTTCATCATTTTTGAGGATTTGAAAAAAATACGAAAATCACTCCGAGACCATGGACTATAGCCCATGGTCTCGGAGTGATTTTCGTCTTTTTTTCAAATCCTCGTTTTTCATCATTTATAGCCCATGGCCTCGGACGGCATACTATAGCATGCCGTTTTTCATCATTTTTGAGGATTTGAAAAAAAGACGAAAATCACTCCGAGACCATGGACTATAGCCCATGGTCTCGGAGTGATTTTCGTCTTTTTTTCAAATCCTCGTTTTTCATCATTTATAGCCCATGGCCTCGGACGGCATACTATAGCATGCCGTTTTTCATCATTTTTGAGGATTTGAAAAAAAGACGAAAATCACTCCGAGACCATGGACTATAGCCCATGGTCTCGGAGTGATTTTCGTCTTTTTTTCAAATCCTCGTTTTTCATCATTTATAGCCCATGGCCTCGGACGGCATACTATAGCATGCCGTTTTTCATCATTTTTGAGGATTTGAAAAAAAGACGAAAATCACTCCGAGACCATGGACTATAGCCCATGGTCTCGGAGTGATTTTCGTCTTTTTTTCAAATCCTCGTTTTTCATCATTTATAGCCCATGGCCTCGGACGGCATACTATAGCATGCCGTTTTTCATCATTTTTGAGGATTTGAAAAAAAGACGAAAATCACTCCGAGACCATGGACTATAGCCCATGGTCTCGGAGTGATTTTCGTCTTTTTTTCAAATCCTCGTTTTTCATAATTTATAGCCCATGGCCTCGGACGGCATACTATAGCATGCCGTTTTTCATCATTTTTGAGGATTTGAAAAAAAGACGAAAATCACTCCGAGACCATGGGCTATAGTCCATGGTCTCGGAGTGATTTTCGTCTTTTTTTCAAATCCTCGTTTTTCATCATTTATAGCCCATGGCCTCGGACGGCATACTATAGCATGCCGTTTTTCATCATTTTTGAGGATTTGAAAAAAAGACGAAAATCACTCCGAGACCATGGACTATAGCCCCTGGTCTCGGAGTGATTTTCGTCTTTTTTTCAAATCCTCGTTTTTCATCATTTATAGCCCATGGCCTCAGACGGAATACTATAGCATGCCGTTTTTCATCATTTTTGAGGATTTGAAAAAAAGACGAAAATCACTCCGAGACCATGGACTATAGCCCATGGTCTCGGAGTGATTTTCGTCTTTTTTTCAAATCCTCGTTTTTCATCATTTATAGCCCATGGCCTCGGACGGCATACTATAGCATGCGTTTTTCATCATTTTTGAGGATTTGAAAAAAAGACGAAAATCACTCCGAGACCATGGGCTATAGTCCATGGTCTCGGAGTGATTTTCGTCTTTTTTTCAAATCCTCGTTTTTCATCATTTATAGCCCATGGCCTCGGACGGCATACTATAGCATGCCGTTTTTCATCATTTTTGAGGATTTGAAAAAAAGACGAAAATCACTCCGAGACCATGGACTATAGCCCATGGTCTCGGAGTTATTTTCGTCTTTTTTTCAAATCCTCGTTTTTCATCATTTATAGCCCATGGCCTCGGACGGCATACTATAGCATGCCGTTTTTCATCATTTTTGAGGATTTGAAAAAAAGACGAAAATCACTCCGAGACCATGGACTATAGCCCATGGTCTCGGAGTGATTTTCGTCTTTTTTTCAAATCCTCGTTTTTCATCATTTATAGCCCATGGCCTCGGAGGGCTACTATAGCATGCCGTTTTTCATCATTTTTGAGGATTTGAAAAAAAGACGAAAATCACTCCGAGACCATGGACTATAGCCCATGGTCTCGGAGTGATTTTCGTCTTTTTTTCAAATCCTCGTTTTTCATCATTTATAGCCCATGGCCTCGGACGGCATACTATAGCATGCCGTTTTTCATCATTTTTGAGGATTTGAAAAAAAGACGAAAATCACTCCGAGACCATGGACTATAGCCCATGGTCTCGGAGTGATTTTCGTCTTTTTTTCAAATCCTCGTTTTTCATCATTTATAGCCCATGGCCTCGGACGGCATACTATAGCATGCCGTTTTTCATCATTTTTGAGGATTTGAAAAAAAGACGAAAATCACTCCGAGACCATGGACTATAGCCCATGGTCTCGGAGTGATTTTCGTCTTTTTTTCAAATCCTCGTTTTTCATCATTTATAGCCCATGGCCTCGGAGGGCTACTATAGCATGCCGTTTTTCATCATTTTTGAGGATTTGAAAAAAAGACGAAAATCACTCCGAGACCATGGACTATAGCCCATGGTCTCGGAGTGATTTTCGTCTTTTTTTCAAATCCTCGTTTTTCATCATTTATAGCCCATGGCCTCGGACGGCATACTATAGCATGCCGTTTTTCATCATTTTTGAGGATTTGAAAAAAAGACGAAAATCACTCCGAGACCATGGACTATAGCCCATGGTCTCGGAGTGATTTTCGTCTTTTTTTCAAATCCTCGTTTTTCATCATTTATAGCCCATGGCCTCGGACGGCATACTATAGCATGCCGTTTTTCATCATTTTTGAGGATTTGAAAAAAATACGAAAATCACTCCGAGACCATGGACTATAGCCCATGGTCTCGGAGTGATTTTCGTCTTTTTTTCAAATCCTCGTTTTTCATCATTTATAGCCCATGGCCTCGGAGGGCTACTATAGCATGCCGTTTTTCATCATTTTTGAGGATTTGAAAAAAAGACGAAAATCACTCCGAGACCATGGACTATAGCCCATGGTCTCGGAGTGATTTTCGTCTTTTTTTCAAATCCTCGTTTTTCATCATTTATAGCCCATGGCCTCGGACGGCATACTATAGCATGCCGTTTTTCATCATTTTTGAGGATTTGAAAAAAAGACGAAAATCACTCCGAGACCATGGACTATAGCCCATGGTCTCGGAGTGATTTTCGTCTTTTTTTCAAATCCTCGTTTTTCATCATTTATAGCCCATGGCCTCGGACGGCATACTATAGCATGCCGTTTTTCATCATTTTTGAGGATTTGAAAAAAATACGAAAATCACTCCGAGACCATGGACTATAGCCCATGGTCTCGGAGTGATTTTCGTCTTTTTTTCAAATCCTCGTTTTTCATCATTTATAGCCCATGGCCTCGGACGGCATACTATAGCATGCCGTTTTTCATCATTTTTGAGGATTTGAAAAAAAGACGAAAATCACTCCGAGACCATGGACTATAGCCCATGGTCTCGGAGTGATTTTCGTCTTTTTTTCAAATCCTCGTTTTTCATCATTTATAGCCCATGGCCTCGGACGGCATACTATAGCCTGCCGTTTTTCATCATTTTTGAGGATTTGAAAAAAAGACGAAAATCACTCCGAGACCATGGACTATAGCCCATGGTCTCGGAGTGATTTTCGTCTTTTTTTCAAATCCTCGTTTTTCATCATTTATAGCCCATGGCCTCGGACGGCATACTATAGCATGCCGTTTTTCATCATTTTTGAGGATTTGAAAAAAAGACGAAAATCACTCCGATACCATGGGCTATAGTCCATGGTCTCGGAGTGATTTTCGTCTTTTTTTCAAATCCTCGTTTTTCATCATTTATAGCCCATGGCCTCGGACGGCATACTATAGCATGCCGTTTTTCATCATTTTTGAGGATTTGAAAAAAAGACGAAAATCACTCCGAGACCATGGACTATAGCCCATGGTCTCGGAGTGATTTTCGTCTTTTTTTCAAATCCTCGTTTTTCATCATTTATAGCCCATGGCCTCGGACGGCATACTATAGCATGCCGTTTTTCATCATTTTTGAGGATTTGAAAAAAAGACGAAAATCACTCCGAGACCATGGACTATAGCCCCTGGTCTCGGAGTGATTTTCGTCTTTTTTTCAAATCCTCGTTTTTCATCATTTATAGCCCATGGCCTCAGACGGAATACTATAGCATGCCGTTTTTCATCATTTTTGAGGATTTGAAAAAAAGACGAAAATCACTCCGAGACCATGGACTATAGCCCATGGTCTCGGAGTGATTTTCGTCTTTTTTTCAAATCCTCGTTTTTCATCATTTATAGCCCATGGCCTCGGACGGCATACTATAGCATGCCGTTTTTCATCATTTTTGAGGATTTGAAAAAAAGACGAAAATCACTCCGAGACCATGGACTATATATAGCCCATGGTCTCGGAGTGATTTTCGTCTTTTTTTCAAATCCTCGTTTTTCATCATTTATAGCCCATGGCCTCGGACGGCATACTATAGCATGCCGTTTTTCATCATTTTTGAGGATTTGAAAAAAAGACGAAAATCACTCCGAGACCATGGACTATAGCCCATGGTCTCGGAGTGATTTTCGTCTTTTTTTCAAATCCTCGTTTTTCATCATTTATAGCCCATGGCCTCGGAGGGCTACTATAGCATGCCGTTTTTCATCATTTTGGAGGATTTGAAAAAAAGACGAAAATCACTCCGAGACCATGGACTATAGCCCATGGTCTCGGAGTGATTTTCGTCTTTTTTTCAAATCCTCGTTTTTCATAATTTATAGCCCATGGCCTCGGACGGCATACTATAGCATGCCGTTTTTCATCATTTTTGAGGATTTGAAAAAAAGACGAAAATCACTCCGATACCATGGGCTATAGTCCATGGTCTCGGAGTGATTTTCGTCTTTTTTTCAAATCCTCGTTTTTCATCATTTATAGCCCATGGCCTCGGACGGCATACTATAGCATGCCGTTTTTCATCATTTTTGAGGATTTGAAAAAAAGACGAAAATCACTCCGAGACCATGGACTATAGCCCATGGTCTCGGAGTGATTTTCGTCTTTTTTTCAAATCCTCGTTTTTCATCATTTATAGCCCATGGCCTCGGACGGCATACTATAGCATGCCGTTTTTCATCATTTTTGAGGATTTGAAAAAAAGACGAAAATCACTCCGATACCATGGGCTATAGTCCATGGTCTCGGAGTGATTTTCGTCTTTTTTTCAAATCCTCGTTTTTCATCATTTATAGCCCATGGCCTCGGACGGCATACTATAGCATGCCGTTTTTCATCATTTTTGAGGATTTGAAAAAAAGACGAAAATCACTCCGAGACCATGGACTATAGCCCATGGTCTCGGAGTGATTTTCGTCTTTTTTTCAAATCCTCGTTTTTCATCATTTATAGCCCATGGCCTCGGACGGCATACTATAGCATGCCGTTTTTCATCATTTTTGAGGATTTGAAAAAAAGACGAAAATCACTCCGAGACCATGGACTATAGCCCATGGTCTCGGAGTGATTTTCGTCTTTTTTTCAAATCCTCGTTTTTCATCATTTATAGCCCATGGCCTCGGACGGCATACTATAGCATGCCGTTTTTCATCATTTTTGAGGATTTGAAAAAAAGACGAAAATCACTCCGATACCATGGGCTATAGTCCATGGTCTCGGAGTGATTTTTGTCTTTTTTTCAAATCCTCGTTTTTCATAATTTATAGCCCATGGCCTCGGACGGCATACTATAGCATGCCGTTTTTCATCATTTTTGAGGATTTGAAAAAAAGACGAAAATCACTCCGATACCATGGGCTATAGTCCATGGTCTCGGAGTGATTTTCGTATTTTTTTCAAATCCTCGTTTTTCATCATTTATAGCCCATGGCCTCGGACGGCATACTATAGCATGCCGTTTTTCATCATTTTTGAGGATTTGAAAAAAAGACGAAAATCACTCCGAGACCATGGACTATAGCCCATGGTCTCGGAGTGATTTTCGTCTTTTTTTCAAATCCTCGTTTTTCATCATTTATAGCCCATGGCCTCGGACGGCATACTATAGCATGCCGTTTTTCATCATTTTTGAGGATTTGAAAAAAAGACGAAAATCACTCCGAGACCATGGACTATAGCCCATGGTCTCGGAGTGATTTTCGTCTTTTTTTCAAATCCTCGTTTTTCATCATTTATAGCCCATGGCCTCGGACGGCATACTATAGCATGCCGTTTTTCATCATTTTTGAGGATTTGAAAAAAAGACGAAAATCACTCCGATACCATGGGCTATAGTCCATGGTCTCGGAGTGATTTTCGTCTTTTTTTCAAATCCTCGTTTTTCATCATTTATAGCCCATGGCCTCGGACGGCATACTATAGCATGCCGTTTTTCATCATTTTTGAGGATTTGAAAAAAAGACGAAAATCACTCCGAGACCATGGACTATAGCCCATGGTCTCGGAGTGATTTTCGTCTTTTTTTCAAATCCTCGTTTTTCATAATTTATAGCCCATGGCCTCGGACGGCATACTATAGCATGCCGTTTTTCATCATTTTTGAGGATTTGAAAAAAAGACGAAAATCACTCCGAGACCATGGACTATAGCCCATGGTCTCGGAGTGATTTTCGTCTTTTTTTCAAATCCTCGTTTTTCATCATTTATAGCCCATGGCCTCGGACGGCATACTATAGCATGCCGTTTTTCATCATTTTTGAGGATTTGAAAAAAAGACGAAAATCACTCCGATACCATGGGCTATAGTCCATGGTCTCGGAGTGATTTTTGTCTTTTTTTCAAATCCTCGTTTTTCATAATTTATAGCCCATGGCCTCGGACGGCATACTATAGCATGCCGTTTTTCATCATTTTTGAGGATTTGAAAAAAAGACGAAAATCACTCCGATACCATGGGCTATAGTCCATGGTCTCGGAGTGATTTTCGTCTTTTTTTCAAATCCTCGTTTTTCATCATTTATAGCCCATGGCCTCGGACGGCATACTATAGCATGCCGTTTTTCATCATTTTTGAGGATTTGAAAAAAAGACGAAAATCACTCCGAGACCATGGACTATAGCCCATGGTCTCGGAGTGATTTTCGTCTTTTTTTCAAATCCTCGTTTTTCATCATTTATAGCCCATGGCCTCGGACGGCATACTATAGCATGCCGTTTTTCATCATTTTTGAGGATTTGAAAAAAAGACGAAAATCACTCCGAGACCATGGACTATAGCCCATGGTCTCGGAGTGATTTTCGTCTTTTTTTCAAATCCTCGTTTTTCATCATTTATAGCCCATGGCCTCGGACGGCATACTATAGCATGCCGTTTTTCATCATTTTTGAGGATTTGAAAAAAAGACGAAAATCACTCCGATACCATGGGCTATAGTCCATGGTCTCGGAGTGATTTTCGTCTTTTTTTCAAATCCTCGTTTTTCATCATTTATAGCCCATGGCCTCGGACGGCATACTATAGCATGCCGTTTTTCATCATTTTTGAGGATTTGAAAAAAAGACGAAAATCACTCCGAGACCATGGACTATAGCCCATGGTCTCGGAGTGATTTTCGTCTTTTTTTCAAATCCTCGTTTTTCATAATTTATAGCCCATGGCCTCGGACGGCATACTATAGCATGCCGTTTTTCATCATTTTTGAGGATTTGAAAAAAAGACGAAAATCACTCCGAGACCATGGACTATAGCCCATGGTCTCGGAGTGATTTTCGTCTTTTTTTCAAATCCTCGTTTTTCATCATTTATAGCCCATGGCCTCGGACGGCATACTATAGCATGCCGTTTTTCATCATTTTTGAGGATTTGAAAAAAAGACGAAAATCACTCCGATACCATGGGCTATAGTCCATGGTCTCGGAGTGATTTTTGTCTTTTTTTCAAATCCTCGTTTTTCATAATTTATAGCCCATGGCCTCGGACGGCATACTATAGCATGCCGTTTTTCATCATTTTTGAGGATTTGAAAAAAAGACGAAAATCACTCCGATACCATGGGCTATAGTCCATGGTCTCGGAGTGATTTTCGTCTTTTTTTCAAATCCTCGTTTTTCATCATTTATAGCCCATGGCCTCGGACGGCATACTATAGCATGCCGTTTTTCATCATTTTTGAGGATTTGAAAAAAAGACGAAAATCACTCCGAGACCATGGACTATAGCCCATGGTCTCGGAGTGATTTTCGTCTTTTTTTCAAATCCTCGTTTTTCATCATTTATAGCCCATGGCCTCGGACGGCATACTATAGCATGCCGTTTTTCATCATTTTTGTGGATTTGAAAAAAAGACGAAAATCACTCCGAGACCATGGACTATAGCCCATGGTCTCGGAGTGATTTTCGTCTTTTTTTCAAATCCTCGTTTTTCATCATTTATAGCCCATGGCCTCGGACGGCATACTATAGCATGCCGTTTTTCATCATTTTTGAGGATTTGAAAAAAAGACGAAAATCACTCCGATACCATGGGCTATAGTCCATGGTCTCGGAGTGATTTTCGTCTTTTTTTCAAATCCTCGTTTTTCATAATTTATAGCCCATGGCCTCGGACGGCATACTATAGCATGCCGTTTTTCATCATTTTTGAGGATTTGAAAAAAAGACGAAAATCACTCCGAGACCATGGACTATAGCCCATGGTCTCGGAGTGATTTTCGTCTTTTTTTCAAATCCTCGTTTTTCATAATTTATAGCCCATGGCCTCGGACGGCATACTATAGCATGCCGTTTTTCATCATTTTTGAGGATTTGAAAAAAAGACGAAAATCACTCCGAGACCATGGACTATAGCCCATGGTCTCGGAGTGATTTTCGTCTTTTTTTCAAATCCTCGTTTTTCATCATTTATAGCCCATGGCCTCGGACGGCATACTATAGCATGCCGTTTTTCATCATTTTTGAGGATTTGAAAAAAAGACGAAAATCACTCCGATACCATGGGCTATAGTCCATGGTCTCGGAGTGATTTTCGTCTTTTTTTCAAATCCTCGTTTTTCATCATTTATAGCCCATGGCCTCGGACGGCATACTATAGCATGCCGTTTTTCATCATTTTTGAGGATTTGAAAAAAAGACGAAAATCACTCCGAGACCATGGACTATAGCCCATGGTCTCGGAGTGATTTTCGTCTTTTTTTCAAATCCTCGTTTTTCATCATTTATAGCCCATGGCCTCGGACGGCATACTATAGCATGCCGTTTTTCATCATTTTTGAGGATTTGAAAAAAAGACGAAAATCACTCCGAGACCATGGACTATAGCCCATGGTCTCGGAGTGATTTTCGTCTTTTTTTCAAATCCTCGTTTTTCATCATTTATAGCCCATGGCCTCGGACGGCATACTATAGCATGCCGTTTTTCATCATTTTTGAGGATTTGAAAAAAAGACGAAAATCACTCCGATACCATGGGCTATAGTCCATGGTCTCGGAGTGATTTTCGTCTTTTTTTCAAATCCTCGTTTTTCATAATTTATAGCCCATGGCCTCGGACGGCATACTATAGCATGCCGTTTTTCATCATTTTTGAGGATTTGAAAAAAAGACGAAAATCACTCCGATACCATGGGCTATAGTCCATGGTCTCGGAGTGATTTTCGTCTTTTTTTCAAATCCTCGTTTTTCATCATTTATAGCCCATGGCCTCGGACGGCATACTATAGCATGCCGTTTTTCATCATTTTTGAGGATTTGAAAAAAAGACGAAAATCACTCCGAGACCATGGACTATAGCCCATGGTCTCGGAGTGATTTTCGTCTTTTTTTCAAATCCTCGTTTTTCATCATTTATAGCCCATGGCCTCGGACGGCATACTATAGCATGCCGTTTTTCATCATTTTTGAGGATTTGAAAAAAAGACGAAAATCACTCCGAGACCATGGACTATAGCCCATGGTCTCGGAGTGATTTTCGTCTTTTTTTCAAATCCTCGTTTTTCATCATTTATAGCCCATGGCCTCGGACGGCATACTATAGCATGCCGTTTTTCATCATTTTTGAGGATTTGAAAAAAAGACGAAAATCACTCCGATACCATGGGCTATAGTCCATGGTCTCGGAGTGATTTTCGTCTTTTTTTCAAATCCTCGTTTTTCATAATTTATAGCCCATGGCCTCGGACGGCATACTATAGCATGCCGTTTTTCATCATTTTTGAGGACTTGAAAAAAAGACGAAAATCACTCCGATACCATGGGCTATAGTCCATGGTCTCGGAGTGATTTTCGTCTTTTTTTCAAATCCTCGTTTTTCATCATTTATAGCCCATGGCCTCGGACGGCATACTATAGCATGCCGTTTTTCATCATTTTTGAGGATTTGAAAAAAAGACGAAAATCACTCCGAGACCATGGACTATAGCCCATGGTCTCGGAGTGATTTTCGTCTTTTTTTCAAATCCTCGTTTTTCATCATTTATAGCCCATGGCCTCGGACGGCATACTATAGCATGCCGTTTTTCATCATTTTTGAGGATTTGAAAAAAAGACGAAAATCACTCCGATACCATGGGCTATAGTCCATGGTCTCGGAGTGATTTTCGTCTTTTTTTCAAATCCTCGTTTTTCATCATTTATAGCCCATGGCCTCGGACGGCATACTATAGCATGCCGTTTTTCATCATTTTTGAGGATTTGAAAAAAAGACGAAAATCACTCCGAGACCATGGACTATAGCCCATGGTCTCGGAGTGATTTTCGTCTTTTTTTCAAATCCTCGTTTTTCATAATTTATAGCCCATGGCCTCGGACGGCATACTATAGCATGCCGTTTTTCATCATTTTTGAGGATTTGAAAAAAAGACGAAAATCACTCCGAGACCATGGACTATAGCCCATGGTCTCGGAGTGATTTTCGTCTTTTTTTCAAATCCTCGTTTTTCATCATTTATAGCCCATGGCCTCGGACGGCATACTATAGCATGCCGTTTTTCATCATTTTTGAGGATTTGAAAAAAAGACGAAAATCACTCCGAGACCATGGGCTATAGTCCATGGTCTCGGAGTGATTTTCGTCTTTTTTTCAAATCCTCGTTTTTCATCATTTATAGCCCATGGCCTCGGACGGCATACTATAGCATACCGTTTTTCATCATTTTTGAGGATTTGAAAAAAAGACGAAAATCACTCCGAGACCATGGACTATAGCCCATGGTCTCGGAGTGATTTTCGTCTTTTTTTCAAATCCTCGTTTTTCATAATTTATAGCCCATGGCCTCGGACGGCATACTATAGCATGCCGTTTTTCATCATTTTTGAGGATTTGAAAAAAAGACGAAAATCACTCCGAGACCATGGACTATAGCCCATGGTCTCGGAGTGATTTTCGTCTTTTTTTCAAATCCTCGTTTTTCATAATTTATAGCCCATGGCCTCGGACGGCATACTATAGCATGCCGTTTTTCATCATTTTTGAGGATTTGAAAAAAAGACGAAAATCACTCCGAGACCATGGACTATAGCCCATGGTCTCGGAGTGATTTTCGTCTTTTTTTCAAATCCTCGTTTTTCATAATTTATAGCCCATGGCCTCGGACGGCATACTATAGCATGCCGTTTTTCATCATTTTTGAGGATTTGAAAAAAAGACGAAAATCACTCCGATACCATGGGCTATAGTCCATGGTCTCGGAGTGATTTTCGTCTTTTTTTCAAATCCTCGTTTTTCATCATTTATATGAAATGAAATGAAATGAAATGAAATGAAATGAAATGAAATGAAATGAAATCTATATTTACCCAGGGTATCTGGGCTAAGCTCAAGAACTTGTTTCCAGCCAGGCCCTGCTCATAGAACACATTTCATCGTAGTGGTTGATGCCTTGTTCAAGGGCATTTCAGCGGTGGTAATTTTAACGTGTCGGACGGCTGATTCGAACTGGGAACCTTCCGGTATCTAGACCGCGCCGCTATCCGTTCGGCCACTGCTGCCACTACAGCCCATTAGCCTGGTATCCAGCCTGCTTCGCTACGTTCGGCGGATTTTTTTTTCTCTCTTCGCTTATCAGTCTGGAAAGCCTCCTATCTCCAAGGGAGGCGGGACATGCCAAAAGCTTCGAAACCTACCGTGGCTTCTGATTGGTCTGTGGTGCGGGGCGGGACAAAGCACCAGTGAGACGTCATAGCAAAGCGCAGTGCAGCGCAGTGAAAAGCATAGACATATATACATAGACGCCCCTTCCGGCTCTGAGGCGTGTGTCAAAATTGAAGGCACTATTTTCCCGACATTCCTTGCGAAGAATAGCGGAAGCAAAGCGGAAGCTTGTCAAGCTTCCGCGTGCGTAACATAAGTCCCGGAAAAGACGCGCTGTGATTGGCCAGTAGTCACTTGAGTGACAGCGAGAGACATGGAGGATTCACATGAGTGACGTCACTCGGGCAGCGACGCAGTCGCCTTCAGCAAATGCCTTCAGCACTTCTAAATAAGAAAGCTGCGGAGAACTGTTGCTTTGTGTTCACTCTTTTAATGTTTTCTGTTAGTAATCTAATCCCCCCTGGCTCTGATGTTGTATTGTTAATAACTTTGTTGTTTGTGTTTGTTTGTCTTGTTTTGTAATGTATATTGTCATGACTGTTATAAAGATTTGTTAAAAAAAAAAAAAAAGCCTTCAGCACTGCACTTCCGCCTTCATTGGGATACACGTCGCTCCAATGAACTGCAGCGGCAAATGAGGCGTCTATGTATATATGTCTATGGTGAAAAGCATGGAGGGTGGCGCTGGCTGATGACGTAGGTTGCCTAACGCTACTCTCATTCGTTGGAACAACATCCAATCAGCAACGACGTTGACTACGTAACATATGTAGTTCTAGTGTAGTTCTGCAAAACCTCCCAATGGGAGGCTTTCCAGACTGATAAGCGAAGAGAGAAAAAAAAATCCGCCGAACGTAGCGAAGCAGGCTGGATACCAGGCTAACAGCCCATGGCCTCGGACGGCATACTATAGCATGCCGTTTTTCATCATTTTTGAGGATTTGAAAAAAAGACGAAAATCACTCCGAGACCATGGACTATAGCCCATGGTCTCGGAGTGATTTTCGTCTTTTTTTCAAATCCTCGTTTTTCATCATTTATAGCCCATGGCCTCGGACGGCATACTATAGCATGCCGTTTTTCATCATTTTTGAGGATTTGAAAAAAAGACGAAAATCACTCCGAGACCATGGACTATAGCCCATGGTCTCGGAGTGATTTTCGTCTTTTTTTCAAATCCTCGTTTTTCATCATTTATAGCCCATGGCCTCGGACGGCATACTATAGCATGCCGTTTTTCATCATTTTTGAGGATTTGAAAAAAAGACGAAAATCACTCCGATACCATGGGCTATAGTCCATGGTCTCGGAATGATTTTCGTCTTTTTTTCAAATCCTCGTTTTTCATCATTTATAGCCCATGGCCTCAGACGGAATACTATAGCATGCCGTTTTTCATCATTTTTGAGGATTTGAAAAAAAGACGAAAATCACTCCGAGACCATGGACTATAGCCCATGGTCTCGGAGTGATTTTCGTCTTTTTTTCAAATCCTCGTTTTTCATCATTTAGCCCATGGCCTCGGACGGCATACTATAGCATGCCGTTTTTCATCATTTTTGAGGATTTGAAAAAAAGACGAAAATCACTCCGAGACCATGGACTATAGCCCATGGTCTCGGAGTGATTTTCGTCTTTTTTTCAAATCCTCGTTTTTCATCATTTATAGCCCATGGCCTCGGACGGCATACTATAGCATGCCGTTTTTCATCATTTTTGAGGATTTGAAAAAAAGACGAAAATCACTCCGAGACCATGGACTATAGCCCATGGTCTCGGAGTGATTTTCGTCTTTTTTTCAAATCCTCGTTTTTCATCATTTATAGCCCATGGCCTCGGACGGCATACTATAGCATGCCGTTTTTCATCATTTTTGAGGATTTGAAAAAAAGACGAAAATCACTCCGAGACCATGGACTATAGCCCATGGTCTCGGAGTGATTTTCGTCTTTTTTTCAAATCCTCGTTTTTCATCATTTATAGCCCATGGCCTCGGACGGCATACTATAGCATGCCGTTTTTCATCATTTTTAAGGATTTGAAAAAAAGACGAAAATCACTCCGAGACCATGGACTATAGCCCATGGTCTCGGAGTGATTTTCGTCTTTTTTTCAAATCCTCGTTTTTCATCATTTATAGCCCATGGCCTCGGACGGCATACTATAGCATGCCGTTTTTCATCATTTTTGAGGATTTGAAAAAAGGACGAAAATCACTCCGAGACCATGGACTATAGCCCATGGTCTCGGAGTGATTTTCGTCTTTTTTTCAAATCCTCGTTTTTCATCATTTATAGCCCATGGCCTCGGACGGCATACTATAGCATGCCGTTTTTCATCATTTTTGAGGATTTGAAAAAAAGACGAAAATCACTCCGAGACCATGGACTATAGCCCCTGGTCTCGGAGTGATTTTCGTCTTTTTTTCAAATCCTCGTTTTTCATCATTTATAGCCCATGGCCTCAGACGGAATACTATAGCATGCCGTTTTTCATCATTTTTGAGGATTTGAAAAAAAGACGAAAATCACTCCGAGACCATGGACTATAGCCCATGGTCTCGGAGTGATTTTCGTCTTTTTTTCAAATCCTCGTTTTTCATCATTTATAGCCCATGGCCTCGGACGGCATACTATAGCATGCCGTTTTTCATCATTTTTGAGGATTTGAAAAAAAGACGAAAATCACTCCGAGACCATGGACTATAGCCCATGGTCTCGGAGTTATTTTCGTCTTTTTTTCAAATCCTCGTTTTTCATAATTTATAGCCCATGGCCTCGGACGGCATACTATAGCATGCCGTTTTTCATCATTTTTGAGGATTTGAAAAAAAGACGAAAATCACTCCGAGACCATGGACTATAGCCCATGGTCTCGGAGTGATTTTCGTCTTTTTTTCAAATCCTCGTTTTTCATCATTTATAGCCCATGGCCTCGGACGGCATACTATAGCATGCCGTTTTTCATCATTTTTGAGGATTTGAAAAAAAGACGAAAATCACTCCGATACCATGGGCTATAGTCCATGGTCTCGGAGTGATTTTCGTCTTTTTTTCAAATCCTCGTTTTTCATCATTTATAGCCCATGGCCTCAGACGGAATACTATAGCATGCCGTTTTTCATCATTTTTGAGGATTTGAAAAAAAGACGAAAATCACTCCGAGACCATGGACTATAGCCCATGGTCTCGGAGTGATTTTCGTCTTTTTTTCAAATCCTCGTTTTTCATCATTTAGCCCATGGCCTCGGACGGCATACTATAGCATGCCGTTTTTCATCATTTTTGAGGATTTGAAAAAAAGACGAAAATCACTCCGAGACCATGGACTATAGCCCATGGTCTCGGAGTGATTTTCGTCTTTTTTTCAAATCCTCGTTTTTCATCATTTATAGCCCATGGCCTCGGACGGCATACTATAGCATGCCGTTTTTCATCATTTTTGAGGATTTGAAAAAAAGACGAAAATCACTCCGAGACCATGGGCTATAGTCCATGGTCTCGGAGTGATTTTCGTCTTTTTTTCAAATCCTCGTTTTTCATCATTTATAGCCCATGGCCTCGGACGGCATACTATAGCATGCCGTTTTTCATCATTTTTGAGGATTTGAAAAAAAGACGAAAATCACTCCGAGACCATGGACTATAGCCCATGGTCTCGGAGTGATTTTCGTCTTTTTTTCAAATCCTCGTTTTTCATAATTTATAGCCCATGGCCTCGGACGGCATACTATAGCATGCCGTTTTTCATCATTTTTGAGGATTTGAAAAAAAGACGAAAATCACTCCGAGACCATGGACTATAGCCCATGGTCTCGGAGTGATTTTCGTCTTTTTTTCAAATCCTCGTTTTTCATCATTTATAGCCCATGGCCTCGGACGGCATACTATAGCATGCCGTTTTTCATCATTTTTGAGGATTTGAAAAAAAGACGAAAATCACTCCGAGACCATGGACTATAGCCCATGGTCTCGGAGTGATTTTCGTCTTTTTTTCAAATCCTCGTTTTTCATCATTTATAGCCCATGGCCTCGGACGGCATACTATAGCATGCCGTTTTTCATCATTTTTAAGGATTTGAAAAAAAGACGAAAATCACTCCGAGACCATGGACTATAGCCCATGGTCTCGGAGTGATTTTCGTCTTTTTTTCAAATCCTCGTTTTTCATCATTTATAGCCCATGGCCTCGGACGGCATACTATAGCATGCCGTTTTTCATCATTTTTGAGGATTTGAAAAAAAGACGAAAATCACTCCGAGACCATGGACTATAGCCCATGGTCTCGGAGTGATTTTCGTCTTTTTTTCAAATCCTCGTTTTTCATCATTTATAGCCCATGGCCTCGGACGGCATACTATAGCATGCCGTTTTTCATCATTTTTGAGGATTTGAAAAAAAGACGAAAATCACTCCGAGACCATGGACTATAGCCCCTGGTCTCGGAGTGATTTTCGTCTTTTTTTCAAATCCTCGTTTTTCATCATTTATAGCCCATGGCCTCGGACGGCATACTATAGCATGCCGTTTTTCATCATTTTTGAGGATTTGAAAAAAAGACGAAAATCACTCCGAGACCATGGACTATAGCCCATGGTCTCGGAGTGATTTTCGTCTTTTTTTCAAATCCTCGTTTTTCATCATTTATAGCCCATGGCCTCGGACGGCATACTATAGCATGCCGTTTTTCATCATTTTTGAGGATTTGAAAAAAAGACGAAAATCACTCCGAGACCATGGACTATAGCCCATGGTCTCGGAGTGATTTTCGTCTTTTTTTCAAATCCTCGTTTTTCATCATTTATAGCCCATGGCCTCGGACGGCATACTATAGCATGCCGTTTTTCATCATTTTTGAGGATTTGAAAAAAAGACGAAAATCACTCCGATACCATGGGCTATAGTCCATGGTCTCGGAGTGATTTTCGTCTTTTTTTCAAATCCTCGTTTTTCATCATTTATAGCCCATGGCCTCAGACGGAATACTATAGCATGCCGTTTTTCATCATTTTTGAGGATTTGAAAAAAAGACGAAAATCACTCCGAGACCATGGACTATAGCCCATGGTCTCGGAGTGATTTTCGTCTTTTTTTCAAATCCTCGTTTTTCATCATTTAGCCCATGGCCTCGGACGGCATACTATAGCATGCCGTTTTTCATCATTTTTGAGGATTTGAAAAAAAGACGAAAATCACTCCGAGACCATGGACTATAGCCCATGGTCTCGGAGTGATTTTCGTCTTTTTTTCAAATCCTCGTTTTTCATCATTTATAGCCCATGGCCTCGGACGGCATACTATAGCATGCCGTTTTTCATCATTTTTGAGGATTTGAAAAAAAGACGAAAATCACTCCGAGACCATGGGCTATAGTCCATGGTCTCGGAGTGATTTTCGTCTTTTTTTCAAATCCTCGTTTTTCATCATTTATAGCCCATGGCCTCGGACGGCATACTATAGCATGCCGTTTTTCATCATTTTTGAGGATTTGAAAAAAAGACGAAAATCACTCCGAGACCATGGACTATAGCCCATGGTCTCGGAGTGATTTTCGTCTTTTTTTCAAATCCTCGTTTTTCATAATTTATAGCCCATGGCCTCGGACGGCATACTATAGCATGCCGTTTTTCATCATTTTTGAGGATTTGAAAAAAAGACGAAAATCACTCCGAGACCATGGACTATAGCCCATGGTCTCGGAGTGATTTTCGTCTTTTTTTCAAATCCTCGTTTTTCATCATTTATAGCCCATGGCCTCGGACGGCATACTATAGCATGCCGTTTTTCATCATTTTTGAGGATTTGAAAAAAAGACGAAAATCACTCCGAGACCATGGACTATAGCCCATGGTCTCGGAGTGATTTTCGTCTTTTTTTCAAATCCTCGTTTTTCATCATTTATAGCCCATGGCCTCGGACGGCATACTATAGCATGCCGTTTTTCATCATTTTTAAGGATTTGAAAAAAAGACGAAAATCACTCCGAGACCATGGACTATAGCCCATGGTCTCGGAGTGATTTTCGTCTTTTTTTCAAATCCTCGTTTTTCATCATTTATAGCCCATGGCCTCGGACGGCATACTATAGCATGCCGTTTTTCATCATTTTTGAGGATTTGAAAAAAAGACGAAAATCACTCCGAGACCATGGACTATAGCCCATGGTCTCGGAGTGATTTTCGTCTTTTTTTCAAATCCTCGTTTTTCATCATTTATAGCCCATGGCCTCGGACGGCATACTATAGCATGCCGTTTTTCATCATTTTTGAGGATTTGAAAAAAAGACGAAAATCACTCCGAGACCATGGACTATAGCCCCTGGTCTCGGAGTGATTTTCGTCTTTTTTTCAAATCCTCGTTTTTCATCATTTATAGCCCATGGCCTCAGACGGAATACTATAGCATGCCGTTTTTCATCATTTTTGAGGATTTGAAAAAAAGACGAAAATCACTCCGAGACCATGGACTATAGCCCATGGTCTCGGAGTGATTTTCGTCTTTTTTTCAAATCCTCGTTTTTCATCATTTATAGCCCATGGCCTCGGACGGCATACTATAGCATGCCGTTTTTCATCATTTTTGAGGATTTGAAAAAAAGACGAAAATCACTCCGAGACCATGGACTATAGCCCATGGTCTCGGAGTTATTTTCGTCTTTTTTTCAAATCCTCGTTTTTCATAATTTATAGCCCATGGCCTCGGACGGCATACTATAGCATGCCGTTTTTCATCATTTTTGAGGATTTGAAAAAAAGACGAAAATCACTCCGAGACCATGGACTATAGCCCATGGTCTCGGAGTGATTTTCGTCTTTTTTTCAAATCCTCGTTTTTCATCATTTATAGCCCATGGCCTCGGACGGCATACTATAGCATGCCGTTTTTCATCATTTTTGAGGATTTGAAAAAAAGACGAAAATCACTCCGAGACCATGGACTATAGCCCATGGTCTCGGAGTGATTTTCGTCTTTTTTTCAAATCCTCGTTTTTCATCATTTATAGCCCATGGCCTCGGACGGCATACTATAGCATGCCGTTTTTCATCATTTTTGAGGATTTGAAAAAAAGACGAAAATCACTCAGAGACCATGGACTAAAGCCCATGGTCTCGGAGTGATTTTCGTCTTTTTTTCAAATCCTCGTTTTTCATCATTTATAGTCCATGGCCTCGGACGGCATACTATAGCATGCCGTTTTTCATCATTTTTGAGGATTTGAAAAAAAGACGAAAATCACTCCGAGACCATGGACTATAGCCCATGGTCTCGGAGTGATTTTCGTCTTTTTTTCAAATCCTCGTTTTTCATCATTTATAGCCCATGGCCTCGGACGGCATACTATAGCATGCCGTTTTTCATCATTTTTGAGGATTTGAAAAAAAGACGAAAATCACTCCGAGACCATGGACTATAGCCCATGGTCTCGGAGTGATTTTCGTCTTTTTTTCAAATCCTCGTTTTTCATAATTTATAGCCCATGGCCTCGGACGGCATACTATAGCATGCCGTTTTTCATCATTTTTGAGGATTTGAAAAAAAGACGAAAATCACTGCGAAACGGCATACTATAGCATGCCGTTTTTCATCATTTTTGAGGATTTGAAAAAAAGACCAACATCCAACATATAAAAAACATATTTGTGATTTTTGTTTGTTTAATTTGATTCCAGCAAACAGAAATTTGCTAGTTTTTCCTTTTTTTGTGTGAAAAATGGGAAAACGCTAAACGAAAAATCACAAAAACTGGTCAAGGGACCTTAGTATAAGTGTGTTTGTTCAATTTAATCCAGCAAAAAGAAAATTGCTATTTTTTTCCTTTTTTTGTTCAGAATTGAAAAATTGGAAAACACTAACCGAAAAATCACAAAAATGGTGGTGCCTTAGTATAATTCTGTTTGAGTCCAGCAAACAGAAATTTGCTATTTTTTTCCTTTTTTTTGTTCAGATTTGAAAAATGTGAAAACTCGAAGCCAAAACCCAGCTTTTAAAAGCTGCGTCAAAGTTGAGTTTTCAAGAGAAAAAAAGCACACAAAAAAAAGATGTTCATTCCAAGCTTCAAAACGAAAAAGCTGGTATGCATAGAGATAACATGGGAGCACGAAGCAAGAAGCTGCTTCTAGCTTCCTTGGTGTTAACGCGGCTTAAGTCTGATTATGCCTTTGGGTTTTTTCTGGACCCAGTGGCACGGTGTGTTAGGACGCTGCCACATGATCGGGAGATGGTTAGTTCAAACCCCACTCAAGTCTTTACTTTCAAGACCGATTTCAGAAGAAGAAAACCAACAAAAAAGCAGTTGATTTGTCTGGAACCAGTGGCGCAGTGTGTTACGATGCTGCCACATGATCGGGAGATGGTGAGTTCAAACGCCACTCAAGTCTTTACTTTCAAGACCGATTTCAGAAGAAGAAAACCAACAAAAAAGCAGTGTGAATTGTCTTGAACCAGTGGCGCAGTGTGTTAGGACGCTACCACATCATCGGGAGATGGTGAGTTCAAACCCCACTCAAGTCTTTACTTTCAAGACCGATTTCAGAAGAAGAAAACCAACAAAAAAGCAATTGAGTTGTCTGGACCCAGTGGCACGGTGTGTTAGGACGCTGCCACATGATCGGGAGATGGTTAGTTCAAACCCCACTCAAGTCTTTACTTTCAAGACCGATTTCAGAAGAAGAAAACCAACAAAAAAGCAGTTGTTTTGTCTGGAACCTCTGGCGCAGTGTGTTACGATGCTGCCACATGATCGGGAGATGGTGAGTTCAAACCCCACTCAAGTCTTTACTTTCAAGACCGATTTCAGAAGAAGAAAACCAACAAAAAAGCAGTGTGAATTGTCTGGAACCAGTGGCGCAGTGTGATAGAACGCTCCCACATGATCGGGAGATGGTGAGTTCAAACCCCACTCAAGTTCAAACAAAAAAATAAAGGTCCAGGGTCCAATCCCACCCCAGTCTTTACTGTGACACTTTGCTTTCCACAATGACATCAAGTAGCACAGAAAAGCTGTGTTGTAGTAACCATCAGTTAGCTCAGTGTGATGAGAGGCTGTCCTTGGGAGCCACAGGTCCAGGGTTCAAATCCCACATTAGGCATGACTGTGACACTTTGCTTTGCACACTGATTTCCTGAAGGACAACTTTAAAGCAGCCCAGAAATTCACCTTGATTGTGTGCCGATAAGTGGCCCAGCGGATAAGTCAGATGATATCCGTAGTATACCTAGTAGAAGTGTGCCGGTTCAAACCCGACACACTCCTAGTAGGCGGTGATGGTTCAAATCACTGACACCTAGAGTAGGAGTGGCCCAGTGGATAAATCAGATGATATCCGTAGAATACCTAGTAGAAGTATGCCGGCCGACATACTCCTAGTAGGATGGTCCTAGTTCAAATCACCATCACCAACACCTACAGTAAGTATGAGTGTGTGCAGTTAAGTGGCCTGGTGGATAAATCAGATAATATCCATAGAATACCTAGTAGAAGTCTGCCGGTTCAAACCCGACATAGGATGGTGCTGGTTCAAATCACCATCACCTAGAGTAGGTAGGACCGTGTGCCGTTAATTGGCCCGGTGGATAAATCAGATAATATCCGTAGAATACCTAGTGAGATGGTGCTGGTTAAAATCACCATCACCTAGAGTAGATAGGACCGTGTGCCGTTAATTGGCCCGGTGGATAAATCAGATAATATCTGTAGAATACCTAGTAGGATGGTGCTGGTTCAAATCACCATCACCTAGAGTAGGTAGGGGGTCAGGTAAGAGTATGTAGGGGCAGAGTAGGTTGAGGTGTAGATAGGGGGAGGAGTAGGTGAGGGTTGGTCAGTTAGGGGGAGGAGCAGGTGAGGGGGGGGCCTGGCAGGGGAAGAGTAGGTGAGGGGGTGGCAGGCAGGGGGAGAGTAGGCAAGGTGGGCCAGGCAGGGGGAGAGTAGGAGAGGAGGGAGGCCAGGCAGGGGGAGAGTAGGTGAGGGGGAGGCCGGGCAGGGGGAGAGGTGGGAGGCCAGGCAGGGGGAGAGTAGGAGAGGAGGGAGGCCAGGCAGGGGGAGAGTAGGAGAGGAGAGAGAGGCCAGGCAGGGGAAGAGTAGGCGAGGGGGGCCAGGCAGGGGGAGAGTAGGGAGGCCAGGCATGGGGAGAGTAAAATCATTTTATAATAAAATAATATTTTTATAAAAAAAGAAAGTAATTATAAAAAAAAAATCAGGAAGAACCCGCCTGCCTGCACCCTCCTCTCCCCCTGCCTGGCCTCCCCCCTCTCCTACTCTCCCCCTGCCTGGCCTCCCCCCTCTCCTACTCTCCCCCTGCCTGGCCTCCCCCCTCTCCTACTCTCCCCCTGCCTGGCCTCCCCCCTCTCCTACTCTCCCCCTGCCTGGCCTCCCTCCTCTCCTACTCTACCCCTACCTGGCCTCCGTCCTCTCCTACTCTCCCCCTGCCTGGCTTCCCTCCTCTCCTACTCCCCCCCTGCCTGGCCTCCCCCTCTCCTACTCTCCCCCTGCCTGGCCTCCCTCCTCTCCTACTCTTCCCCTGCCTGGCCTCCCTCCTCTCCTACTCTTCGCCTGCCTGGCCGCCCTCGGCTACTCTCCACCTCACCTGCCCCCCTCGCCTAATCTCCCTCTACCTTACCCTCCTCACCTACTCCTCCCCCTAACTGACCAACCCTCGCCTACTCCTCCCCCTATCTACACCTCAACCTACTCTGCCCCTACATACTCTTACCTGACCCCCTACCTACTCTAGGTGATGGTGATTTGAACCAGCACCATCCCACTAGGTATTCTACGGATATTATCTGATTTATCCACCGGGCCAATTAACGGCACACAGTCCTACCTACTCTAGGTGATGGTGATTTGAACCAGCACCATCCCACTAGGTATTCTACAGATATTATCTGATTTATCCACCGGGCCAATTAACGGCACACGGTCCTACCTACTCTAGGTGATGGTGATTTGAACCAGCACCATCCTATGTCGGGTTTGAACCGGCAGACTTCTACGGATATTATCTGATTTATCCACCAGGCCACTTAACTGCACACACTCCTACTTACTGTAGGTGTTGGTGATTTGAACTAGCACCATCCTACTAGGAGTATGTCGGCCGGCATACTTCTACTAGGTATTCTACGGATATCATCTGATTTATCCACTGGGCCACTCCTACTCTAGGTGTCAGTGATTTGAACCATCACCGCCTACTAGGAGTATGTCGGGTTTGAACCGGCACACTTCTACTAGGTATACTACGGATATCATCTGACTTATCCGCTGGGCCACTTATCGGCACACAATCATGTTGAATTTCTGGGCTGCTTTAAAGTTGTCCTTCAGGAAATCAGTGTGCAAAGCAAAGTGTCACAGTCATGCCTAATGTGGGATTTGAACCCTGGACCTGTGGCTCCCAAGGACAGCCTCTCATCACACTGAGCTAACTGATGGTTACTACAACACAGCTTTTCTGTGCTACTTGATGTCATTGTGGAAAGCAAAGTGTCACAGTAAAGATTGGGGTGGGATTGCACCCTGGACCTTTATTTTTTTGTTTGAACTTGAGTGGGGTTTGAACCCACCATCTCCTGATCATGTGGCAGCGTCCTAACACACTGAGCCACTGGGTCCAGACAATTCACACTGCTTTTTTGTTGGTTTTCTTCTTCTGAAATCGGTCTTGAAAGTAAAGACTTGAGTGGGGTTTGAACTCACCATCTCCCGATCATGTGGCAGCGTCCTAACACACTGCGCCACTGGTTCCAGACAATTCACACTGCTTTTTTTTGCTTTTCTTCTTCTGAAATCGGTCTTGAAAGTAAAGACTTGAGTGGGATTTGAACTCACCATCTCCCAATCATGTGGCAGCGTTCTAACACACTGCGCCACTGGTTCCAGACAATTCACACTGCTTTATTGTTTGTTTTGTTCTGGTATCATATGGTAACCAATCTGGTACCAGACAACTAGGGTTAGGGTTAGGGTTAGGGTTAGGGTTAGGGTTAGGGTTAGGTGATGGACAAGATGGAAGTGATGATGAATGGTGATTTTAACTGACAAGAAAGGAAACGGGTAACAATCAGTAGTGCAAAAAAACCAAAGGCATAATCAGACTTAAGCCGCGTTAACACCAAGGAAGCTAGAAGCAGCTTCTTGCTTCGTGCTCCCATGTTATCTCTATGTATACCAACTTTTTCGTTTTGAAGCTTGGAATGAACAGCTTTTTTTGCGTGCTTTTTTTCTCCTGAAAACTCAACTTTGACGCAGCTTTTAAAAGCTGGGTTTTGGCTTTGAGTTTTCACATTTTTCAATTCTGAACAAAAAAAAGGAAAAAAATAGCAAATTTCTGTTTGCTGGATTAAATTGAACAAACATACTTATACTAAGGTCCCTTGACCAGTTTTTGTGATTTTTCGGTTACGTTTTCCCATTTTTCAATTCTGAACAAAAAAAGGAAAAACTATCAAATTTCTTTGCTTGAATCAAATTAAACAATCATCACAAATATGTTTTTTATATGTTGGATTCAGATTCAAATAAGGCAATTATACTAAGGTCCCCTGACCCAACAGCATACTATAGCATGCCGTTTTTCATCATTTTTGAGGATTTGAAAAAAGCCGAAAATCACTCCAAGACCATGGGCTATAGCCCATGGCCTCGGATGGCATACTATAGCACGCCGGTTTTCATAATTTTTGAGGATTTGAAAAAAGATGAAAATAACTCAAACTACAAAACATTTCAAAGTAATAACTTCCAGCACGTGTCTCCACAGTAAGCTGAATTATACAAAGTGTGAATGGAGTTTCTAGGTGAAAGTCATTTTTTGAGTGGGCACCTGATTTATTTGATATGAATGATATCTTACAAAATACAAAACCTGTGATGTGCAGTCATTTCGGGGATAAACAAGGAATTGAAGGGTCAATAAAGTTGTTTTAAAGATGTACTGGGCATGTTCAAATCATATACTTTACATTTATTATTCCAACCATTTTCCAAAGCATAGACTTACGTTTTGGGGATGGTATTTTAACATTGAGGTGCCAACTGGCACTGGACCTGTATCCGTCGCTGAGTGTGTGGCTGATGATGGGTTCCTCTTGTAAACAAGTGTAATGCTTAATTGGGTCGTCCACTCACAGTTAACAGCCTTTGTATTGAGTTTGTGCTTGAAATGTACTGTAATTCTGCAAACTGTTAATAAATATTTCAATCAATCAATCAATCAATCCTTCCATCACCTCCAGACTCCAGAGAGTGGATTGTCACATACATCCATACAGCTGAGGGGAATGTGACGCCATGGCTGCTGCCTCCTCCTTTTCACCTTTCTCTGCTTCTGACCTCCCCATGGATGGATGGATGTCCTCCAGGCTCCTGCTCAGCTCAATCAGCAGGACCACACATGACACGAATACATTTTCTTCCAGTTCGTCGTCAGATCGTCTTGGTCCAAGACGATCTGACGACGTGGACATCCATCCATCCATGGGGAGGTCAGAAGCAGAGAAAGGTGAAAAGGAGGAGGCAGCAGCCATGGCGTCACATTCCCCTCAGCTGTATGGATGTATGTGACAATCCACTCTCTGGAGTCTGGAAGTGATGGAAGGATTGATTGATTGATTGAAATATTTATTAACAGTTTGCAGAATTACAGTACATTTCAAGCACAAACTCAATACAAAGGCTGTTAACTGTGATGGACGACCCAATTAAGCATTACACTTGTTTACAAGAGGAACCCATCATCAGCCACACACTCAGCGACGGATACAGGTCCAGTGCCAGTGGGCACCTCAATGTTAAATTACCATCCCCAAAACGTAAGTCTATGCTTTGGAAAATGGTTGGAATAATAAATGTAAAGTATATGATTTGAACATGCCCAGTACATCTTTAAAACAACTTTATTGACCCTTCAATTCCTTGTTTATCCCCGAAATGACTGCACATCACAGGTTTTGTATTTTGTAAGATATCATTCATATCAAATAAATCAGGTGCCCACTCAAAAAATGACTTTCACCTAGAAACTCCATTCACACTTTTTATAATTCAGCTTACTGTGGAGACATGTGGAGTTATTTTCATCTTTTTTCAAATCCTAAAAAATGATGAAAACCGGCGTGCTATAGTATGCCATCCGAGGCCATGGGCTATAGCCCATGGTCTTGGAGTGATTTTCGGCTTTTTTTCAAATCCTCAAAAATGATGAAAAACGGCATGCTATAGTATGCCGTCTCGCAGTGATTTTCGTCTTTTTTTCAAATACTCAAAAATGATGAAAAACAAAACGGCATGCGATAGTATGCCGTCCGAGGCCCATGGTCTCGGAGTGATTTTCGGCTTTTTTTCAAATCCTCAAAAATGATGAAAAACGCCATGCTATAGTATGCCGTCCGAGGCCATGACCTACAGCCCATGGTCTCGGAGTGATTTTCTGCTTTTTTCAAATCCTCGAAAATGATGAAAAACACCATGCTATAGTATGCCGTCCGAGGCCATGAGCTATAGCCCATGGTCTCGGAGTGATTTTCGTCTTTTTTCAAATCCTCAAAAATGATGAAAAACGGCATGCTATAGTATGCCGTCCGAGGCCATGGGCTATAGCCCATGGTCTCGGAATGATTTTCGGCTTTTTTTCAAATCCTCTCATGGAGTGATTTCCGTCTTTTTTTTTAATCCTCAAAAATGATGAAATACGGCACAGCTATAGTATGTCGTTTCGCAGTGATTTTCGTCTTTTCAATTCCTCAAAAATTATGAAAAACGGCATGCTATAGTATGCCGTTTCGCAGTGATTGTCTTTTTTCAAATCCTCAAAAATGAAAACCGGCGTGCTATAGTATGCCGTGACTCAAATACACCACTGTGCATGTGGACCTTCTGTATGCAGTGGCAAGCGCTGAGCTTTAATGTCACAGCTGGTAGCAATGAGCCGAACAGGGGGCCAGCTTCGGCCTGAAGCTACAGTATATAGGTATTAGCCAGGCTAATATAGGTATAGTCCCGGCCTGTAGTGTCGCTGTGCTGGGCCCAGAAAAACTATCAACTATTCAAGTCGAGGTTTTTGGCTTAACTTTACACTTCATTTTGATTTTTATTACCTTAATAAACATGGTCTTAAATACTTATGCTTCCAGGCTCTACTTAAAAGGCTTCTTTCAATCACCATATGCTTTTTAGTAAATAATTGTCCCATTTTTTTTTACAAAAATCAAGATAAAGTAGGGTATGCTGTGTGAGGGGCGTGGCTACCTTGGGACATTTACGCACGTGTTTGGGGAAGCTCGTCCCAGCCTTGATGAGAACTCTAATGGAACGCCTCATAAAGACTATTCCACATTAATTTGAGTGGTGGTCCACAAATGAGGGCAAAAGTGATATGATCAGATGAGCAATCTTTCAGCATATTGTCTCTTCCAGGATGTCAATGCACCCATCCACAGAGCACAAGTGGTCACTAAATTGATAAATATGAAGATTACAATAAATTATATGCCAAGACCTTCACAGATTTCAATCCAATTTCACATCTAGTAGATTTTGAACAAACTTGTTTGAAACTCCAACTGTTATTCTTATTTTATGATTTTATTTTAACATCTACAGGGTTATTTTGTACAGTGTTGGCATTATATACGTTGTATATACGTTGTCTACTATTTAGTCACTGGGGACTTATCAGACATTGCCAAATACTATAGTCTGTGTACAATTTATACCTGGATTAGAACAATTTGTGACTTTCAATAAAGAGACAGTTAAACAGATGCAAGATATGTATGAACGCTATTCATTTTGTATTAAGAATAATTCCATGACTCTCGCTCTCTTGGTTTGAATAAGTCAATTGAAAATTATAAAGCCCATCTAATTTAGAATCAAAATTAATAAATATACATGTCATTATACTTTTACGTATATGTAATTTAGAGAGAAGAATGTACGATTGTTGGAATTAAATAAACTACCTGCTGGTAGGTCACGTTTCATACTTTTTACAACTTTATAATGGATGACAATGGGCAACAAATCCAGGGAAGCATCCTCACCCATTATTCTCTCATCTGAAATTACTTGCGTACATGTGCCAGGGAATTTAAAGGAGAATTCCATGCTAGAAGGCTTTTTTACCTTTATTTGTAGTCGTTACGTCCCCACCAAAGAGGTCCAGGTGTTATTTTGTGCAAAAACTCCTTATTGGCTATTTCCCCTACCATAAGCCCTCAATGAATTGCATTGAAGTGAATGGGAATTGAATGGGGATATGGGGTGTTGTGCTAATTCGCTTATTTCCATCGCTCAGAATCTTTTTTTTTTGTATATATCCTCTCTTCATAATGTAAATAATATCCCAAGCGGCACACTTTACTACTAATAAGCGAATTAGCACAACACCCCATAGCCCCATTCAATTCAATGGAATTCATCGAGGGCTTATGGTAGGGGAAATAGCCAATAAGGAGTTTTTGCACAAAAAAACACCTGGACCTCCTTGATGGGGACGTAACAACTACAAATAAAGGTAAGAAAGGTCAGAAAGCCTTCTAGCATGGAATTCTCCTTTAAGGCAAAGCTCATAAATCGTTCCTCATTTCCTCGTCAACTTCATCATCCTCATAATCCTCATCATCATAATAGTCGTCATCTTCGTAGCTTACATCATAATCAAAATAATCATGATCCTCATCCGGATTGTTTTCACTGTCTTCACTGTATTCATAATCTTCATAAACCATGGGTTTATGATCCTTCCTCAGCCTGAGAGAGACACATCTGAGATTGTAACAACCAGTGTGCATCTGCCCCACAGTTTCCCATGTATCGGTTTCTTCACAGTAGCGCTCAATCTCCGTGGGAAACCTACAGGGCGAGAGAACAATAGCAATGAGTGAAATGTCTGGCGTGGACAAGAAGCCACCGTTTCCCAGGCATTCATGGAACAGCAGTGTCTTACACTTCTCTGGCGTCCATCCCTCCTAGTACGTAGATCCTTCCATTCACCTCAATCATGCTATGATGGTAGCGTCGTATTTTCATGGGTGCACACATGGTCCACTGGTTGGTCGTGGGGTTGTAGCATTCCATCAAGTTTTCCGTGACCTTAGTCTTGAACTCATCATTCTTTATATGCCGACCACCTGAAGATAAAAAAATCACACCCGTGTGAACTGAGTGGTGTAATATAGCCTGTCTGACGTAATGAAATCATGTCTGACGTAATGAAATCACACCCGGGTGAACAGGGTGAACATAGCAAGCATGCTAATTTTTTCTGCACAGACTAACAAAGCCAGTTGTAGGAGTGGTTTACACCACTCAAAACTCATGTCTGACGTAATGAAATCACACCCGGGTGAACAGGGTGAACATAGCAACCATGCTCATTTTTTCTGCACTAACAAAGCCAGTTGTAGGAGTGGTTTACACCACTCAAAAAGGATTGACAGGATAGTATCCGTTAGTGGGCTTTATTATGTGCACAAACTACACTGACATTGAAGTCAGTTTGTTATGGAACTAAGAGCAGTGGTGTGTTTCCATGAATTCCATCCAATACTTGGCAAATATTTTACATTGTAATCGACAGCCAGTAGTTACATAGCAGATTTAGATTATTAATACAAATGTGCCAGCAGATTATTATAGGTCAAGCTATTAAACAGCAAAATTAAAATCAACCCCACCTTTACAATGCACACAGAAAATGGCCACCTATCGGATTACAATTATTTATTATTATAATGTATGAATGGCTCTAGGTTGCTAAGAGACCGATAAAACTGGAAATGAACTTGAGGAGAAAACTGTCTCCAGCCACCTTTTTCCCCCCAGTTTGTGTTTTTGGTCAAAACCAGCTTTAGTCATGGCCCATAATTAAAGAACATGTTTTAAATTAAAGAAAAGACATTCGTCCGTCAAACTACACAGAATTTGTTTACTTCCGGTTCGTGTCTCAGGATCCACGGGCCTTCAAAATAAGAGTCTACACTGAGAAAACACTGGCAGTGGTGGAAGAATAAATTAATACCCGGGCCGTTAATACAGTGAATGTGTTAAGTGATGAACGAGCCCATATCCAATACAATAATATGATTGTGAAATAACAGGTATGATACCTAAAACGTAGATCTTTCCGTTCAGAGTACAGGCAGATGGTTTAGAACGCGGAACCTGCATAGGAGCGACTTCTGTCCACACAGATGTCTCAGGGTTGTATTTGGCCACCTTGGACGGGTTAGGGTTTGACATCCATGACTTTGGAAGGCCACCTAGGGCCCAGGAGGATACACACAGGGCAAAATATTATTCAGGATCATTGAATATGTAATACCTTCAGTAAGGTTAACATTAGTCAAATAATATTTGCTTAACCATTTAAACTATACTTCCTCATACAACAAATAGTGAAAATAACAGATATACAAGCTCGCAATGTGTCTCATTGCAAGATAAAAATAAAATAAAACATTTTTTAAATATTGAAATCTTAGATTTACCCAAAATAGTGAGAACGAGGTTAAAGTGGTCAATATAAATGTTTAATAAAACTCTTAAATTGTTTAAATGAAACAGTTAAATTATGATATTACGGATATTACCAAAACATATCAGTCTTTAAAACGGCTCCCTGATTTGCAGCCTGGCCACGCACCCAATGCTCCTAATAGTTAGGATTTGTAATACAGAGGACAAATTTGCACATTTCAGGTGCAAAAATACACAGTGGCAAAAAAGGAGTGGGGGCCACATTTTTATTACAGAAAGAAAATGAATGCATTTAATTCAGTTTGACTGGAAGCAGAAATAAAACATATCCCCACTGGGCCAGCCATGAACCTTAATGACGGTGGGGGACCCCACCCCCACACACACACCACCAGTCGAACCCTGATTAAGCTTAACATAAAAGAATGCAAGCTTATGAAACCCAGCTACAGTAGCAGACCCTGCAGGTGCATAACCTAGCCCTTGATCCTTACCAAAAAAATAGAGCAGTCCATCTAGTGGGACCACAGAAGGACCGTCATGATCGTAATACTCTTCCACACCGACAGACTCCATGAGCTGCCACGTGTTGGTTTTGGGGTCGTAGCGATCGATTGAGTCCCTCATGTCATGATTGCCACCTATTGCAAACACATAGCCCTCTAGCATCACCAGGCCTATGGCCCATGTGGTGTTGTGCAGGGGAAAAACAAAACAGAAAACCTGATCATTAGAACATAATGCACCATGCATCCTGTCCTTGAGTAACACAACCACAACTCTTATTATTCCAAGCCCCCAGAACTGAGAGCTGGGGCCAGATACATGAACGAGTGAAGACTGTTTCGACCAATGGGCTCGATTCACGAGCTTGCAGGCAGGGTTGCGCATGGAGGTGACACTACTCTACTATATATAATATATTAGTATATATTAATATATATCTGTTGGGATTTTGAAGAATCGTTCTCAGATGTGTGAGTGTGCTCACAGACTGAGACAATTAACCATAAATGCAGTATTGTAGAAATGTCCTCCTGGGGAGAGAAACAGACCTAATGCTTCCTTCTATGCATGAGGACACTGTGCTGTAAAATATCATAATAGATGGTTGTGTTGAGACTCTGGACATGACAAAACACAGTGATGATTTAGGCCATGTTATCTGCTGGTGTTGATCCACTGACACTGAAAATGTAACAATGGTTTCAACACAGCCATCTTTTTAGAGTACATTGTGCTTCAGTATGTTGACAAGCTTCATGGAGATGCTAATTTTGCTTTCCAGCTTGATTTGGCACCTGTCCACAGTGCCAAAACTACTAGTAACTGGTGGTATTACTGTGCTTAACTGACCAGCCAACTGGCCTGACCTGAACCCCACAGAGAATCTTGGTTGTATTGTCAAGAGGAAGGTGTGAGACATAAGACTGAACAATACAAATTAATTTACAGCTGTTATCAAAGCAAACCTGGGCTTCCATAACAGTGCCACAGGCTGATCACCTCCATGCCACGCCCCATTGATGAAATAATTTGTTCAAAAGTAGCCCAGACCAAGTAGTAACTGCATATATTAATATACTTTTATATGGTCGACATTTCTCGGTTTTTTTTAGTGGTCTCGTAAAATATTCTAATTCACTAAGATAGGATTTTTTGATTTTCATGAGCTGTACGCCATAATCATCAATATTAAAACAATAAAAGGCTTGAATTATTTCAGTTGTTGTGTAATGAATCTAAAATATATGAAAGTTTATTTATTTTTATTACATTATGGCAAATAATGAACTTTTTCAGATTATTCTAATTCGTTGGGATGGACCTGTGTGTGTGTGTGTGTGTGTGTGTGTGTGTGTGTGTTTTCTTTTTTTTATCAATATTGTTGCCTATTATATTTGCTAATGTGTAAACATCTTAAGTTGTCCCTTATACGCTACCTTTAACACGAATTGCCCATCTACAAGCTTTATCATTTTGAGAATTAAATAAAATATTTCCCAAAATAGGACCGCAATTGTTAAAGTGGTTAATAAATTGAATAAATGAAAAAAATCTGCACACCATTTTATGCTCCCAAATATTTCTTTACTGAAGTGGTAACGTTTCAGGCCGCAGCCCTTCCTCAGACCTGCAGCCAGCACCCAGCCTATATAGGTATATAGATGTGCGTGTCCTTTTTGGCTAATTGTTCAGCCTCCTTTACCAGTTAATACATTGAATGCCATAGTTTGACAGGCTTACTGAAGTTGCAGCGTGGCTTATTCATCGGCGCCATTTTCGTCCATGAGTTACTGGGAACGTCACAGCGCCACATCTCCGCACTCTCACCATAATTGCTATATCCTCCTGCCAAATACAGAATAGAGCCTATGGTGGAAGAATAGCACAAGAATAGCACAATTAAAGACAAGTTATGCATCAATTGTTGAAGACATAACAATTATGCGACTTGAAATGTCATACTATATCTTCATCTTTCTATGGCCGTTATTAAGCCAAGAAATGCAAAGGAATTCACCAAACTAGATCAAGCGTGTTGTGACATAAGTTGTCAAAACAGTGTAGGCAAACACTTTACAGGTCCAAAGTTGATTTGATTCTGATGTTACTCCTCACCTGATATCACCACAGCATGCCCATTTACTTTCAAGGGTGTGCGTCCTATAGGCTTCCATTGACTGGTCAGAGGATCAAAGCTCTCCATCTTGTGAATGTCCTTGTCATGAGTGTCTGCTCCCACTGTCACTATCACTTCAACAAGTGAGGGAGAAGGAGCAGGTGAGCCAGAGGAGATTCACAGTAGGAGTTGTATTTAATAACTAGGGGCCCACACACTTTGGAAGGCAGTCATAGCCAATTGGAATGGGATCTGAAAAATATGACTCGTACATCTTGCTCATATGACCCCAAAGATAATGTGTACCGCTTTTTGTGTGTTCTGGACAATATATGTAGGACTAGCAGCAATAGTAAGAATTGTGTTTTGAAGAAAATGTAATCTGGCACAAACGGGGCCCATAAATTGTGTTGAGATCCAAAGAACCCAAGAGGGAATAAATTCTACGTCGGAATGAGGACTGATTATATTAAGATGAAAATGGGTGAAGTGGTCCTTCAATTTATATGTCCCTTTCCAAAAAGTAATTTGTTTTGGCAAGCAACACCATATTATTAATTAGACTGCAATGCACTGTATAATATATTGAGTTGAATGTTTGGGGAACCTGAAGAAGTTTCAGCAGGGAAAAAGCATGAAGTGTCATGTCAGTCACAACTTTCTGGCATACTGTACATTTGAAATGCTGTCCTCTTAGTAGCCTATCTTCAGCTGCGTGTACCACCCAAATGAGTATGAAATTAGATATTAGGAGCATTACAGAGTTGTGACTGGATAAAGTGTTTACAGATTCCTTGTCGCCCACATCTTCCAAACTTTTGATTTTAGAATTGATGGCGTGCTTTGCGCTGAAAATAGGTTTGGGATTGTTTGTTTACCTCACAACGCTCTGTCAAAATAATAAGTATCTACCCTATGACTTGAGTTAGATCAGCGACTCTTCCCACAGCAGGTTAGTTAATACTAAAATATAATAAATAGTAAACTGCAAAGTTTTGGTAAACCGATCGAACCATTGTCTGATTCATGGTACATTTAGATTGATCTAGGGGTCCCTGCATTGATGTAGTAGTAGACCATCAGTTGCAACATGCATGCCGTGTGAGACAGGGTACCTGTGGGTCTGCGTGAGCCTGCCGTGTTATGGTAGGGCACAAGATCCCGGTCTGTGGCCTCAGATATGAACCTCTTGCAACCGTCGCATTCCTTCACCACATCCAGAGTCTCAATCACAGTGGGTAGGTAGGAGGGACTGATAAGAGGTGGACGGATATGCTCTAGAACCTTAAAGTACCCACAGAACATTCATTATTTACTAGTCCAGCTGGAATTGGTTGAACAACATTATATATAATCATCATTAGTACCAGTAAGTAAGGGTATACAGTGGATGCCAAGCATGTATTGGACAGGACAGCAGGTGCTGTTCTGGCAACTAACTACCTTGTATAATTAATACATTTGGTCGGCACTCCTTTCCGGTATTTGTCACTGTACATTTGCATATACAGTGAAATATTAAATCAATCTGCATTTAACCTATTTTAAGTATCAGAAACAATGGGTGCTGCAGGCAGAGCCACAGGGAGCAGTTAGGGTTTAAGTATCTTGTTCATGGAAACTCTTCGACACGTAGACCGTGGCACAAACCGGGGACCTTCTGTCTCACAGGTGGCCTCTCTGCCCACTCATCTACAGCCCTCCCACTTTTACAACTCTGTATCGATAGGCACCTCTGACCATGATGACCTCTGATCATCTGGCAAGGTGAGACTAAGAAATGACTGACCTTGTCAAAGTTCTGCCTGCGGGTAGGACACTTGTTTAACCACAGCATGGCGGCCTCAAAGACAATGTCCTCCTTTGGCACATTGAGATGGTCACTGGCAAGAATCTCTGTCAGTCTTTCCACGGGGAGAGATAGGAATTCTTCCTATTGGTAGGGGAAAAACATACACAATTAGCTGGTTCCCATTCTGTACGTAATAACTAGTACCCTTTTCCCCTCTGAAGTGCTCACTTGTAGATTGTTTGCTTAGTGAAATGGACATCTCACAATAGTAACAGTTTAGTAATAGTGACAGGTTGAGTAATACAGTAATAAAACAAAGTTATGGGACAAACGACAAGCCAACTAGACTAACAATTTTTAAATAAATCACAGACCTGCTGGTAGATAACACTGAAGTCTTCCAGAATGTAATCCAGGCTTCGTTTCTCTAACTTTTTAAAGGAGTGTGCCTCAGCAAAGCAGTACATCGCTACACAGTTATTTATATCTATGTGACGCCCCATGTAGCCACAACAGGCATCTCGAACAGCCGTGACCTGCAACATGTTTGACGCTGCTAGAAGGGCCTAGAACAAATAAACAACATGTGTTTAATAAGCAACAATGTCATGTAGGACAAACATTGAGACGATGAATAAGGTTTATGATGAGAATACATTACCTGCACATTTTCCGGAGAGATGGACACCTTTGAAGTGTAGGCATAACTCACCAACATGCCAATCATCGGAGGTTCCACCCCACTGATGGTCACCCTTTCCTGTGTAGACTCCATCATGCCAGCTGTAAACATTGCCTGTGCATGTAGAAAAGGTGAATTGGTTGGCCTGGTGTGTCCATGTGAAAGCCAAGACAGAACTCAATGTACTAACAGCATGTCAATAGCGTGTGTATTTACCTCAAAGTAAGGGCTGAAGGAGGCCATTACATAACGATGGCAGGGGAACTCCTGTCCCCCACAGCACAAAATCACATCACACAAGGCACCGTTCAGACGCAGCTTGTTTAGGCCCTCCAAGACCTTGTTGGGATGGTTGGAATCCACAAAGGTCTCAATCTTCAGTGAAGATAGTGGTACACTGGTGACATCCTCCTGAAGTGCAACAGCCATGTCTGCCTTTTCCAGACCAGCCTATATGAAAGCATGAGGGGATCATGTGATAAATGCTCACATAGTTAAGGCCCCAAACGCCCTCAATATTCCGCCATTTCCTTTCCAGTCACCACAAACCTTTACAAAACCCTCCTAATTTGTCTCGTAAGATGTAGCCGAGAGAGAGAGAGAGAGAGAGAGAGAGAGAGAGAGAGAGAGAGACACACAGACAGACAGACAGACAGACACACAGACACACAGACACACACACACACACACACACACACACAACGTTTTTCAAAAGTCGGCCTCCTGGTGGTGCTATAACAGGCCGTTCTGGAAATTTTGGGGCAGAGGTTCATCGTTGCCATCCAGGGAGTGTGTGCAAAATTTGGCATCGACCGGGATAACGTGCCGGAGATTAGCTGTTCACTCAGTGTCTGTTTGGACTCCGCCGAGACAACATTGTTTATCTTACTCCAGCTATTCGTTATTATCTCTTGTTAGTTAACTCTGCTTATACCTTTTTGTTTAGTTGTAGCTTAGTATAAATGACAGCCAATGTTCTTGAAAGTCAATTAACTTCCATCATGTATTTATTGAGCCATTTGTGCTGGAACAACTACTTTTGTAACTTTGTAACCTTTATCTACAAGTGCAAGTAAAAATAATTGAATTTACAGTTGGTTTCCTGTCCGTTTTATATGTTATGCGCACATTTTCCCCTAGACTTATTGGGCCATAACAGGAGTGCAAAACATACTCTCTCTCCATGCCTTTGGCCTGGTGGAGACAACAATTATACCAATTTAAAATAGGGGGATCATTTTAGAGGTGCATGGGTACCGGAGGTTCCGGTTGCTGGTTCCGGCTGCCTGATGACATATAGTTACTTCCATCCAGACCGGAATCCGGATCAGAAACACGAAAATGGTATTGATCCAAGGCTATTTTGAACATCAAAGGCACGTACACACATGGTAAGTATCCAGTTTATTTACCTCTGCAGCCATTTGTGATTCACTCTCACAGGCAACAGCATTGTTGTTCTCAGCCATGGGGGAGGTGAGGTATGGCAGAGTGGATCACGTCTGCAGAGAGAACAAACATTACTGTGTACAACAGTACAACATGTCGGCGGGTCATTGGCCGTCGGTTGATAAGTGCCCAATCTGCTGTAGTCTGTTTGCAGTCTTTCGACAGTTTAAACTAGTTTTGACTAGTCTGGACAGGTTTGTACGGTCTGGAGTCACCATCTGATATAGCACGTCCTAAAAATCTTTTTTTATTGTACCGCCTCATTAGTGATTTATTTCAGGCTGAGAATATTGAAATTAGCTATTGTGGTCAGACATTATGATGATTATTAGTTACTGGCTCTCACCACATTTCAAATCCAAAGACAGTATCATATGTTGTATGATATACTGAAGCTTTATTTAAATCAGGGAATATTTGTTGAGGCTGCTATCAAGTATTAGTTCAAAAACAAGAACTGAACAATTATCACTCAGTTAATTACCAGTGGCTGCCTTATATCTAATGATCTAATCTATCTAATCTAATCCGATTTGAATTGCCTTGTATTTGTCACAATGGCCATAAATGGCACAACCTCTACACTTCAAGACTGTTACTGTGGCTGATAAAGCATTACACTTGTTTACAACAGGGTCCACCATTTTCATCAGAACATTTAGAGACGTACAAATACTTCTATATATAAAAAAGACAGGAAATCATGTAAGGAGTAAACAAGGGAAAATAAACATACAGTAAGGGGGAAAGGGGTGGGTGGGGGATTCAGATTTTACGGGGCCAGTTTCGAATTGCAGCCGTCCATAGGTGCCCTTTGAGAGTGGTTTTGAAGGAGTCAAGGGATTCGCATTTCTTAATGGCTGTTGGTAGGGCGTTCCACTCAGTTATCGAACTCAGTTATTATTCCATTACTTAAGTCATTTGGCTCTTTTTAGCCTTGGTACAAGACATAGATGTATTTTTTATCGTGTGTTTTACTTTCGTATCTATGTTCAAATGTCAAAATCATGTGTGAAGTAAGGGGCGCTAATATATTAAAGTCTAAGTCATGTTGATTAGGTGATGTAATGGCGATGTAAAACAAACGGTGCCAACACAAACAATAAACACCATTAACAATAAAGAGACAATATTGTCTCTTTGGGAAAATTTACGTCATAATGTGACGTTTACGTCATGACGTAAACAACACATTATGACGTAAATTTTCCCTTCATTGTCAATGCGTTTACTAAACAAACTTTGAACTAAAGACAAACATTAAACCTGTTTATAGGAGGGGCTAGCGACCCTCAAAAATCAGACCTGTCTGAAGTGAGTGGTGCTGTACTGTACGTACTGTACTGTACTAGCCCACGTCCCTGGCCTGTGTGTGTCTGTGTGTTAGGCTGTGCAACAGTGTCAGTGACACTTGGTGGTGAACAACCCTATTTTCGTGCTCGGACACAGGAACACAGCCACACACATAGCTGTCTATAGGAGTGGTTGCACCACTCAAAAACACACAATTATGTATGATATACCCGATATTGTCTTGATCCAAGGCTAGCTCGATCCTAGCCCCTTTCGGCACCCTCGGTTACCGTTTCTGAAGTCTGGTCGACGGTACCCCAGGGTCCCTGATCGATTATTAAGCCCTCCGTGGGATGCAGATGTACATACCCTCCGTTCACGGTGAGCGGCGCGCCGCTTGAGTGTTGGTGAGATGTTTCAAAGATGCATGCACGCGGCTATAGGAGACAACGGAAACGTGGGTGAAATGGCATTAACCGCCGATGCCGTTAAGTATTTTTAATATTTTGTTTAAGTTTTGGCTTCTCTGAAATTCTCTCTTCCTCACTTCCCATGTCCCGCCTCCCACGACACAACAGCATTATAAACATCCTGCATGCACGCGGTCGGCCAATCAGAGGCAGTAACTAGGACGTGCAGCTAGCCAGTCGCCGCTCGGGAGGCGGTACAATGGGAAGTCAATAAGGAAGTCAAGGAAGTGAGGAAGCGAGAATTTCAGAGAAGCCAAAACTTTAAAACTTACTTAACGGCATCGGCGGTTAATGCGATTTCTCCCACGTTTCCGTTTATGCATCTTTGAAATATCTCACCAACACTCAAGCGGCGCACCGCTCTCCGTGAACGGAGGGTATGTACATCTGCATCCCACGGAGGGCTTAATAACCGATCAGGGACCCTGGGGTACCGTCGACCAGACTTCAGAAACTGTAACCGAGGGTGCCGAAAGGGGCTAGCTCGATCCAAGGCTAGGGCTAGCAATGACAGAACTTCAGCCCGTTTTACGCACTCTCTCAATTTACAACATTAACGTCTGGATAAACGTTCAGGTTTCAAATATAAAGTGGTCACCTCGGGGCCAAGGATGTTACAATTCTGTTCGGTCGGGTATTAGCACCCGTATCTTTCGTATTGTTCAATAAAAAGCATTTTAATCCGATCGGTGGTCATTTTTTCTTCGACATATGCTTTTAACTCCGCGCCCCTATCGGTTGGGAGGTGCGCCGCAGCACCACACGCTGATACATTGTAAGAGAAAATTGCCACCGATCGGATTACAATTCTTTTTATTCAACAATACAAAAGATAGGGGTACTTATACCCACCCGAGGAGAATTGTAACATCTGTGGCCCTGGGGGTGAGCACTTTATATTTGAAATATGAACGGTATATGTCTACATTAACGTTGTAAATGTAGAAAGTGCGTAAATCAGGTTCAAGTTCCGCCATGACGCTCATGGCTAGGGCTGGCTAGCTCTCTTTCTACTGTCAGTTTCAAACCAACGCAGAGAACTGCTAATAATTAAATAATACATACAAAATCAAATAAACATGCGCCCACAATACGCATACAAAAGACAGAAACGTAACGTCAAATCAAACCGTACAACAAACGTGAACGTAATAAACAAAAAGAAAACATACCTCTCTGGCTGCATACAAATCGGGAAAGGGAATGAGTCCTGCAGGTCCAACCAGGTGTCCACAACAGA